>NW_027139570.1:686250-1029375 GCF_035084215.1 Heptranchias perlo | reverse complement strand
GTATGGGGATCCACGGTGTATCAAGATCCTGCCAGGTGTGTATTGGGTTTCACAGTGTTGGGATCCTTACAGGTGTGTATGGGGTTTGACAGGGTATCAGGATTCTGCCAGATGTGTATGGGGATTCACAGTGTATCAGGATCCTGCCAGATGTATATGTAGTTTCAGAGTGTATCAGGATCCTGCCAGGTGTGTTTGGGGTTTTGCAGTGTATCAGGATCCGGTCAGGTGTGTTTGGGGTTTCACAGTGTATCGGGTCGCTACCAGGTGTGCATGGGGAGTCACAGTGTATCGGGATCCTGCCAGGTGTGTATGGGGATTCACAGTGTACCGGGTCGCTGCCAGGTGTGTATGGGGATTCACAGTGTATCGGGATCCTGCCAGGTGTGTATGGGGATTCACAGTGTATCAGGATCCTGACAGTTGTGTATGGGGATTCACAGTGTATCAGGATCCTGCCAGTTTTGTATGGGGATTCACAGTGCATCAGGATCCTGCCAGGTGTCCATGGGATTTCACAGTGTATCAGGACAATGTCAGTTGAGTATAAGAATTAAGAAGTGATAGTGATCAGCATCTGGATTAAGTGCAACAGTGGAACTTCTGTATATTTAGAAAATATGTCAGAAACCGCATGAATTAGAACTTGAAAAGTTGGGTGTTGATGACAAGTTCAAACGAGGTTCATTTCTATTCCCTCCAGCCTTTCAATTTCGGATTCCCAGATTCCGACAATCTCTAAACAAAAGTCTACAGTCAAACATTCTGATTCTCAGAAGTGAAATAAACGGTTTAAAATTTCCATTTCATCACTTACCTTTCAGGTGACTGGGTATTTCAGATAAACCTCGTCCGATGTTCATATAATCAAATGGATCAGGACCTGTTTAAATCATTGAGCTTTCATGAAATCAGATCTGTGTAATGTTATCGTAAATTCTGCAGTGTTTCAATCTGAAATTGAATTCAGTGTCTGATTTTACTGTACCAAGTTCCTGCATCTCTTTCAGTATTTTGTCCAACTTTGGTACCACATGGTGCATTTTCACAAAGGATTCCCACATCACCCTTCGGGCCCGAGAGCCTTTCTCCATCACCAGATTTAGGACAAGTTTGGAACTGTCCGCCCTGTTTCCCTTCTCCACGAGATCAATGACTTTCTGTAAAGAATAACAATGAATATATTGGTCTCTCCTTTTCCCAGTCCCAGTAAAACTGATTCCCTTTTGTTTTCAGTCCACACAAGAGTTACACCCGAACCGTTCCCCTATCCTTTGCACAGACACTGACCGATCCACTGGGTATTTTCACGTCTTCGTATCATTGCTTCAGATTCACTGTATTTTCAGTTTGATCAATTTCTTTCCTATTTGGCCTGTTTCTGTTCTGTCACATTCTATGATTCTAAGATCTGATATCCTTTTCGTTCTGTGATGTTGAAACAATCCAAACTCATTCTGTGTCCCTCCCACTTACCCGATGTTCCTGTCCACTGAAATGCCTCTCGTACGTTAACAACGAGCTGACTCCGTCCACCACTTCTTCAATCGCCTGTTCCAGTCTGTCCCGGTAGAATTTCGTCAACTGGAACAGCTGGTAATCGTCGCAATTTGTCAGGAACTCAGTGATTGCAGTGTTCGGATCTGTGAAAAAAAATGGAGAAAACTAAACACATTATCGACTTTCTCTCCGGGCGGCTACATTTCCTCTTATACCAAATGGCTGAAGCCTCCTGTGAGCCACATTATCAAACACCTTCTGAAAACCCATATACACCGCATGTGCTGCATTCCATTGATCTATATGGTCACCTCTCAACAAAGCTGTATCAGATTTGTCAAATACGACTTGTCTGCAGCGAATCCGTTCCAGCCTCCCCTGATCATCCCCTGTGTCTCTAAATGTTCAGTAATTCGACCTGGAGTTTGCCGACGACTGACGGAAACTAGTTGGTCTCCAGTTACCCGTTGGCGCTCTCTCCCTATTTTAAAAGAGACATTACTTGGGCTCCTTCAGTCCACCTGGATATTTTTGATAACAAACGAGGATTGAGAAATTGTGATCAGAGTCCATCCTATCTCCGCTCTGACTTCCTTTATTAGCCTCGGGTGTGTTATCTCTGGGCCCAGTGATTTATCCACCTCGGCGATGTTTCTCAGATCCAAATCCTACTCTACAGTTATCTCTAACTATGGTCCCACATCGTCCTCTCGTACACCAACATTTTCAATTCCACCATCATTTTTAGAAACTGAAGGAAATATTTTTTGATCTCCCCAAACCTTCATCCACAACTAATTTCTCCCAGTTCTCCCTCTATCTCAGCTCAACTTCTTGCTGGCCTGCAAAACCGACCGAGTATTGTGCTATTTCCCTTCCTATTGCTTAACTGCATTCATATGGATTCTATCTTAATATTGTTCACTGGAACATCCTTATTTTCGAAACCTCTCCTTCTCTCTCTTCTCCTTTAAGACGCTCCTTAAAACCGACAACTTTACCCAAGCTTTTGGTCATTCGTCCGAAAATCTCCTTATTTGTCTCGGTGTCAAATTTTGTTTGATAATCGCACCTTGACGCAACCTGTATCGTCTTTCAATATTAAAGGCGCTATAAATGCAAGTTTTTTATTGTTCTAACTCTGTCTTATAAACTTTTATTAATACTGGCGTCCAGAACTATTTTTCTCTCCCCTCAAAATGTTTTAATCAGAAACATTTCGCTCTGAACCCTGTGAAATCTCAGGCCCTGTCTTACAGATACTCGATCACATCTCTGATGCTTCTGATTTTCCGAATGTTTTTGGAATGATCTGTATATTCACAGACATAACACACAAACCTAACTCCGATTTTTTGGAATGTTGACCCGTTTCCGTTTCTTTGCTTTTTTTAAATACCAAGTGACTTTATCTCTCAACACCACCTTGCTTTTTTCCTGCTAATAACTTTTCACTATTTTATAAATCTTCTGTACTGGTCCAACAGTTTTATTAATTCCAATCTCTAATCTCAGAACCTGAGATTTCCCACCCTCCAGTCATATGAGCTGAAACCCTCCCACTGCTCCATTCACCCAGTCTGTAAAACCATTGTTGGTCGGTTCAGACCGTGACCGTCCCTTCCCTTCTCCCTGAACTCATTCCAGTCCTCATGACCGTGAACCCTGCCCTCCTGCTCCATTCACCCAGTCGGTAAAACCATTGTTGGTCGGTTCAGACCGTGACCGTCCCTTCCCTTCTCCCTGAACTCACGCTAGTCCCCAAGACCGTGAACCCTTCCCTCCTGCTCCATTCACCCAGTCTGTAAAACCATTGTTGGTCAGTTCAGACCGTGACCGTCCCTTCCCTTCTCCCTGAACTCACTCTATCCCCAAGACCGTGAACCCTTCCCTCCTGCTCCAGCCCTGCAGCCACACATTGACCGGCCTCATATTTCCCCCTTTAAGCGGCCCAGTGAAAACAATCCAGAGATCGCCAACTCTAAGCCTTGTTTTTTAGTCGAGTGCTAAGTCTCAATATTCCCTCGATAAACGTATTTCTATCCGTGTTATTGTTTCCGACCATGGCGATTTTCTGCTCTCCATTACTTCCCAGAGATGGACCCACCTGTTCCAGGATGTTCTTCCCTCTGACACCAGGGAGGTAACTTACCATTTGGGGCCGTGCTCAGGGCTGCAGAAGAGTCTGTCTGTTCCGTGACAATAGAATCTTCCACTATTATCGTTCTCCTATTCCTGTGTCGTACTTGCCTCTAACCACCTGCCCTTCTCGGGGTGTCCCCCTGCTCCCCGGTCTCACACTGTTACTCGGAAAGCCCATTCTCTGATTCACTGTCTCTCTCCACCTTACAGTCCCCAACACCAGGTATCTATTGGACAGTTACAATACTCAGGAGATCCCTCCACCTGTGACTGCACTGTCCTTCTTGATGGTCACTCACTTCCCGCTATCGACACAGTATCTGTGCTGTTACCTCTTCCTGTGTGAGCTGCAGTTTCTTGTTTGTGATCTGGAGCTTTTGTCAGGACACAATTGAAATTTTAAAGAATTCTGTGAACCTACCTGTGTCCATTGTCATTCTTGTTGAGGGTGTTGGATTTTCTCCCCTGTTTGAAGCTTCAGCCAAGGCTGTGACAGACGTTCCCAGGTTCTGATGAACTGTAATCAATACAATATTAATAGGAGGTTAGGCAGCAATATTAAAATGAGCAGGAGAACGTTCCCTTGTTAAACATGATACCAAGTCTCTCCTCCGCCATCAGTTCAACAGCTTTTAGCTCTGGGATGGAGCATTTCCCGAGTGTGATGAACAACACTCCACATCAGGTGTGACACAGACAGCTGCCCAGTGAAATCCAGTGAGTCCCGTTGATCACAATATCCAAGTTCCAGACTGGCTCCCATCGGCAGAGACTCTGCACTCGGAGCGCCCATTCGTTAGGTTTAATCATAGTGCAGGCCAGAAAAGCTTTATTCCTGAGGCAGTGAATATTCTGGAGGGAAATATGGAGCGGGGTGATCATTGATGATTTAAATGACCCTTCACTCGGTTTTAACTTCTGGCGCTGTTTTATTATTTTATTCACAGAAGTGTTTTATATTTTTGACTGGTTGTGTTTTGATATTAAATCCTGGTACTTGATGAATATGATATCTATCGACATACACAAAATACAGCTGGGTGTGATTCCTCTGGTGTCTATCGGCAGTGACAGTCTCCGTGAATTCATGGAGATGGGTCCTGGTTGGTGCGTCTATTGGATATATATATTAAACATATTTCTCATGGAGTCAGTACCTGACAAATGAGCACGTAGGAGGTGAGGAGATTTACCACTGTTCTAATATTAACACTAATGAGACTGTAGGAGGTGAGGAGATTTACCACTGTTCTAATATTAACACTAATGAGCTCTGTAGGAGGTGAGGAGATTTACCACTGTTCTAATATTAACACTAATGAGCACTGTGGGAGGTGAGGAGATTTACCACTGTTCTAATATTAACATTAATGAGCACTGTGGGAGGTGAGGAGATTTACCACTGTTCTAATATTAATACTAATGAGCACTGTGGGAGGTGAGGAGATTTACCACTGTTCACCATCTACAAGGCACAAGTCAGGAGTGTGATGGAATACTCTCCACTTGCCTGGATGAGTGCAGCTCCAACAACACTCAAGAAGCTCGACACCATCCAAGATAAAGCAGCCCACTTGATTGGCACCCCATCCAAAACCCTAAACATTCACTCCCTTCACCACCGGCGCACTGTGGCTGCAGTGTGTACCATCCACAGGATGCACTGCAGCAACTCGCCAAGGCTTCTTCGACAGCACCTCCCAAACCCGCGACCTCTACCACCGAGAAGGACAAGGGCAGCAGGCGCATGGGAACAACACCACCTGCACGTTCCCCTCCAAGTCACACACCATCCCGACTTGGAAATATATCGCCGTTCCTTCATTGTCGCTGGGTCAAAATCCTGGAACTCCCTTCCTAACAGCACTGTGGGAGAACAGTCACCACACGGACTGCAGCGGTTCAAGAAGGCGGCTCACCACCACCTTCTCGAGGGCAATTAGGGATGGGCAATAAATGCCGGCCTCGCCAGCGACGCCCACATCCCGTGAACGAATAAAAAAAATAAAAAAATAAAAATATTAACGCTAATGAGCACTGTAGGAGGTGAGGAGATTTATCATTGTTCCAATGTTAACTCTAATGAGCACTGCAGGAGATGAGCAGATTTACCACTGTTCCAATATTAACACTAACGAGCACTGTAGGAGGTGAGGAGATTTACCACTGTTCTAATATTAACGCAAATAAGTACTGGAGCAGGTGAGGAGATTTACCACTGTTCAAATATTAACAAGAAAGAGCACTGTAGGAGGTGAGGAGATTTACCAGTGTTCTAACATTAACACTAATGAGCACTGGAGCTGGTGAGGAGATTTACCATTGTTCCAATATTGACACTAACGAATACTGTTGGAGGTGAGGATATTTACCACTGTTCTAATATTAACACTAATGAACACTGTAGGAGGTGAGGAGATTTACCACTGTTCTAATATTAACACTAATGAGCACTGTAGGAGGTGAGGAGATTTACCACTGTTCTAAGATGAACACCAATGAGCACTGCAGAATGTGCGGAGTTTTACCAATGTTCTAATATTAACACTAATGAGCTCTGTAGGAGGTGAGGAGATTTACCACTGTTCTAATATTAACACTAATGAGCACTGTAGGAGGTGAGGAGATTTCCCACTGTTCCAATATTAACACTAATGACATTTGTAGGAGGTGAGGAGATTTACCACTGTTCCAATATTAACACTAATGTGCACAGTAGGAGGTGAGGAGATTTACCACTGTTCCATTATTAACACTAATGAGCACTGTAGGAGGTGAGGAGATTTACCACTGTTCTAATAGTAACACAAATGAACAATGTCGGAGGTGAGGAGATTTACCATTTTTCGAATATTAACACAAATCAACAATGTCGGAGGTGAGGAGATTTACTACTGTTGTAAAATTAACACTAATTAGCACTGTAGGAGGTGAGGGGATTTACCACTGTTCAAATATTAACACTAATGAGCACTGTAGCAGGTGAGGAGATTTACCATTGTTCCAATATTAACACTAATGACCACGATAGGAGGTGAGGAGATTCACCACTGTTCTAATATGAACACTAATGAGTACTGCAGAATGTGCGGAGTTTTACCACTGTTCTGATATTAACACTAATGACCTCTGTAGGAGGTTAGGAGATTTTCCACTGTTCTAATATTAACACAAATGAACAATGTCGGAGGTGAGGAGATTTACCATTGTTCTAATATTAACAGAAATGAACAATGTCTGAGGTGAGGTGATTTACCATTGTTCCAATATTAACACAAATGAACAATGTCGGAGGTGAGGAGATTTACCATTGTTCTAATATTAACAGAAATGAACAATGTCTGAGGTGAGGTGATTTACCATTGTTCTAATATTAACACCAATGAGCACTGTACGAGGGGAGGAGATTTAACACTGTTCTAATATTAACACGAATGAGCACTGTAGGAGGTGAGGAGATTTACTTCTGCTCCAATATTAACACAATGAGCAATGTAGAATGTGAGGAGATTTATCACTGTTCGAATATTAACACTAATGAGCACCGTAGGAGGTGAGGAGATTTACTTCTGCTCCAATATTAACACAATGAGCAATGTAGAATGTGAGGAGATTTACCACTGTTCTAATATTAACATTAATGAGCACTGTCGGAGTTTTGGTGATTTACCCCTGTTCTAATACTAACACTAATGAGCACTGTAGGAGGTCAGGAGATTTACCACTGTTCTAATATTAACACTAATGAGCACTGTAGGAGGTCAGGAGATTCACCACTGTTCTAATATGAACACTAATGAGCACTCTCGGAGGTGAGGAAATTTAGCACTGTTCTAATATTAACTCTAAGCTATAATGTTATCAATCGATAACTTTAAACCGTGAGCTAATTCACAAAATTTATGTTTGGAATCTCATTGGGGATTTTAGAATCTCCGATAAAACCATGAATTTCAGTGGTCGGCATGACTGCTGTTCGACAACAGAATTCTCCACTAGTATGTGTGTTTTGCGAAGTAACAGAATTCATGGCGGGGTCTGAAGATGGTGTCTTCGTTTTTCCCAATGTTTAATTGGAGAAATGTGTCCCTCGTCCAAGACTGGATGTTGGACGAGCAGCGCGAAAAAGCAGAGGCAGTGGATCGGCCGAGAGATGGTGGAGATGTCGAGCAGAGTGTTGCCAGTGCACATGTGAAAGCTGAACCCTTGTCTTCATATAATGTCTCCAAGGGGCAGCATGTGGATGAGAAATAGGAAGGGGTGAGGTGAGATCCATGGGGTCTCCCAGAGTTCACAGTACGGAAGCAGAGAAGCCATGTAAGGAGGTTCTCCGGCTACGACTGGACAGGCACCCCACTGACCCAGTCTTACACCGAAATCCCACTGACCCAGTCCCACACCGACACCACACTGACCCAGTCCCACACCGACACCTCACTGACCCAGTCCTACACCCACATCCCACTGACCCAGTGCCACACCCACACCCCATTGACCCAGTCCCACACCCACACTCCACTGACCCAGTCCCATACCCACACCCCACTGACCCAGTCCCATACCCACACCACACTGACCCAGTCCCACACCCACACTCCACTGACCCAGTCCCACACCCTCACCCCACTGACCCAGTCCCACACCCACACCCCACTGACCCAGACCCACACCAACACCCACCGATGCAGACCCACACCGACACCCCACTGACCAAGTCCCAATTCCCACTGAGGCAGTACCACACCAATAGTCCAATGACCAAGTTCCACACCGACACCAGACTGACCCAGTCCCACACCCACACCCCACTGACCCAGTCCCACACCAAACCCCACTGTCCCAGTCCCAAACAGACACCCCACTGACCCAGTCCCACACCCACACACCACTGACCCAGACCTACACCAACACCCACCGATGCAGACCCACACCGACACCCTACTGGACCAGGCCCAAACCCCACTGAGGCAGTACCACACCAATAGCCCAATGACCCAGCCACACGGACATCATCCAACCTGTTGGTAATTAGAGTAGTTATATCTTATCGAAAGATTTTTTCCTGTTGGTGATTAATGT
This sequence comes from Heptranchias perlo, assembly GCF_035084215.1. Lineage (NCBI taxonomy): Eukaryota > Metazoa > Chordata > Chondrichthyes > Hexanchiformes > Hexanchidae > Heptranchias > Heptranchias perlo. The sequence goes on along the minus strand of NW_027139570.1, from coordinate 1,020,654 downwards.
CGTTACATTTTGTATAAAGATTAGTGATGGACGATTCTACCTGTCCATAGTTGGTGTAGTTACTTTTTATATAAAGATTAGTGATTTTTCCTCCGACCTGTTGGTAATTTGTGTCGTTACTTTTCATATAAAGTTTAGTGATGGACCCTCCTATCTGTTGGACTCTAATACCTGTTGGTAATTTGTGTCGTTACTTTTTATGTATAGATTAGTGATAGACCCTCCGAGCTGTTGGTAATTTGAGGAGCTACTTATTATATAATGATTAGTGATGGACTCTCCTCCCTGTTGGTAATTTGTGGAGTTACTTTTTATATATAGATTAGTGATGGACCCTCCTACCTGTAGATATAAAAAGTAACTGCACTAATTACCAAGATTAACGATCAGGAACCTCCTATGTGTCTGAAAGATCGTTTCAGCCCTGAATCAGTTTCGATTGAAAACATTCCTGAAGTTTATTTCTGTCTAAAGGGAGCGGCCTTTGTTTTTTTCAGTTGAGTAAGTTTGGCAAATAACTTTCTCATTAACATGAACTTATTTTAGCAAAAACAAAAGTCCCTGCTCCATTTTCCCACCGAATGCGCGTCCGTTGCTACCTGCCGCATTAAACAGTAATTCATTGTTGTAATTAATCGCCGGCACGTTTTATCTCCGAAATTGCTCCTATCCTGTGACTGGTTCGCGTTCAGTCCGGCTTCATGTAACCAGAGGCTGATTTTCCAAGTGCTGGGCAGAGATCAATAATCGGACAGTGCGAATGTGTGAACCCTTCACTGAGCTGAACTGTGTGTTCGGTCTGAACAGCTGGTCCCGCCTTTGATCAGCTAAATGAAAGTGTATCGGGCACCAAACGGTCCAGTGAGTAAAAAGAGCCAGTGTTACAGGAAAAATCCGTCCGGAGTTAGACGGACCCAGGTTCAACTTCTGTTTACTGAATTGCAAATTCTAAAATGGGCAGGATGGTAAATCCCCAGTGTTCACGTTCCTACTTTCTGTCCTGTAACCGCTCTTATAATGTTGTGTCTGTGGGGAGACTAGTGGAGACCAGAAGAGGGTCCCACAGCGACACAACACAACTGACTCTGCCCCACACCGGCACCCAACAGACCCAGTCCCACACCCCACTGAACCCTTCCCACACCCACACCCCACTGACACAGTCCCACACCGACACCCCACTGTCCCAGTCCCACACCCACACCCCACTGACACAGTCCCACACCGACACCCCACTGACCCAGTCCCACACCCACACCCCACTGACACAGTCCCACACCCCACTGACACTGTCTCACACCGACACCCCACTGACCCAGTCCCACACCCACACCCCACTGACACAGTCCCACACCCACACCCCACTGACACAGCCCCACACCGACACCCCACTGACACAGTCCCACACCCACACCCCACTGACACAGTCCCACACCCACACCCTACTGACACAGTCCCGCACCCACACCCCACTGACCCAGTCGCACAACGAGCCACTGACTGAAATCTCCGGTGTAAAATAGCCCGCCTTCAGTCACTGTCCGAGCGAAAACTTAGTGAATTGTTACACCCGCGAGGAATACAGAGCTCCCCACGCCGGGGAACATATCTGACAGCGGGAAATCGGCTTTAGAAAAAAAGAGGAAGGGGAGAAAACGATAATAAAATCACAAAATGACTCTGAGAAGCTACGTTAACTTACCTTGATCCCGCAAGGATTTTCTCTCTCTCAATGTCCGTGTAGATTTTGCAACTTATATCCTTGTTATTTCATTACAACTAATCAGGTAGAAGTTCCTTGTTTTATTTTAGCAAATCACGAATTGTGAATTTGATCTGAACCTTGTGATGTGAGATTCTGAACTCCGCCCTCTGTGTGAAAGCTGCTGTCAAACCTCAGGATGGATTTCAACTCAAACATTCCTCGTTTGTTTGAGAACAGTGAGCGGCCTTTCTGGTGAAATCTAATCGAACCGGTTTGACAGTTCGTTGCCACTTCAACTGTGAACAAATTCAGTTGTACATTTAAATTTATCTCTTCTTGTTTCAGGGAAGTTCAGTAAAACAGACACTTGGTTCGAAAGAAATTGTTACATTTCCATCTGGGACATTGTTTGCTAAAATCCCTGATGTTTTTATGCTTTCAACCCAGGACCCAAGAGCCAGTGTCTTGTCAGTGAGCTGAGGGGGAGGCTGTTTCTGTAAGTGAGGACATTAACCATTTAACCGCCGAATTAAACTATCCTTGAGCATCAATCACCTCCGTTACTGGGGGAATGAGCACTGACTTTCCACAATTACATTTATCATGGTAAATATTCAGCAGATACACCCGTTACATTGTTAAATCCAGAAAGGACTATTCCTGTGATGTGGCCGGTAAAAAGATTGGATTATCCTCATTTTCAGGGGGTTTCTCAGACAGTTATAAATATCCCTTTGCCCTGGCTCTGTACTTGCTCAAAACTTTAACTCATTGCACACCTTCCAGTTCTAAAGAAATGTCTTCGACCTTAAGCGTTAACTCTGTTTCTTTCTCCTCAGATACGGACTGACAGGGCTTGATGGCCGGCGCGGACACGATGGGCCGAAGGGCCTCTATCCGTGCTGTATAACTCTATGACTCTATGACTCTATGACTTGCTGAGCTTCTCCAGCATTTTCTGTTTTTAATTCAGATTTCCAGCATCCGCAGTGTTTTGCTTTTGAATAAATATCCCTTCCCTGGGATGGAAGTGTCCGCAGTGAGAAAGTGTTTGAGGACGGATTGTGGTGATAATTCCGAGGGACGGATTGTTGTGATCAATCCCGGGGACAGATTGTGGTGATAATTCCAAGGGAGGGATTGTTGTGATCAATTCCAGGGACAGATTGTGGTGATAATTCCGAGGGACGGATTGTTGTGATCAATCCCAGGGACAGATTGTGGTGATAATTCCGAGGGACGGATTGTTGTGATCAATTCCAGGGACAGATTGTGGTGATAATTCCGAGGGACGGGTTGTTGTGATCAATCCCAGGGACAGATTGTGGTGATAATTCCGAGGGACGGGTTGTTGTGATCAATCCCAGGGACAGATTGTGGTGATAATTCCGAGGGACGGATTGTTGTGATCAATCCCAGGGACAGATTGCGATATTTCCCTTTTCTCTCTAATTTCCCCTTTGTTTTTTGACCAGGATTAAGGGTTCATTCGGGCCAGAGGCACAGTCTGAAGGGCGGTCCCAAAAATCCCCCAATATTTGTCTTCGTGTAAACTCTCCCTTCACAGACCTTCTCTTTCTTGCTTGTTTCAATCTACCGTTGTTTTAATCGGAGAGTGATTCATTCTGACAAAAACAATCAAAGGACCAAGAACATCTCCTTAAATTCAATGTTCAATGGGCAGTACGGCTATTTTGGGGGTTTTGCATGCAGTCGTGGTGCATTAATTGATGTGTTTATAATTATAAAATGACTCGATGCGGTAGATGCAGAGAAACTATTTCCTTTTATGCGAAAATCCAGAACAAGGGGGGCAATCTTAAAAGTAGAGCTAGGCCATTCAGTAGTGAAATCAGGAAGCATTTTTTCACACAGGGTAGTGGAAATGTGGAATTCTCTCCCCCAAAAGGCTGTGGATTTTGGGTCACTTGGAACTTTCAAGACTGATATCGACAGATTTTTATGAGATAAGTGTATCAAGCGGTAAGGATCAAAAGCAGGAATAAAATAGAGTTGAGGTACAGATCAGCCCTGATCAAATTAAATGGAGGAACAGGCTCGAGGGTTTGAATGGCCTACTCCTGTCCCAATGTTCCTATATTTAATCACCAGCTGAATAATGAATTCCGACATTTGGTAAATGTGAAGGTTAGTCAGAGTTTCAGGACATTGAATTCAGCGCTGAGGGGTTTGATCAGTCCCTTTAAACCGACGTGTTTGGCTCTTTTTATTTAAGACTGAACTCCATCTGGTCTGAACTTCACAGAATTCCAGGAGAGAAAAGATCAGATAATAGTTGCGAGAGAATGGAGGACAAACTTTGTTAAATATCCTTTAGTAAAAACACCCACTGTTCCGCCCAGTGTCAGAATTAAACAGTGACCCCCTGAAACTTCACCTGTGATTTTATTTCGGAGACGGTTCAAAGTTCTATCCAGTAGGTTCTCTATCCAGATTTTAATTGTTAAGGTCCTCAAATTGATGTTTTTGTATCTGGCCAGCTGCGAACCTGATGTTTCCAGGATTGTGGATCGCAATTCACCATCAACCACCCACCCGCCCCACCCTCACCCCCACCCCCCCCGCCCTCCGTCACCGTAACCCACGTTTTAATAATAACCTTCATTCGATAAACTTAAACTGTGACACAGGTCGGAACATCGCACTGTCTCTGGCGTTGTTTTTTAACATGTGAGTTTCACAGTGCAATCCACCAACTGATCTGCTTTAAGCGCAGCAATGTGCAAACAGGGCCTGTCGGCTCCGGGCATTTTATTGTGCAGTTGTAATCATTCCGACCGTGCTCTGGATTGTGCCGAGATTATCGGCATTCATCCGATCCTGGGGGAGAATATTATGGCCTGGGTGTTCTTCTTGGCATTACCTTCCTATCATTTCTGGTGTCCCTTCGTCAATCCATTATTTATTCAATAATTATCAGGAAAGACTGAACAGGCTGAGGCTCTTTTCTCTGCTAAAGAGAAGACTGAGAGGTGACCTGTCTTTCATATTATGAAGTGGTTCGCTAGGATTGATGTAGAGAGGAAGTTTCCGCTCGAGGGCAGTCCAAAACTAGAGGCCACGAATAGAAGATAGTTACGAATAAATCCAATGAGGTATTGAGGAGAAAATTATTTCCTCTGAGTGATGAGAATATGGAACTCACCAACAAAAGGAATGGTTCAGGGGCAAACCATAGAAGCATTTTAGAGGAAGGTGGATAAATAAATGAGGGGGAAAGCATTGAAAGGACATATTGATAGTGTGAGATGAAGTCGTGTGGAAGAAGCCTCACGAGGAGCATGAATCCTGGCATAGACCTGTTTGGCTGAATGGCCTGATTCTGTACTTTGTTTTTATTCGTTCATGGGATGTGGCTGTAGCTGGCAAGGCCATCATTTCTTGCTCATCCCTAATTGCCCTTGAGAAGGTGATAGTGAGTCTCCTTCTTGAACCGCGGCAGTCCGTGTGGTGAAGGTTCTCCAACAGTGCTGTTACGGAGGGAGTTCCAGGATTTTGACCCAGCGACGATGAAGAACCGATGATATATTTCCAAGTCGGGATGGTGTGTGACTTGGAGGGGAACGTGCAGGTGGTGTTGTTCCCATGTGCCTGCTGCCCTTGTCCTTCTAGGTGGTAGAGGTTGCAGGTTATGGAAATGGTGTCGAAGACGCATTGTCGAGTTGCTGCAGTGCATCCTGTGGATGGTACACACTGCAGCCACAGTGCGCCGGTGGTGAAGGGAGTGAATGTTTCGGGTGGTGGATGGGCTGCCAATCAAGCGGGCTACTTTGTCGTGGATGGTGTCGAGCTTCGTGAGTGTTGTTGGAGCTGCACTCATTCAGGCAAGTGGAGAGTATTCCATCACACTCCTGACTTGTGCCTTGTAGATGTTGGAAAGAATTTGTGGAGTCAGGAGGTGAGTCACTCGCCGCAGAATACCCAGCCTCTGACCTGCTCTCGTAGCCACAGTATTTATATGTCTGGTCCAGTTTCTGGTCAATGGTGACCCCCAGGATGTTGATGGTGGTGGATTCAGCGATAGTAATGCCGTTGAATATCAAGGGAAGGTGGTTAGACTCTCTCTTGTTGGAGATGGTCATTTCCTGGCACTTGTCTGGCCCGAATGTTACTTGCCACTCACGAGCCCAAGCCTGGATGTTGCCCAGGCTTTGCTGCATGCGGGTTCGGGCTGCTTCATTACTTGAGGGGTTGCGAATAGAACTGAACACTATGCAATAATTAGCGAGCATCCCCATTTCTGAGATTATGATCAGGGAAGGTCATTGATGAAGCAGCTGAAGATGTTTGGGCCCAGGACACTGCCCTGAGGAACTCCTGCAGCAATGTCCTGGGGCTGAGATGATTGGCCTCCAACAACCACTACCATCTTCCTTTGTGCTAGGTATGACTCCAGCCACTGGAGAGTTTTCCCCCTGATTCCCATTGACTTCAATTTTACTTGGACTCCTTGGTGCCACACTCGGTCAAATGTTGACTTGATGTCAAGGGCAGTAACTCTCACCTCACCTCTGGAATTCTGCTCTTTTGTCCATGTTTGGACCAGGGCTGTAATGAGGTCTGGAGCCGAATGTTTGTTGGAGGCCAAACATCTCAGCCCCAGGGCATTGCAGCAGGAGTTCCTTACGGCATTGTACTAGGCCCAACCATCTTCAGCTACTTCATCAATGACCTTCCCTCCATCATAAAGTCAGAACTGGGGATGTTCGCTGAAGATTGCACAGTGTTCAGTTCCATTCGCAACCCCTCAAATAATGAAGCAGTCCGAGCCCGCATGCAGCAAGACCTGGACAACATCCAGCCTTGGGCTCATGAGTGGCAAATAACATTCGCACCAGACAATTGTCAGGCAATGACCATCTCCAAGAAAAGAGAGTCTAACAACCTCCCCTTGACATTCAACGGCATTACCATCGCCGAATCCCCCACCATCAACATCCTGAGGGTCACCATTGACCAGAAACCGAAGTGGACCAGCCATATAAATACTTTGCCTACAAGAGCAGGTCAGAGGCTGGGTATTCTGCGGCGAGTGACTCACCTCCTGACTCCCGAAAGTCTTTCCACTATTTGCAAGGCACAAGTCAGGAGTGTGATGGAATACTCTCCACTTGCCTGGATGAATGCAGCTCCAACGACACTCAAGAAGCTCGAAACCAACCAGGACAAAGCAGCCCGCTTGATTGGCAGCCCATCCACCACCCGAAACATTCACTCCCTTCACCACCGGCGCACTGTGGCTGCAGTGTGTACCATCCACAGGATGCACTGCTGCAACTCGCCATGGCTTCTTCGACAGCACCTCCCAGACCCGTGACCTCTACCACCTGGAAGCACAAGATCAGCAGGCACATGGGAACAACACCACCTGCACGTTCCCCTCCAAGTCACACACCATCCCGACTTGGAAATATATCGCCGCTCCTTCATCGTCGCTGGTTCAAAATCCTGGAACTCCCTTCCTTACAGCACTGTGGGAGAACCGTCACCACACGGACTGCAGCGGTTCAAGAATGCGGCTCACCACCACCTTCTCAAGGGCAACTAGCGATGGGCAATAAATGCCGGCCTCGCCAGCGACACCCACATCCCATGAACGAATAAAAAAAAGATGGAGCTCAGCCTTAAAAATAAAGAGCCAAACACATCCGTTTAAAGGGAATGATCAAACCCTCCAGAGCTGAATTCAATGTCCTGAAACTCTGACTCGCCTTCACATTTACCAAATGTCGGAATTCATTATTCGGGTGCTGATTAAATTTAAGAACATTGGGACAGGAGTAGGCCATTCAAACCCTCGAGCCTGTTCCTCCATTTAATTTGATCAGGGCTGATCTGTACCTCAACCCTATTTTATTCCTGCTTTTGAACCATATCCACTGATACACTTATCCGATAAAAATGTGTCGATATCAGTCTTGAAAGCTCCAAGTGACCAGAATCCACGGCCTTTTGGGGGAGAGAATTCCACATTTCCACTACCCTGTGTAAAAAAAATGCTTCCTGATTTCACTAATGATTGGCCTGGCTCTAATTTTAAGATTGGCCCCCTTCTTCTGGATTTTCCCATCATTGGAAATAACTTTTCAGTATTTACTGAATCGAGTCGTTTTATAATTCTAAACACATCAATCAATGCACCTCGACTGCATGCAAATCTCAAAATAGCCGTACTGTTCAGGTAATAGTGAATTTAAAGAGATGGTCTTGGTCGTTTGATTGTTTTCGTTAGAATGAATAACTCTCCGCTTGAAACAACGGTAGATTGAAACAAGAAAGAAAGAGAAGGCCTGGGGAGGGAGAGTTCACATGAAGACAAATATTGGGGGATTTTGGTACCGTCGCTTCAGACTGTGCATCCGGCCCGAAAGAATCCTTAATCCTCGTCAAAAACAAAGGAGAAATTAGAGATAGAGAAAGGGAAAATATCGCAATTTGTCCCTGGGATTGATCACAACAATCCGTCCCTCGGAATTATCACCACAATCTGTCCTCAAACACTTTCTCACTGCGGTCACTTCGATCCCGGGGAAGGGATATTTATACAAAATCAAAATACTGTGGATGCTGGAAATCTGAAATGAAAACAGAATATGCTGGAGAAGCTCAGCAAGTCAGGCAGCATCTGTGGAGAAAGAAACACAGTTAACGCTTCAGGTCGAAGACATTTCATTGGAACTGAAAGGTGTTTAAAGAGTTAAAGTTTTTGAGCAAGTACAGAGCCAGGGCAAAGGGATATTTATAACTGTCTGATAACCTCCCTGAAAATGAGGATAATCCAATATTTTTACCGGCCACAGCACAGTCCCTTCTGGATTTAACAATGTAACGGGTGTATCTGCTGAATATTTACCATGATAAATGTAACTGTGGAAAGTCAGTGCTCATTCCCCCAGTAACTGAGGTGATTGATGCTCAGGGATTGTTTAATTCGGCGATTAAATGGTTAATGTCCTCACTTACAGACATAGCCTCCCCCTCAGCTCACTGACACACACTGGCTCTTGGGTCCCGGGTTGAAAGGGCAAAAACATCAGCAACTTTCAGCAAACAATGTCCCAGATGGAAATATAACGATTTCTTTATAACCAAGTATCTGTTTCACTGAGCTTCCCTGGAACAAGAGATGAAGTTAAATGTAGAACTAACTGTGTTCACAGTTGAAGTGTCAGCGAACTGTCAAACCGGTTTGAAAAGATTTCACCAGAAAGGCCGCTCCCTGTTCTGAAACAAACGAGGAATGTTTGAGTTGAAATCCATCCTGAAGTTTGACAACAGCTTTCACACAGAGAGCGGAGTTCAGAATCTCACATCACAAGGTTCAGATCAAATTCACAATTAGTGATTTGTTAACATAAAGCAAGCAATTTCTACCTGATTGGGTGTAATGAAATAATAAGGATATAAGTTGCAAAATCGACACGGACATTGAGAGAGAGAAAATCCTTGCGGGATCAAGGTAAGTTAATGTAGCTTCTCAGCTTCATTTTGTTATTTTGGTATCGTTTTCACCCCTTCCTCTTTGTTTCTAAAGCCGATTTGCCACGTCAGATATGTTCACCGGATTGGGGAGCTCTGTATTCCTCACGGGTGTAACAATTCACTAAGTGTTCGCTCGGACAGTGACTGAAGGCGGGCCATTTTACACCGGGGATTTCAGTCAGTGGCTCGTTGTGGGATTGGGTCAGTAGGGTGTGGGTGTGGGACTGTGTTATTGGGGTGTGGTCGTGGGAAGGGTTCAGTGGGGTGTGGGGCTAAGTCAGTCAGTGTTGTGTCGCTGTGAGACCCTCTCCTGATCTCCACTAGTCTCCCCACAGACACAACATGAAAAGAGCGGTTACGGGAGAGAAAGCAGGAACATGAACTCTGGGGATTTACCATCCTCCCGATTTTAGAATTTGTAGTTCAGTAAACAGAAGTTGAACCTGGGTCGTTCAAACTCCGTAAGGATTTTTCCTGTAACACTGGCTCTTTTTACTCACTGAACCGTTTGGTGTCCGGTACACTTTTATTCAACTGATCAAAGGCGGGACCAGCTGTTCAGACCGAACACACAGTTCAGCTCAGTGAAGGGTTCACACATTCGCACTGTCTGATTATCGAACTCTGCCGGGGACCTTGGAAAATCAGCCCCTGGTTACCTGAAGCCGGACTGAACGCGATCCAGTCACATGATAGCAGCAATTTTGGAGATGAAACGTGCGGCGATTATTTACAATAATGAATTACTCTTTAATGCGGCACTGTACAATACACAGTGGGTTGGACTCAGTACATACCTTATATTACATTCTGTACAATACACAGTGGGTTGGACTCAGTACATATCTTATATTACATTCTGCACATTACACAGTTGGTTGGACTCAGTCCATATCTTATATTACATTCTGTGCAATACACAGTGGGTTGGACTCAGTCCATATCTTATATTACATTCTGTACAATACACAGTGGGTTTGGACTCAGTCCATATCTTATATTACATTCTGTACATTACGCAGTGGGTTGGACTCAGTCCATATCTTGTATTGCATTCTGCTCATTACAAGGTGGGTTGGACTCAGTCCATATCTTATGTGACATTCTGTACAATACACAGTGGGCTGGAGTCAGGACATATCTTATATTACATTCTGTGCAATACACACTGGGTTGGACTCTGTACATATCTTATATTACATTCTGTACATTACACGGTGGGGTGGACTCAGTCCATATCTTATATTACATTCTGTACAATCCACAGTGGATTGGACTCAGTCCATATCTTATATTACATTCTGTGCAATACACAGTGGGGTGGACTCAGTCCATATCTTATATTACATTCTGTGCAATACACACTGGGTTGGACTCAGTCCATATCTTATGTCATATTCTGTACAATACACAGTGGGTTGGACTCAGTCCATATCTTATATCACATTCTGTACAATACACAGTGCGGTGGACTCAGTCCATATCTTATATTACATTCTGCACATTACACGGTGGGTTGGACTCAGTCCATATCTTATATTACATTCTGTGCAACACACTGGGTTGGACTCTGTACATATCTTATATTACATTCTGGACAATACACAGTGGGTTGGACTCAGTCCATATCTTATATTACATTCTGTACAACACACTGTTGGTTGGACTCAGCCCATATCTTATATTACATTCTGGACAATACACAGTGGGTTGGACTCAGTCCATATCTTATATTACAGTCTGTACAATACACAGTGGGTTGGACTCAGTACATATCTTATATTACATTCTGCACATTACACAGTTGGTTGGACTCAGTCCATATCTTATATTACATTCTGTGCAATACACAGTGGGTTGGACTCAGTCCATATCTTGTATTGCATTCTGCTCATTACAAGGTGGGTTGGACTCAGTCCATATCTTATGTGACATTCTGTACAATACACAGTGGGCTGGAGTCAGGACATATCTTATATTGCATTCTGCTCATTACAAGGTGGGTTGGACTCAGTCCATATCTTATGTGACATTCTGTACAATACACAGTGGGCTGGAGTCAGGACATATCTTATATTACATTCTGTGCAATACACACTGGGTTGGACTCTGTACATATCTTATATTACATTCTGTACATTACACGGTGGGGTGGACTCAGTCCATATCTTATATTACATTCTGTACAATCCACAGTGGATTGGACTCAGTCCATATCTTATATTACATTCTGTGCAATACACAGTGGGGTGGACTCAGTCCATATCTTATATTACATTCTGTGCAATACACACTGGGTTGGACTCTGTACATATCTTATATTACATTCTGTACATTACACGGTGGGGTGGACTCAGTCCATATCTTATGTCATATTCTGTACAATACACAGTGGGTTGGACTCAGTCCATATCTTATATCACATTCTGTACAATACACAGTGCGGTGGACTCAGTCCATATCTTATATTACATTCTGCACATTACACGGTGGGTTGGACTCAGTCCATATCTTATATTACATTCTGTGCAACACACTGGGTTGGACTCTGTACATATCTTATATTACATTCTGGACAATACACAGTGGGTTGGACTCAGTCCATATCTTATATTACATTCTGTACAACACACTGTTGGTTGGACTCAGCCCATATCTTATATTACATTCTGGACAATACACAGTGGGTTGGACTCAGTCCATATCTTATATTACAGTCTGTACAATACAAGATGGGTTGCACTCACTCCATATCTTATATTACATTCTGCACATTACAAGGTTGGGTGGACCCAGTAAATATCTTACATTACATTCTGTACATTACAAGGTGAGGTGGACTCAGTCCATATCTTATATTACATTCTGGACAATACAAGGTGAGGTAGAGGTCGAGATTGAACAGGGAGGGGCGAGTTTCTAATTCAAACAGGAGAAAACAGTTGAGGGAAAAGCTGTTGACCTTTCGCTGACAGCAACTGACAGAATTAAAGTTGCAACAATGTCCAGAGCAGGTGTGGGCGAGGCCCAGGGACAGAAGAGAAAACACACCCAGGGGGAGGGTTGGACCCTGCAGCAAACACTGAGCAGCTCAGACAGGCAGTGCGGCACCCGTTAGAGGCATTCAGAGGAAAGGCAGGGGAGAAACAAGCTGCAGACTTGGATTAGGGAGAGATTCTGTGCAACTGTGGGAGTGTGAGAGAGGGAGAGAGAGAGGGGCAGAGAGAGGGAGAGAGAGAGAGAATGAGAGGGAGAGGGAGGGAGAGAGAGAGGGAGAGTGGGAGGGAGGGAGAGTGAGAGAGAGTGAGGGAGATTGAGGGAGGGAAAAAGAGAGAGTGAGGGAGGGAAAAAGAGAGAGTGTGAGAGGGAGGGAGTTCTGGGCTCTTGCTGTGCCTTTTTAATCCCTTGCTTTTGTATTTTAATCAATTCCCTCTCTCTCCCCTCAGGAATCTTTTTGATGAAATGCTGCAAGGAGATGATCCAGAAAGAGACATTTTGTGAGGAGGAGGAGGAGTGGGAGAAATCCTGGGCCAAGCATCGTTCTCTCCGCTGGGGACGGACTGACTGAGACCTTCACCACAGCCTGGACCCGATGGGGAGCACGTGAGTAATGTCTGGGTTACTCTGGGGTCACTGGGTGCACACTGGGATCACTGGGATATTCAGGGGACACTGTGGGGGGTCACTGGGACATTCAGGGGACACAGGGGGGGGGGGTCACTGGGACATTGTTGTGGTCGTTCTTATTGTTGTGGTGGTGGTCTGAACATCAAGACCGCCACTCTGGCATCACTCTGGCATGACTGGGTGCAAGCTTGGAACCCTGGCTGCACCCTGGCATCATTCCGGGTTGACTGCGGGATCACTGGTGACACTCTGTTGGCTACTCATTAAATATCTGGTGTTCTCATTACATATCGTATATTACATTCTGGACAATACACAGTGGGGTGGACTCAGTCCATATCTTACATTACATTCTGTACAATACACGGTGGGGTGGACTCAGTCCATATCTTATATTACATTCCGTACAATACACTGTGGGGTGGACTCAGTCCATATCTTAAATTACATTCTGCACATTCCAAGGTTGGTTGGACTCAGTCCATATCATATATTACATTCTGCACATTACATGGTGGGTTGGACTCAGTCCATATCTTATGTCATATTCTGTACAATGCCCAGTGGGTTGGACTCAGTCCATATCTTATATTACATTCTGTACAATACACAGTGGGGTGGACTCAGCCCATATCTTATATTACATTCTGTACAATACACAGTGAGGTGGACTCAGTCCATATCTTATATTACATTCTGTACAATACACAGTGGGGTGGACTCAGCCCATATCTTATATTACATTCTGTACAATACACAGTGGGGTGGACTCAGTCCATATCTTATATTACATTCTGTACAATATACAGTGGGTTGGACTCAGTCCATATCTTATATTACAGTCTGTACAATACAAGATGGGTTGGACTCACTCCATATCTTATATTACATTCTGCACATTACAAGCTTGGTGGACCCAGTACATATCTTATATTACATTCTGTACAATACACAGTGGGGTGGACTCAGTCCATATCTTATATTACATTCTGGACAATACACAGTGGGTTGGACTCAGTCCATATCTTATATTACAGTCTGTACAATACAAGATGGGTTGGACTCACTCCATATCTTATATTATATTCTGCACATTACAAGCTTGGGTGGACCCAGTACATATCTTATATTACATTCTGTACAATACACAGTGGGGTGGACTCAGTCCATATCTTATAATACATTCTGTACATTACACAGTGGGTTGGACTGAGTCCATATCTTATATTACATTCTGTACGTTACACAGTGGGTTGGACTCAGCCCATATGTTATATTACATTCTGTACAATACACAATGGGTTGTACTCAGTCCATATCTTATGTTACATTCTATACAATACACAGTGGGTTGGACTCAGTCCATATCTTATATTACATTCTGCACATCACACAGTGGGGTGGAATCAGCCCATATCTTATATTACATTCTGTACAATACACAGTGGGTTGGACTCAGTCCATATGTTATATTACATTCTGTACAATACACAATGGGTTGGATTCAGCCCAAATCTTATATTACATTCTGTACAATACACAGTGGGTTGGACTCAGTCCATATCTTATATTACATTCTGCACATTACATGGTGGGTTGGACTCAGTCCATATCTTATGTCATATTCTGTACAATTCACAGTGGGTTGGACTCAGTCCATATCTTATATTACATTCTGTGCAATATACAGTGGGGTGGACTCAGCCCATATCTTATATTACATTCTGCACATTACAAGGTTGGGTGGACCCAGTACATATCTTATATTACATTCTGTACAAAACACAGTGGGGTGGACTCAATCCATATCTTACATTACATTCTGTACAATACACAGTGGGTTGGACTCAGTCCATATCTTATGTCATATTCTGTACAATATACAGTGGGTTGGACACAGTCCATATCTTATGTTATATTCTGTACAATACACAGTGGGTTGGACTCAGTCCATATCTTATATTACATTCTGTGCAATACACAGTGGGGTGGACTCAGCCCATATCTTATATTACATTCTGTACAATACACAGTGGGGTGGACTCAGTCCATATCTTATTTTGCATTCTGTACAATATACAGTGGGTTGGACACAGTCCATATCTTATATTACAGTCTGTACAATACAAGATGGGTTGGACTCACTCCATATCTTATATTACATTCTGCACATTACAAGGTTGTTTGATCCCGTACATATCTTATATTACATTCTGTACAATACACAGTGGGGTGGACTCAGTCCATATCTTATGTTACATTCTGTACAATACACAGTGGGTTGGACTCAGTCCATATCTTATGTCATATTCTGTACAATATACAGTGGGTTGGACTCAGTCCATATCTTATGTCATATTCTGTACAATACACAGTGGGTTGGACTCAGCCCATATGTTATATTACATTCTGCACATTACACAGTTGGTTGGACTCAGTCCATATCTTATATTACATTCTGTGCAATGCACAGTGGGTTGGACTCAGTCCATATCTTATATTACATTCTGTACAATACACAGTGGGTTTGGACTCAGTCCATATCTTATATTACATTCTGTACATTACGCAGTGGGTTGGACTCAGTCCATATCTTGTATTGCATTCTGCTCATTACAAGGTGGGTTGGACTCAGTCCATATCTTATGTGACATTCTGTACAATACACAGTGGGCTGGTGTCAGGACATATCTTATATTACATTCTGTACATTACACGGTGGGGTGGACTCAGTCCATATCTTATGTTATATTCTGTACAATCCACAGTGGATTGGACTCAGTCCATATCTTATATTACATTCTGTGCAATACACAGTGGGGTGGACTCAGTCCATATCTTATATCACATTCTGTGAAATACACACTGGGTTGGACTCTGTACATATCTTATATTACATTCTGTACATTACACGGTGGGGTGGACTCAGTCCATATCTTATGTCATATTCTGTACAATACACAGTGGGTTGGACTCAGTCCATATCTTATATCACATTCTGTACAATACACAGTGCGGTGGACTCAGTCCATATCTTATATTACATTCTGCACATTACACGGTGGGTTGGACTCAGTCCATATCTTATATTACATTCTGTGCAACACACTGGGTTGGACTCTGTACATATCTTATATTACATTCTGGACAATACACAGTGGGTTGGACTCAGTCCATATCTTATATTACATTCTGTACAACACACAGTGGGTTGGACTCAGCCCATATCTTATATTACATTCTGGACAATACACAGTGGGTTGGACTCAGTCCATATCTTATATTACAGTCTGTACAATACAAGATGGGTTGTACTCACTCCATATCTTATATTACATTCTGCACATTACAAGGTTGGGTGGACCCAGTAAATATCTTACATTACATTCTGTACATTACAAGGTGAGGTGGACTCAGTCCATATCTTATATTACATTCTGGACAATACAAGGTGAGGTGGAGGTCGAGATTGAACAGGGAGGGGCGAGTTTCTAATTCAAACAGGAGAAAACAGTTGAGGGAAAAGCTGTTGACCTTTCGCTGACAGCAACTGACAGAATTAAAGTTGCAACAATGTCCAGAGCAGGTGTGGGCGAGGCCCAGGGACAGAAGAGAAAACATACCCAGGGGGAGGGTTGGACCCTGCAGCAAACACTGAGCAGCTCAGACAGGCAGTGCGGCACCCGTTAGAGGCATTCAGAGGAAAGGCAGGGGAGAAACAAGCTGCAGACTTGGATTAGGGAGAGATTCTGTGCAACTGGGGGACTGTGAGAGAGGGAGAGAGAGAGGGGCAGAGAGAGGGAGAGAGAGAGAGAATGAGAGGGAGAGGGAGGGAGAGAGAGAGGGAGAGTGGGAGGGAGGGAGAGTGAGAGAGAGTGAGGGAGATTGAGGGAGGGAAAAAGAGAGAGTGAGGGAGGGAAAAAGAGAGAGTGTGAGAGGGAGGGAGTTCTGGGCTCTTGCTGTGCCTTTTTAATCCCTTGCTTTTGTAATTTTATCAATTCCCTCTCTCTCCCCTCAGGAATCTTTTTGATGAAATGTTGCAAGGAGATGATCCAGAAAGAGACATTTTGTGAGGAGGAGGAGGAGTGGGAGAAATCCTGGGCCAAGCATCGTTCTCTCCGCTGGGGACGGACTGACTGAGACCTTCACCACAGCCTGGACCCGATGGGGAGCACGTGAGTAATGTCTGGGTTACTCTGGGGTCACTGGGTGCACACTGGGATCATTGGGATATTCAGGGGACACTGTGGGGGGTCACTGGGACATTCAGGGGACACAGGGGGGGGGGGGGGTCACTGGGACATTGTTGTGGTCGTTCTTATTGTTGTGGTGGTGGTCTGAACATCAAGACCGCCACTCTGGCATCACTCTGGCATGACTGGGTGCAAGCTTGGAACCCTGGCTGCACCCTGGCATCATTCCGGGTTGACTGCGGGATCACTGGTGACACTCTGTTGGCTACTCATTAAATATCTGGTGTTCTCATTACCTATCTTATATTACATTCTGGACAATACACAGTGGGGTGGACTCAGTCCATATCTTACATTACATTCTGTACAATACACGGTGGGGTGGACTCAGTCCATATCTTATATTACATTCCGTACAATACACAGTGGGGTGGACTCAGTCCATATCTGAAATTACATTCTGCACATTCCAAGGTTGGTTGGACTCAGTCCATATCATATATTACATTCTGCACATTCCATGGTGGGTTGGACTCAGTCCATAACTTATGTCATATTCTGTACAATGCACAGTGGGTTGGACTCAGTCCATATCTTATATTACATTCTGTACAATACACAGTGGGGTGGACTCAGCCCATATCTTATATTACATTCTGTACAATACACAGTGGGGTGGACTCAGTCCATATCTTATATTACATTCTGTACAATACACAGTGGGGTGGAACCAGTCCATATCTTATCTTGCAGTTGGTACAATACACAATGGGTTGGACTCAGCCCAAATCTTATATTACATTCTGTACAATACACAGTGGGTTGGACTCAGTCCATATCTTATATTACATTCTGTACATTACACAGTGGGTTGGACTCAGTCCATATCTTATATTACATTCTGTACAATACACAGTGGGTTGGACTCAGTCCATATCTTATATTACATTCTGTACATTACACAGTGGGTTGGACTCAGTCCATATCTTATATTGCATTCTGCACATTACACAGTGGGTTGGACTCAGTCATATCTTATATTACATTCGGTGCATTACACAGTGGGTTGGACTCAGCCCATATGTTATATTACATTCTGTACAATACACAGTGGGTTGGACTCAGTCCATATCTTATATCACATTCTGTACAACACACATTGGGTTGGACTCAGTCCATATCTTATATTACATTCTGTACAATACACAGTGGGTTGGACTCAGTCCATAACTTATATTACATTCTGTACATTACACAGTGGGTTGGACTCAGTCCATATCTTATATTACATTCTGTACAATACACAGTGGGTTGGACTCAGCACATACCTTATATTACATTCTGCACATTACACAGTTGGTTGGACTCAGTCCATATCTTATATTACATTCTGTGCAATGCACAGTGGGTTGGACTCAGTCCATATCTTATATTACATTCTGTACAATACACAGTGGGTTTGGACTCAGTCCATATCTTATATTACATTCTGTACATTACGCAGTGGGTTGGACTCAGTCCATATCTTGTATTGCATTCTGCTCATTACAAGGTGGGTTGGACTCAGTCCATATCTTATGTGACATTCTGTACAATACACAGTGGGCTGGAGTCAGGACATATCTTATATTACATTCTGTACATTACACGGTGGGGTGGACTCAGTCCATATCTTATATTACATTCTGTACAATCCACAGTGGATTGGACTCAGTCCATATCTTATGTTATATTCTGTACAATCCACAGTGGATTGGACTCAGTCCATACCTTATATTACATTCTGTGCAATACACAGTGGGGTGGACTCAGTCCATATCTTATATTACATTCTGTGCAATACACACTGGGTTGGACTCTGTACATATCTTATATTACATTCTGTACATTACACGGTGGGGTGGACTCAGTCCATATCTTATGTCATATTCTGTGCAATACACAGTGGGTTGGACTCAGTCCATATCTTATATCACATTCTGTACAATACACAGTGCGGTGGACTCAGTCCATATCTTATATTACATTCTGCACATTACACGGTGGGTTGGACTCAGTCCATATCTTATATTACATTCTGTGCAACACACTGGGTTGGACTCTGCACATATCTTATATTACATTCTGGACAATACACAGTGGGTTGGACTCAGTCCATATCTTATATTACATTCTGTACAACACACAGTGGGTTGGACTCAGCCCATATCTTATATTACATTCTGGACAATACACAGTGGGTTGGACTCAGTCCATATCTTATATTACAGTCTGTACAATACAAGATGGGTTGTACTCACTCCATATCTTATATTACATTCTGCACATTACAAGGTTGGGTGGACCCAGTAAATATCTTACATTACACTCTGTACATTACAAGGTGAGGTGGACTCAGTCCATATCTTATATCACATTCTGGACAATACAAGGTGAGGTGGAGGTCGAGATTGAACAGGGAGGGGCGAGTTTCTAATTCAAACAGGAGAAAACAGTTGAGGGAAAAGCTGTTGACCTTTCGCTGACAGCAACTGCCAGAATTAAAGTTGCAACAATGTCCAGAGCAGGTGTTGGCGAGGCCCAGGGACAGAAGAGAAAACACACCCAGGGGGAGGGTTGGACCCTGCAGCAAACACTGAGCAGCTCAGACAGGCAGTGCGGCACCGGTTAGAGGCATTCAGAGGAAAGGCAGGGGAGAAACAAGCTGCAGACTTGGATTAGGGAGAGATTCTGTGCAACTGGGGGAGTGTGAGAGAGGGAGAGAGAGAGGGGTAGAGAGAGGGAGAGAGAGAGAGAATGAGAGGGAGAGGGAGGGAGAGAGAGAGGGAGAGTGGGAGGGAGGGAGAGTGAGAGAGAGTGAGGGAGATTGAGGGAGGGAAAAAGAGAGAGTGAGGGAGGGAAAAAGAGAGAGTGTGAGAGGAAGGGAGTTCTGGGCTCTTGCTGTGCCTTTTTAATCCCTTGCTTTTGTATTTTAATCAATTCCCTCTCTCTCCCCTCAGGAATCTTTTTGATGAAATGCTGCAAGGAGATGATCCAGAAAGAGACATTTTGTGAGGAGGAGGAGGAGTGGGAGAAATCCTGGGCCAAGCATCGTTCTCTCCGCTGGGGACGGACTGACTGAGACCTTCACCACAGCCTGGACCCGATGGGGAGCACGTGAGTAATGTCTGGGTTACTCTGGGGTCACTGGGTGCACACTGGGATCACTGGGATATTCAGGGGACACTGTGGGGGGGGGGGGGGTCACTGGGACATTCAGGGGACACTGGGGGGGTCACTGGGACATTGTTGTGGTCGTTCTTATTGTTGTGGTGGTGGTCTGAACATCAAGACCACCACTCTGGCATGACTGGGTGCAAGCTTGGAACCCTGGCTGCACCCTGGCATCATTCCGGGTTGACTGCGGGATCACTGGTGACACTCTGTTGGCTACTCATTAAATATCTGGTGTTCTCATTACATATCTTATATTACATTCTGGACAATACACAGTGGGGTGGACTCAGTCCATATCTTACATTACATTCTGTACAATACACGGTGGGGTGGACTCAGTCCATATCTTATATTACATTCCGTACAATACACAGTGGGGTGGACTCAGTCCATATCTGAAATTACATTCTGCACATTCCAAGGTTGGTTGGACTCAGTCCATATCATATATTACATTCTGCACATTACATGGTGGGTTGGACTCAGTCCATATCTTATGTCATATTCTGTACAATGCACAGTGGGTTGGACTCAGTCCATATCTTATATTACATTCTGTACAATACACAGTGGGGTGGACTCAGCCCATATCTTATATTACATTCTGTACAATACACAGTGGGGTGGACTCAGTCCATATCTTATATTACATTCTGTACAATACACAGTGGGGTGGACTCAGCCCATATCTTATATTACATTCTGCACAATACACAGTGGGGTGGACTCAGTCCATATCATATATTACATTCTGTACAATATACAGTGGGTTGGACTCAGTCCATATCTTATATTACAGTCTGTACAATACAAGATGGGTTGGACTCACTCCATATCTTATATTACATTCTGCACATTACAAGCTTGGGTGGACTCAGTCCATATCTTATATTACATTCTGTACATTACACGGTTGGTTGGACTGAGTCCATATCTTATATTACATTCTGCACATCACACAGTGGGGTGGACTCAGCCCATATCTTATATTACATTCCGTACAATACACAGTGGGGTGGACTCAGTCCATATCTGAAATTACACTCTGCACATTCCAAGGTTGGTTGGACTCAGTCCATATCTTATATCACATTCTGTACATTACACGGTTGGTTGGACTGAGTCCATATCTTATATGACATTCTGCACATCACACAGTGGGGTGGACTCAGCCCATATCTTATGTCATATTCTGTACAATGCACAGTGGGTTGGACTCAGTCCATATCTTATATTACATCATGTACAATACAAGATGGGTTGGACTCACTCCATATCTTATAATACATTCTGCACATTACAAGGTTGGGTGGACCCAGTAAATATCTTATATTACATTCTGTACAATACACAGTGGGGTGGACTCAGTCCATATCTTATATTACATTCTGTACATTACACAGTGGGTTGGACTCAGTCCACATGTTATATTACATTCTGTACAATACACAATGGGTTGGATTCAGCCCAAATCTTATATTACATTCTGTACAATACACAGTGGGTTGGACTCAGTCCATATCTTATATTACATTCTGCACATTACATGGTGGGTTGGACTCAGTCCATATCTTATGTCATATTCTGTACAATTCACAGTGGGTTGGACTCAGTCCATATCTTATATTACATTCTGTGCAATACACGTTGGGGTGGACTCAGCCCATATCTTATATTACATTCTGTACAATACACAGTGGGGTGGACTCAGTCCATATCTTATATTGCATTCTGTACAATATACAGTGGGTTGGACACAGTCCATATCTTATATTACAGTCTGTACAATACAAGATGGGTTGGACTCACTCCATATCTTATATTACATTGTGCACATTACAAGGTTGTTTGATCCCGTACATATCTTATATTACATTCTGTACAATACACAGTGGGGTGGACTCAGTCCATATCTTATATTACATTCTGTACAATACACAGTGGGTTGGACTCAGTCCATATCTTATGTCATATTCTGTACAATATACAGTGGGTTGGACTCAGTCCATATCTTATGTCATATTCTGTACAATACACAGTGGGTTGGACTCAGTCCATATCTTATATTACATTCTGCACATCACACAGTGGGGTGGACTCAGCCCATATCATATATTACATTCTGTGCAATACACAGTGGTTTGGACTCAGTCCATATCTTATATTACATTCTGTACAATACACAGTGGGTTGGACTCAGTCCATATCTTACATTGCATTCTGTACAATACACAGTGGGGTGGACTCAGCCCATATCTTATATTACATTCTGTACAATACACAGTGGGGTGGACTCAGTCCATATCTTACATTACATTCTGTACAATATACAGTGGGTTGGACTCAGTCCATATCTTATATTACATTCTGTAAAATACACAGTGGGTTGGACTTAGTCCATATCTTATATTACATTCTGTACAATACACAGTGGGTTGGACTCAGTCCATATCTTATATTACATTCTGTACATTACACAGTGGGTTGGACTCAGTCCATATCTTATATTACATTCTGTACAATACACAGTGGGTTGGACTCAGTCCATATCTTATATTGCATTCTGCACATTACACAGTGGGTTGGACTCAGTCCATATCTTATATTACATTCTGTACAATACACAGTGGGGTGGACTCAGTCCATATCTTATATTGCATTCTGTACATTACACAGTGGGTTGGACTCAGTCCATATCTTATATTGCATTCTGCACATTACACAGTGGGTTGGACTCATTCCATATCTTATATTATATTCTGTGCAATACACAGTGGGTTGGACTCAGTCCATATCTTATATTACATTCTGCACATTACACAGTGGGGTGGACTCAGCCCATATCTTATATTACATTCTGTACAATACACAGTGGGTTGGACTCAGTCCATATCTTATGTCATATTCTGTACAATGCACAGTGGGTTGGACTCAGTCCATATCTTATGTCATATTCGGTACAATACACAGTGGGTTGGACTCAGTCCATATCTTATATTACATTCTGTACAATACACAGTGGGGTGGACTCAGCCCATATCTTATATTGCATTCTGTACAATACACAGTGGGTTGGACTCAGTCCATATCATATATTACATTCTGTACAATACACAGTGGGGTGGACTCAGCCCATATCTTACATTGCATTCTGTACAATACACAGTGGGGTGGACTCAGCCCATATCTTATATTACATTCTGTACAATACACAGTGGGGTGGACTCAGTCCATATCTTATATTACATTCTGTACAATACACAGTGGGTTGGACTCAGTCCCTATCTTATATTACATTCTGCACATTACAAGGTTGGGTGGACCCAGTACATATCTTATATTACATTCTGTACATTACACAGTGGGGTGGACTCAGTCCATATCTTATATTACATTCTGTACAATACACAGTGGGTTGGACTCAGTCCATATCTTATGTCATATTCTGTACAATATACAGTGGGTTGGACTCAGTCCATATCTTATGTTATATTCTGTACAATACACAGTGGGTTGGACTCAGTCCATATCTTATATTACATTCTGCACATCACACAGTGGGGTGGACTCAGCCCATATCATATATTACATTCTGTGCAATACGCAGTGGGTTGGACTCAGTCCATATCTTATATTACATTCTGTACAATACACAGTGGGTTGGACTCAGTCCATTTCTTATGTCATATTCTGTACATTACACAGTGGGTTGGACTCAGTCCATATCTTATATTACATTCTGTACAATACACAGTGGGGTGGACTCAGCCCATATCTTATATTACATTCTGTACAATACACAGTGGGGTGGACTCAGTCCATATCTTACATTACATTCTGTACAATATACAGTGGGTTGGACTCAGTCCATATCTTACATTACAATATGTACAATACAAGATGGGTTGGACTCACTCCATATCTTATATTACATTCTGCACATTACAAGCTTGGGTGGACCCAGGACATATCTTATATTACATTCTGTACAATACACAGTGGGGTGGACTCAGTCCATATCTGATATTACATTCTGGACAATACAGAGTGGGTTGGACTCAGTCCATATCTTATATTACATTCTGTACAATACACAATGGGTTGTACTCAGTCCATATCTTATATTACATTCTGCACATTACACAGTGGGTTGGACTCAGTCCATATCTAATATTACATTCTGTACAATACACATTGGGTTGGACTCAGTCCATATCTTATATTGCATTCTGCACATTACACATTGGGTTGGACTCAGTCCATATCTTATATTACATTCTGTGCATTACACAGTGGGTTGGACTCAGCCCATATGTTGTATTACATTCTGTACAATACACCATGGGTTGTACTCAGTCCATATCTTATATTACATTCTGTTGTACAGAATGTAATATCTTATATTACATTCTGTGCAACACACCACTCTGGACAATACAGAGTTGGTTGGACTCAGTCCATATCTTATATTACATTCTGTACATTACACTGTGGGTTGGACTCAGTCCATATCTTATATCACATTCTGTACATTACACAGTGGGTTGGACTCAGTCCATATCTTATGTCATATTCTGTACAATGTACAGTGGGTTGGACTCAGTCCATATCTTATGTCATATTCTGTACAATACACAGTGGGTTGGACTCAGTCCATATCTGATATTACATTCTGCACATCACACAGTGGGGTGGACTCAGCCCATATCATATATTACATTCTGTGCAATACACAGTGGTTTTGACTCAGTCGATATCTTATATTACATTCTGTACAATACACAGTGGGGTGGACTCAGCCCATATCTTATATTACATTCTGTACAATACACAGTGGGTTGGACTCAGTCCATATCTTACATTACATTCTCTACAATATACAGTGGGTTGGACTCAGTCCATATCTTACATTACAGTATGTACAATACAAGATGGGTTGGACTCACTCCATATCTTATATTACATTCTGCACATTACAAGCTGGGTGGACCCAGTACATATCATATATTACATTCTGTACAATACACAGTGGGGTGGACTCAGTCCATATCTGATATTACATTCTGGACAATACAGAGTGGGTTGGACTCAGTCCATATCTTATATTACATTCTGTACATTTCACAGTGGGTTGGACTCAGTCCATATCTTATATTGCAGTTGGTACAATACACAATGGTTTGGACTCAGCCCAAATCTTATATTACATTCTGTACAATACACAGTGGGTTGGACTCAGTCCATATCTTATATTACATTCTGTACATTACACGGTGGGTTGGACTCAGTCCATATCTTATATTGCATTCTGCACATTACACAGTGGGTTGGACTCTGTCCATATCTTATATTACATTCTGTGCATTACACAGTGGGTTGGACTCAGCCCATATGTTAAATTACATTCTGTACAATACACCATGGGTTGTACTCAGTCCATATCTTATATTACATTCTGTACAACACACAGTGGGTTGGACTCAGTCCATATCTTATATTACATTCTGTACAATACACAGTGGGTTGGACTCAGTCCATATCTTATATTACATTCTGTACAATGTACAGTGGGTTGGACTCAGTCCATATCTTATGTTATATTCTGTACAATACACAGTGGGTTGGACTCAGTCCATATCTTATATTACATTCTGCACATCACACAGTGGGGTGGACTCAGCCCATATCATATATTACATTCTGTGCAATACACAGTGGGTTGGACTCAGTCCATATCTTATATTACATTCTGTACAATACACAGTGGGTTGGACTCAGTCCATATCTTATGTCATATTCTGTACATGACACAGTGGGTTGGACTCAGTCCATATCTTATATTACATTCTGTACAATACACAGTGGGGTGGACTCAGCCCATATCTTATATTACATTCTGTACAATACACAGTGGGGTGGACTCAGTCCATATCTTAAATTACATTCTGTACAATATACAGTGGGTTGGACTCAGTCCATATCTTACATTACAATATGTACAATACAAGATGGGTTGGACTCACTCCATATCTTATATTACATTCTGCACATTACAAGCTTGGGTGGACCCAGTACATATCTTATATTACATTCTGTACAATACACAGTGGGGTGGACTCAGTCCATATCTGATATTACATTCTGGACAATACAGAGTGGGTTGGACTCAGTCCATATCTTATATTACATTCTGTACAATACACAATGGGTTGTACTCAGTCCATATCTTATATTACATTCTGCACATTACACAGTGGGTTGGACTCAGTCCATATCTAATATTACATTCTGTACAATACACAGTGGGGTGGACCCAGTCCATATCTTATATTGCAGTTGGTATAATACACAATGGGTTGGACTCAGCCCAAATCTTATATTACATTCTGTACAATACACAGTGGGTTGGACTCAGTCCATATCTTATATTACATTCTGTACATTACACAGTGGGTTGGACTCAGTCCATATCTTATATTGCATTCTGCACATTACACATTGGGTTGGACTCAGTCCATATCTTATATTACATTCTGTGCATTACACAGTGGGTTGGACTCAGCCCATATGTTGTATTACATTCTGTACAATACACCATGGGTTGTACTCAGTCCATATCTTATATTACATTCTGTTGTACAGAATGTAATATCTTATATTACATTCTGTACAACACACCACTCTGGACAATACAGAGTGGGTTGGACTCAGTCCATATCTTATTTTACATTCTGTACATTACACAGTGGGTTGGACTCAGTCCATATCTTATATCACATTCTGTACATTACACAGTGGGTTGGACTCAGTCCATATCTTATGTCATATTCTGTACAATATGCAATGGGTTGGACTCAGTCCATATCTTATGTCATATTCTGTACAATACACAGTGGGTTGGACTCAGTCCATATCTTATATTACATTCTGCACATCACACAGTGGGGTGGACTCAGCCCATATCATATATTACATTCTGTGCAATACACAGTGGTTTTGACTCAGTCCATATCTTATATTACATTCTGTACAATACACAGTTGGTTGGACTCAGTCCATATCTTATGTCATATTCTGTACATTACACAGTGGGTTGGACTCAGTCCATCTCTTATATTACATTCTGTACAATACACAGTGGGGTGGACTCAGTCCATATCTTACATTACATTCTGTACAATTTACAGTGGGTTGGACTCACTCCATATCTTATATTACATTCTGCACATTACAAGCTGGGTGGACCCAGTACATATCTTATATTACATTCTGTACAATACACAGTGGGGTGGACTCAGTCCATATCTGATATTACATTCTGGACAATACAGAGTGGGTTGGACTCAGTCCATATCTTATATTACATTCTGTACATTTCACAGTGGGTTGGACTCAGTCCATATCTTATATTACATTCTGTACATTACACAGTGGGTTGGACTCAGTCCATATCTTATATTGCATTCTGCACATTACACAGTGGGTTGGACTCAGTCCATATCTTATATTACATTCTGTGCATTACACAGTGGGTTGGACTCAGCCCATATGTTATATTACATTCTGTACAATACACCATGGGTTGTACTCAGTCCATATCTTATATTACATTCTGTACAACACACAGTGGGTTGGACTCAGTCCATATCTTATATTACATTCTGTACAATACACAGTGGGTTGGACTCAGTCCATATCTTATATTACATTCTGTACATTACACAGTGGGTTGGACTCAGTCCATATCTTATATTACATTCTGTACAATACACAGTGGGTTGGACTCAGTCCATATCTTATATTGCATTCTGAACATTACACAGTGGGTTGGACTCAATCCATATCTTATATTGCATTCTGCACATTACACAGTGGGTTGGACTCAGTCCATATCTTATATTACATTCTGTACAATACACAGTGGGTTGGACTCAGTCCATATCTTATATTACATTCTGTACAATACACAGTGGGTTGGACTCAGTCCATATCTTATATTACATTCTGTACATTACACAGTGGGTTGGACTCAGTCCATATCTTATGTTGCATTCTGTACATTACACAGTGGGTTGGACTCAGTCCATATCTTATATTGCATTCTGCACATTACACAGTGGGTTGGACTCATTCCATATCTTATATTACATTCTGTGCAATACACAGTGGGTTGGACTCAGTCCATATCTTATATTACATTCTGCACATTACACAGTGGGGTGGACTCAGCCCATATCTTATATTACATTCTGTACAATATACAGTGGGTTGGACTCAGTCCATATCTTATGTCATATTCTGTACAATGCACAGTGGGATGGACTCAGTCCATATCTTATGTCATATTCTGTACAATACACAGTGGGTTGGACTCAGTCCATATCATATATTACATTCTGTACAATACACAGTGGGGTGGACTCAGCCCATATCTTACATTGCATTCTGTACATTACACAGTGGGTTGGACTCAGTCCATATCTT
The DNA here is from genome assembly GCF_035084215.1 of Heptranchias perlo. Lineage (NCBI taxonomy): Eukaryota > Metazoa > Chordata > Chondrichthyes > Hexanchiformes > Hexanchidae > Heptranchias > Heptranchias perlo. The sequence continues at coordinate 991,926 of NW_027139570.1, read as the reverse complement.
ATATTGCAGTTGGTACAATACAGAAATGGGATGGACTCAGCCCAAATCTTATATTACATTCTGTACAATACACAGTGGGTTGGACTCAGTCCATATCTTATATTACATTCTGTACATTACACAGTGGGTTGGACTCAGTCCATATCTTATATTGCATTCTGCACATTACACAGTGGGTTGGACTCAGTCCATATCTTATATTACATTCTGTGCATTACACAGTGGGTTGGACACAGCCCATATGTTATATTATATTCTGTACAATACACCATGGGTTGTACTCAGTCCATATCTTATATTACATTCTGTACAACACACAGTGGGTTGGACTCAGTCCATATCTTATATTACATTCTGTACATTACACAGTGGGTTGGACTCAGTCCATATCTTATATTGCATTCTGCACATTACACAGTGGGTTGGACTCAGTCCATATCTTATATTACATTCTGTGCATTACACAGTGGGTTGGACACAGCCCATATGTTATATTATATTCTGTACAATACACCATGGGTTGTACTCAGTCCATATCTTATATTACATTCTGTACAACACACAGTGGGTTGGACTCAGTCCATATCTTATATTACATTCTGTACAATACACAGTGGGTTGGACTCAGTCCATATCTTATATTACATTCTGTACATTACACAGTGGGTTGGACTCAGTCCATATCTGATATTACATTCTGTACAATACACAGTGGGTTGGACTCAGTCCATATCTTATATTGCATTCTGTACATTACACAGTGGGTTGGACTCAATCCATATCTTATATTGCATTCTGCACATTACACAGTGGGTTGGACTCATTCCATATCTTATATTACATTCTGTGCAATACACAGTGGGTTGGACTCAGTCCATATCTTATATTACATTCTGCACATTACACAGTGGGGTGGACTCAGCCCATATCTTTTATTACATTCTGTACAATACACAGTGGGTTGGACTCAGTCCATATATTATGTCATATTCTGTACAATGCACAGTGGGTTGTACTCAGTCCATATCTTATGTCATATTCTGTGCAATACACAGTGGGTTGGACTCAGTCCATATCTTATATTACATTCTGTACAATACACAGTGGGGTGGACTCAGCCCATATCTTATATTACATTCTGTACAATACACAGTGGGTTGGACTCAGTCCATATCATATATTACATTCTGTACAATACACAGTGGGGTGGACTCAGCCCATATCTTACATTGCATTCTGTACAATACACAGTGGGGTGGACTCAGCCCATATCTTATATTACATTCTGTACAATACACAGTGGGGTGGACTCAGTCCATATCTTATATTACATTCTGTACAATACACAGTGGGTTGGACTCAGTCCCTATCTTATATTACAGTCTGTACAATACAAGATGGGTTGGACTCAGTCCATATCTTATATTACATTCTGCACATTACAAGGTTGGGTGGACCCAGTACATATCTTATATTACATTCTGTACATTACACAGTGGGGTGGACTCAGTCCATATCTTATATTACATTCTGTACAATACACAGTGGGTTGGACTCAGTCCATATCTTATATTACATTCTGTACAATACACAGGGGGTTGGACTCAGTCCATATCTTATGTCCTATTCTGTACATTACACAGTGGGTTGGACTCAGTCCATATCTTTTATTACATTCTGTACAATACACAGTGGGGTGGACTCAGCCCATATCTTATATTACATTCTGTACAATACACAGTGGGGTGGACTCAGTCCATATCTTACATTACATTCTGTACAATATACAGTGGGTTGGACTCAGTCCATATCTTGCATTACAATATGTACAATACAAGATGGGTTGGACTCACTCCATATCTTATATTACATTCTGCACATTACAAGCTTGGGTGGACCCAGTACATATCTTATATTACATTCTGTACAATACACAGTGGGGTGGACTCAGTCCATATCTGATATTACATTCTGGACAATACAGAGTGGGTTGGACTCAGTCCATATCTTATATTACATTCTGTACAATACACAATGGGTTGTACTCAGTCCATATCTTATATGACATTCTGTACAATACACAGTGGGTTGGACTCATTCCATATCTTATATTACATTCTGTACATTACACAGTGGGTTGGACTCAGTCCATATCTTATATTGCATTCTGCACATTACACATTGGGTTGGACTCAGTCCATATCTTATATTACATTCTGTGCATTACACAGTGGGTTGGACTCAGCCCATATGTTGTATTACATTCTGTACAATACACCATGGGTTGTACTCAGTCCATATCTTATATTACATTCTGTACAACACACAGTGGGTTGGACTCAGTCCATATCTTATATTACATTCTGTACAATACACAGTGGGTTGGACTCAGTCCATATCTTATATTACATTCTGTACATTACACAGTGGGTTGGACTCAGTCCATATCTTATATTACATTCTGTACAATATACAGTGGGTTGGACTCAGTCCATATTTATATTGCATTCTGTACATTACACAGTGGGTTGGACTCAGTCCATATCTTATATTGCATTCTGCACATTACACAGTGGGTTGGACTCAGTCCATATCTTATATTACATTCTGTACAATACACAGTGGGTTGGACTTAGTCCATATCTTATATTACATTCTGTACAATACACAGTGGGTTGGACTCAGTCCATATCTTATATTACATTCTGCACATTACACAGTGGGGTGGACTCAGTCCATAACTTATATTACATTCTGCACATTACACAATGGGTTGGACTCAGTCCATATCTTATATTACATTCTGTACATTACACAGTGGGTTGGACTCAGTCCATCTCTTATATTACATTCTGTACATTACACAGTGGGTTGGACTCAGTCCATATCTTATATTACATTCTGCACATTACACAATGGGTTGGACTCAGTCCATATCTTATATTACATTCTGTACATTACACAGTGGGTTGGACTCAGTCCATCTCTTATATTACATTCTGTACATTACACAGTGGGTTGGACTCAGTCCATATCTTATATTGCATTCTGCACATTACACAGTGGGTTGGACTCAGTCCATATCTTATATTACATTCTGTGCAATACACAGTGGGTTGGACTCAGTCCATGTCTTATATTACATTCTGCACATTACACAGTGGGGTGGACTCAACCCATATCTTATGTCATATTCTGTACAATGCACAGTGGGTTGGACTCAGTCCATATCTTATGTCATATTCTGTACAATACACAGTGGGTTGGACTCAGTCCATATCTTATATTACATTCTGCACATCACACAGTGGGGTGGACTCAGCCCATATCATATATTACATTCTGTGCAATACACAGTGGGTTGGACTCAGTCCATATCTTATATAACATTCTGTACAATACACAGTGGGTTGGACTCAGTCCATATCTTACATTACAATATGTACAATACAAGATGGGTTGGACTCACTCCATATCTTATAATACATTCTGCACATTACAAGCTTGGGTGGACCCAGTACATATCTTATATTACATTCTGTACAATACACAGTGGGGTGGACTCAGTCCATATCTGATATTACATTCTGGACAATACAGAGTGGGTTGGACTCAGTCCATATCTTATATTACATTCTGTACAATACGCAATGGGTTGTACTCAGTCCATATCTTATATTACATTCTGCACATTACGCAGTGGGTTGGACTCAGTCCATATCTAATATTACATTCTGTACAATACACAGTGGGGTGGACCCAGTCCATATCTTATATTGCAGTTGGTACAATACACAATGGGTTGAACTCAGCCCAAATCTTATATTACATTCTGTACAATACACAGTGGGTTGGACTCAGTCCATATCTTATATTACATTCTGTACATTACACAGTGGGTTGGACTCAGTCCATATCTTATATTGCATTCTGCACATTACACATTGGGTTGGACTCAGTCCATATCTTATATTACATTCTGTGCATTACACAGTGGGTTGTACTCAGCCCATATGTTATATTACATTCTGTACAATACACCATGGGTTGTACTCAGTCCATATCTTATATCACATTCTGTACAACACACAGTGGGTTGGACTCAGTCCATATCTTATATTACATTCTGTACAATACACAGTGGGTTGGACTCAGTCCATATCTTATATAACATTCTGTACATTACACAGTGGGTTGGACTCAGTCCATATCTTATATTACATTCTGTACATCACACAGTGGGTTGGACTTAGTCCATATCTTATATTACATTCTGTGCAATGCACAGTGGGTTGGACTCAGTCCATATCTTATATTAAATTCTGTACATTACACAGTGGGTTGGACTCAGTCCATATCTTATATTAAATTCTGTACATTACACAGTGGGGTGGACTCAGTCCATATCTTATATTGCATTCTGTACATTACACAGTGGGTTGGACTCAGTCCATATCTTATATTGCATTCTGCACATTACACAGTGGGTTGGACTCAGTCCATATCTTATATTACATTCTGTGCAATACACAGTGGGTTGGACTCAGTCCATATCTTATATAACATTCTGCACATTACACAGTGGGGTGGACTCAGCCCATATCTTATGTCATATTCTGTACAATGCACAGTGGGTTGGACTCAGTCCATATCTTATGTCATATTCTGTACAATACACAGTGGGTTGGACTCAGTCCATATCTTACATTACATTCTGTACAATACACAGTGGGGTGGACTCAGCCCATATCTTATATTACATTCTGTACAATACACAGTGGGTTGGACTCAGTCCATATCATATATTACATTCTGTACAATACACAGTGGGGTGGACTCAGCCCATATCTTATATTGCATTCTGTACAATACACAGTGGGGTGGACTCAGCCCATATCTTATATTACATTCTGTACAATACACAGTGGGGTGGACTCAGTCCATATCTTATATTACATTCTGTACAATACACAGTGGGTTGGACTCAGTCCCTATCTTATATTACAGTCTGTACAATAAAAGATGGGTTGGACTCACTCCATATCTTATATTACATTCTGCACATTACAAGGTTGGGTGGACCCAGTAAATATCTTACATTACATTCTGTATATTACAAGGTGAGGTGGACTCAGTCCATATCTTATATTACATTCTGGACAATACAAGGTAGAGATTGAACAGGGAGGGGCGAGTTTCTAATTCAAACAGGAGATAACAGTTGAGGGAAAAGCTGTTGACCTTTCGCTGACAGCAACTGACAGAATTAAAGTTGCAACAGTGTCCAGAGCAGGTGTGGGAGGGGCCCAGGGACAGAAGAGAAAACACACCCAGGGGGAGGGTTGGACCCTGCAGCAAACACTGAGCAGCTCAGACAGGCAGTGCGGCACCGGTTAGAGGCATTCAGAGGAAAGGCAGGGGAGAAACAAGCTGCAGACTTGGATTAGGGAGAGATTCTGTGCAACTGGGGGAGTGTGAGAGAGGGAGAGGGATATGGGTGGAGAGGGAGAGAGAATGAGAGGGAGAGGGAGGGAGAGAGTGAGGGAGAGTGGGAGGGAGGGAGAGTGAGAGAGAGTGAGAGAGGGAGTGGGAGAGAGAAAGAGGGGGGAGAAAAAGAGAAAGTGAGAGAGGGAGTGGATGGGAGGGAGTTCTAGCCTCTTGCTGTGCCTTTTTAATCCCTTGCTTTTTTATTTTAATCAATTCCCTCTCTCTCCCCTCAGGAATCTTTTTGATGAAATGCTGCAAGGAGATGATCCAGAAAGAGACATTTTGTGAGGAGGAGGAGGAGTGGGAGAAATCCTGGGCCAAGCATCGTTCTCTCCGCTGGGGACGGACTGACTGAGACCTTCACCACAGCCTGGACCCGATGGGGAGCACGTGAGTAATGTCTGGGTTACTCTGGGGTCACTGGGTGCACACTGGAATCACTGGGATATTCAGGGGACACTGGGGGGGGGGGTCACTGGGACATTCAGGGGACACTGGGGGGGGGGGGGGTCACTGGGACATTCAGGGGACACTGGGGGGGGTCACTGGGACATTGTTGTGGTAGTTCTTATTGTTGTGGTGGTGGTCTGAACATCAAGACCGCCACTCTGGCATCACTCTGGGCTGACTGGGTGCAAGCTTGGAATCCTGGCTGCACCCTGGCATCATTGTGGGTTGACTGCGGGATCACTGGGGACACTCTGTTGGCTACTCATTAAATATCTGGTGTTCTCATTACATATCTTATATTACATTCTGGACAATACACAGTGGGGTGGACTCAGTCCATATCTTATATTGCATTCTGTACATTACACAGTGGTTTGGACTCAGTCCATATCTTATATTGCATTCTGCACATTACACAGTGGGTTGGACTCAGTCCATATCTTATATTACATTCTGTGCAATACACAGTGGGTTGGACTCAGTCCATATTTTATATAACATTCTGCACATTACACAGTGGGGTGGACTCAGCCCATATCTTATGTCATATTCTGTACAATGCACAGTGGGTTGGACTCAGTCCATATCTTATGTCATATTCTGTACAATACACAGTGGGTTGGACTCAGTCCATATCTTACATTACATTCTGTACAATACACATTGGGGTGGACTCAGCCCATATCTTATATTACATTCTGTACAATACACAGTGGGTTGGACTCAGTCCATATCATATATTACATTCTGTACAATACACAGTGGGGTGGACTCAGCCCATATCTTATATTGCATTCTGTACAATACACAGTGGGGTGGACTCAGCCCATATCTTATATTACATTCTGTACAATACACAGTGGGGTGGACTCAGTCCATATCTTATATTACATTCTGTACAATACACAGTGGGTTGGACTCAGTCCCTATCTTATATTACAGTCTGTACAATAAAAGATGGGTTGGACTCACTCCATATCTTATATTACATTCTGCACATTACAAGGTTGGGTGGACCCAGTAAATATCTTACATTACATTCTGTATATTACAAGGTGAGGTGGACTCAGTCCATATCTTATATTACATTCTGGACAATACAAGGTAGAGATTGAACAGGGAGGGGCGAGTTTCTAATTCAAACAGGAGATAACAGTTGAGGGAAAAGCTGTTGACCTTTCGCTGACAGCAACTGACAGAATTAAAGTTGCAACAATGTCCAGAGCAGGTGTGGGAGGGGCCCAGGGACAGAAGAGAAAACACACCCAGTGGGAGGGTTGGACCCTGCAGCAAACACTGAGCAGCTCAGACAGGCAGTGCGGCACCGGTTAGAGGCATTCAGAGGAAAGGCAGGGGAGAAACAAGCTGCAGACTTGGATTAGGGAGAGATTCTGTGCAACTGGGGGAGTGTGAGAGAGGGAGAGGGAGAGGGAGAGAGGGAGAGAGGGAGAGAATGAGAGGGAGGGAGAGAGAGAGAGAGGGAGAGTGGGAGGGAGGGAGAGTGAGAGAGAGTGAGAGAGGGAGTGGGAGAGAGAGAGAGGGGGGAGAAAAAGAGAGAGTGAGAGAGGGAGTAGGAGGGAGAGAGTTCTGGCCTCTTGCTGTGCCTTTTTAATCCCTTGCTTTTGTATTTTAATCAATTCCCTCTCTCTCCCCTCAGGAATCTTTTTGATGAAATGCTGCAAGGAGATGATCCAGAAAGAGACATTTTGTGAGGAGGAGGAGGAGTGGGAGAAATCCTGGGCCAAGCATCGTTCTCTCCGCTGGGGACGGACTGACTGAGACCTTCACCACAGCCTGGACCCGATGGGGGGAACGTGAGTAATGTCTGGGTTACTCTGGGGTCACTGGGTGCACACTGGGATCACTGGGATATTCAGGGGACACTGGGGGGGGTCACTGGGACATTCAGGGGACACTGGGGGGGGGTCACTGGGACATTCAGGGGACACTGGGGGGGGGGGGGGTCACTGGGACATTCAGGGGACACTTGGGGTGGTCACTGGGACATTCAGGGGACACTGGGGGGAGGTCACTGGGACATTGTTGTGGTAGTTCTTATTGTTGTGGTGGTGGTCTGAACATCAAGACCGCCACTCTGGCATCACTCTGGCATGACTGGGTGCAAGCTGGGAACCCTGGCAGCACCCTGGCATCATTCCGGGTTGACTGTGGGATCACTGGGGACACTCGGTTGGCTACTTGCCGCCATCTGACCAAGATGCCGGCTGGCGCAGCCGCCATTTTTCCATAATGTTGGCCTGGCTGTCCTCCATTTGGTCCAATGAGGTAGCCAAGCTGGCCTCCATTTTGTCCAAGGTGGTGGCGACGCGGGCCTCATTTTGTCCGGCATGGGAGACGCGTGACCGGCGACTTTTTAAAAAATGTTGGTCGCGCTCGCCCCCATTTTTCCGGGACGGACTCCCCGCTGGCCTCCATTCGGTCCAAGCCCGGCTGCCGTACCTGCAGCCGTGCTGCCCCTGTGGAAATACACTTCCAAATATACAAATACATCATAAATATACAGGTAATATATATATATTATAAACACAAGTCAGTAAGGGCTTGAGTGATTGGTGAGTGAGTCACCAATCAAAAAACCAGTGGTGTGGATGGAATCCCTTGCCAGGATGTGGAGATTTTGGGGCCAAAGATCATGACTTCCCAATTTTTAACTGGAGGAACTGGTGGCTCATCTAAAACAGAATGTGGACCTGACAACACAAAGATATTGGAAGGGTCAAGAGAGGCGGTGGTTTTGTCAGCGTCCATCTGAAAGCTGGTCCGTGTCTGTGGACTGTGTCACCAAAGGGCAGCATGTAGATGAGGAAGAGGAGGGAGCCAAGGATTGAACCTTTAGAAACATCAGAGACAACGGTGATAGGGTGGGAAGAGAAGCTTCTCCTGGCTCTGATCAGATAGGTGAGTGGAACCAAGTGAGGGGACTCCCAGCAAAAGAGGCCAGTGTCCGATGAATGAGATGGTGACGGGTGGGTTGTCTGTAGGTATGGAAATGGGGAGTGTTTTAAACCCAAGGATGAGAATTTTAAATTTAATGAATATGTAACTGGGAGCCAGTGAGGGTCAGTGAGTCCGAGCAGGACCTGGTGCTGGTTGGACACGGACAAGAGTTTTGGACGAGCTCACGTTTATAGAAGGTGGGGATTGGGTGGCCGGTCAGGAGTGTATTGGAGGAATGGAGTCTGGAGGGGACAGAGGCATTGATGAGGGTTTCAATGGCAATGGGCTGAGGAAGGAATGGAGGCGGGTGAGGGAATCACCGGGCCTTGTGATGGAGGTGAAAAAGGGTCATGAGCTCAGCTCGGTTTTACACGGGACCAATTTTACTGGAACCGTGAACCAATGTTGAATAAACGGGGAAACATCTGCAGTAAAATAGCGGAGAGAGGAATGTCAATGGGACACGTTCAGTGTCCGTCCCCTAATATCACCCACAGTCATTTCTAGGCTGCAATTCTCAACCTGCCCTTTAACTGTCCTCGTATCAGAGACTCACAATTCATATTTTAACTGGGAAACTGCAGGAACAGAGTGAAACGGGTCTGCTCGTGTCCCTGGATTCAGTGCAAACTGCGGAGACATCTGTCTAAATTATAAATGAAGCACCAGGAGTGAACATGGTCAATATAGTTATATAAAAGCTGTAAATGACGCCGTTTATTATTGTTGGATCAGTCCTGTATGAGAACAGATTTAAACTTTATTCCTGAGAGAGGTCTGATTAAGTAATAACCTGGACTTTGAGATGTTTGTGTTTTATTCACCACATTATTTACAGCGGAGTCAAAGCTGCTGATATAATGTGTTTGTTAAACTGACTGTAACTAACAGCAATGATCAGGAGTATAACCGTGTCAGTGGAGACTTATCCCCTGTATAAATCAGGGCTTGTTGGAATGGATCAGCTCAGAGTGCCTGCTGGAGCTGTGGTTTCCAGGCCAACAGAAGTCAGTGCTTTTCACAGAAATGGAAGATCCAGTAATCCATCAGATAATACGGATTTATTATCCAGTTCTTGCAGCATTTGGAGTTCCGGGTAAGCCGTTATCTCATCTGTTAAAGGTGTAAATCGGTGTTAACTCTGCTGCTGTACTTGGCAAATTGTTTTTTGTCCCGACATATTTTACACAGTCACTTGTTCTGTTCTATTGGTTGAATGGTGGAATGTGTTAAGTCTCTGCTCTTTCGGTATTGAGGCGCTGCATTATATCTGTCATGAATTTGTCTATCCAACCCTGGCATTGTTACTGCATTATTCTCTGTACTGAATGTATTGGGCTAAGAGCTGGTATCAGACCATCAGGAGATGATAACAATTTCTTGTTGTGGAACTAACCTGTCCTGGAATATGTTTTCATCAATGTGTTTTCAGTGATTGATAATGAGACAGCTCACGGTCTCAGTGTCACAAGGAGGCAGCGGAATGTCCTCCCTCCTCAATAACATGCTTCAGTTTAACTGGGATTTCAATGTATTTATTGGTGATCACTGTTATGAAATATTATTTCATTATTTGTGTATCTGACGCCGCTTCAGATGTCTGGTTACTGAACTGAGTTTTGTGCTGAATCTTTCACATCTCCTTCTCTTTTTCACTGTGGATGAATTCACTGACAGTCTATTGCTGGACTTCACTGTAAAATGAAATGTTTTAATGTTTTGTGGTTTCAATTTGCACTGTCCCTGTTGGAATCAGTAGCCCTTCTATTTACCTGTAGTTTATAAGTATGATGTTGGCGTTTTGTAAATTGAACAGTCCCGCCATCTATCCCTGTACCCTATAATTCTTGGAGAAGAAATCTCAATTATTGTGAGATCTGTCTGGGAGAGGGATTCGATTCTGTTTATTCCATGATTTGTAGATGAAGTGAATAGTGTAAGTGAACAGGTGGAGAATCGGATGATCTGTAGAAACATTAAACTATTGCACAGAGGCTTCATTATTTAACAAACTAACACTGAGAATAGGATCGGTGGAACACGGGGCTGGGGAACAGAATGCAGGCACAGGATGATGGGATTTAATCGGATATGAAAATGGACTTGAGATAGGGAGTAGAGTGAGTGATAGAGAGGGCGACTGAGAGGGAAAGCGAGAGGTTATGGTGTGAATAATTCATCAGAATGAGCTGCTGAAACTTCCAGTACAATTAAACAGAGAAAAAATGACTTGAATGTGTCATTATGATGTGGTCAGATTGGGTGAGTTTTTATTGTGGGACTCGCTCCTCATGTTTCTATCCCTGTCAGGTCCTCAGTCTGTTTTTGTGAATGTTCTTTGTTTTCCAACTTAACACTAAACATAATAAAATTTGCTGAAAGAAATATAATCAGAAATGTCTTGATCGTAATGAATTGTTCGGATACAGTACGTTAAAGTTAGGTGAATTCAATAAACAACGAGGTTGATTTAATTAATACTTTTAAATTTAATTTCAAGTGAATTACAAAGTAAATTTATTGCACACATTTTATAACTACACAGGTTCCCTGATATCAATAACCACAGAAATGAACTGTTGAATGTATTAGTTGGATTGTTTTAGTGGGACCAATAGATTAGATTTCCTCTCACACTCTGCTGCAGTCTCTCCCTGTGAATCCCAGCCTCTCCTCCCACTGCATTGGATCCTCTATCTCCTCATCCCTTGCTTCAATTTGTCCACTTTCCCAAATCTTCTGCTCCTGACTCCCGTCCAGCTCCTCCATGTCCTTTTCCTTGTCTCCCTCCCAATCTCACTCACTCGCTCGGACTCTAGCAGCCTTTCCCATTTAGTGCCAGCCACTGTCGGCTCACTTGACCCAGAAAAATAAACCATCTGTAACTCCCCCTGTCCCCTCACCTTCCCGACCCTTCCCCCTTTTTCCCGTCAGTCTGGAGCCCAAATCCGGCTTTAATCCGCTGGATTCCCGGTGTGTAAAACCCCTTTTCCCTTCCCAACCGGCACTGCGCCCTCACTCAGCCCTTCCAATGGATCTGGTGCTCACTTTATTCACTTTCTGTATCCATCTCCCAATTCATTATTGATCATTGTGTTTAAAAACATCTCTCTGCCCGAAAGCTCTGCCCTGGTCAATGAATCACTTTCCACCCTTCGATGCAGCAACAAAGCTGGAAATTTCACCCCAGATCCTCTCAAACTGCTGCTTTGACTCCAGGTCTGATCAGTAATTTCTCTGATTCATTTTCTCTCTCTTACAGTTAACTTGGTGGCGATTGTGATCCTGTCCCGAGGAAAGTGCGGTCTCTCCAAATGTATCAGTCGCTACCTGGTGGGAATGGCAGTGGCCGATCTCATGGTCGTCATCATTAGTGTGATATTGAATTGGATCAGTGCGATTTATTTCAGAGATTCATTCCTGCTCATTACTCCCGTGTGTAGTTTTATTACCTCCTTGAATGCTGCAGTCACTGTGGTTTCTGTTTGGCTCACAGTCGCTTTCACTTTTGATCGATTTGTGGCCATTTGTTGTGAGAAGCTGAAAACTAAATATTGCACCGAGAGAACGGCGGCTGTGGTTCTGGGAACAGTGAGTGTGCTGGGCTGTTCAGTGAGTGTCCCCTGGTACTTTATGAATGAACCTAGATTTATAATTGATGATGTGCCCTGGTTTTGTGTTGTTAAACAGAGCTTCCGTACTTCCCCAGCATGGGCCGCATTTGACATGGTTCACCTCATTTTAACCCCTTTTGTCCCATTCTGTCTGATTTTGCTGCTCAATGTTCTGACTGTCAGGCGTATTTTAATGTCCAGTCGAGTCCGCAGGGGACTCCGGGGCCACAGCAATGGAGAGAATCAGAGTGATCCAGAGATGGAGAACCGAAAAAAATCTATCATTTTACTCTTCAGTATATCGGGCAGTTTTATACTGTTGTGGATGGCACGGGTTGTATTTTACATTTATATACGAATTGCAGACAATTGGTATTATTCCTCCGTCACTGACCCTGGTTATATCACAGAACACACAGCAAAGATGCTGCAGCTTCTCAATTCCTGCACAAACACGTGTATTTATGTCCTGACCCAGACTAAATTCAGAGAGGAGCTGAAGAACGCGGTGAAATACCCACTCAATCTAATTGTTGAATTATTGAAATCATAGAAAGAGCTGAAGGGTTTCAAGCACTAGAACTAAATCCCATTTCATACTCCATCCCCTACACTTCCCGGGGGATGGAAAGTACATTTTATATTAGCAGCACAGAGCCCTGAAATGATCTTAAAACTGATTCTAAGATTATACTTTATTCATAATCTGACCTATTGAGGTGGAGTTTGCTCTTTAGATGACACGTGCATTGTTACTCAAAATTGCGGCACTAAAGGGCTCAGCTGGACTTTAATTGACTGAGTGCAAGGCAAAATGCCCAAAGCTGGAAATCAAAATCATTTCTGTGGCCATGTTCAGAATGTGTATAATCCACATTAATGGTGAGAGAGAGGAATGGAGAGGAAGAGAGAAAGAGTGAGACAGAGAGAGAGAGAGCATGAGAGACAGAGAAAGAGGGACAGAGAGGGAGGCGGGGGGGGGGGGGGGTGGAGAGCGGGAGAGAGAGAGAGTGAAAGAAAGAGAGAAGGAGCTAGAATGAGGGAGAGAAAGGGAGAGGCAATTAGAGAGGGACAGAGACAGGGAGAGACAGGGAGAGAGAGAAAGAGTGAAAGAGGGAGAGAGGATGCTCGAAAGAGGGAAAGAGAGGGATAGGCAATTCGAAAGAGGCAGAGAGAGGAAGACAGAGAAAGAGAGACAGAGGCGGAGAGAGGGAGAGGGCGAGAGAGAGAGACAGAGAATGTGACAGAGAGAAACACAAAGAGAGAGGCAGGGAGAGAGATACAGAGAGAAAGAGAGAGGGAGAGACATGGAGGGCAGAGAGAGAGAGAGACAGAGAGAGGGAAGGACAGAGACGGAGACAGAGAGAGAGAGACGGAGGGAGAGAGTACACAAGGACAAAAGAAATGTATCAATTACAAAAATGCAGAAACAAAGAGTGGCAGAGACAGAGTTACTCGGAGATGGAGAGAAACAAGGAGTCGGTTATTTAGATTGGAGATAAAAATAAAGAGAGAAAAAACATATATTATAATGAGAGAGAGACAACACAGATATGGATTGAACGAGAGTGAGACACTGACAAATAATTATAAAGTGATAGGAGCGGAGAGGTAAATAGACAGAAGAAATCAATTCAAAATAACGAGAGACTGAGAGCTAGGCAGAGCAGGAGAGTGTCAGACATAAAAATACAGTAAGAGAAAGAGAGAAAGAGGAACAGAAAGCAAGGAAAATAATAGAAAACAGGAGAGATGGAAGAAATACAAAAATTAAAACGGAGACTGAGAGAGATGGAATGAAATACAGAAACAGATGGAAAGAAGAGATCGAGAAGTCAAATAGAAACGGAGAGAAAGAAGTAGACAGAAGCACAACTGAAGAGAGTGAGAAACAAACAGAATAGAACAAAGACGGATGAAATGGGAAAAGTCGATCCACAGAGATAAACAAAGAGAGAGGTGATGCCTGGAGGCCCCACAATAAAGTCACTCAGCCTTGTGTACCTGACCCTGACCATTACTTACTGCAGGAGTTTCCCAGCTGCTCTGTGTCGTAAACATTCATCTGATAAACGAAAGCTTGAGATTCATTCAGCTTCAGCATGTCTGAAGGAAAAGGACGATTAAAAGGTGGAAGGGCTGTTAAAAGGATTGTTAATGACACATTGTAAAAGATGCCACAGCAGAGGATAGATCACCATAGCAACAAGAACGATTCCAGGAGGGCTATAGGTGGTTTGAACTCCTGCCGACTTAACTTGGTTACGTTGTGGACATTGAGAGTCAATCAATCTTGGGTTATATTTGTCTGAACCAATTGTTGATAACCCGCCGTCCCAGAGGTGTGATTGTTTGTTTAAAGGGTCTTTAAAATCTGGGCAGATGTTGAGTGTGGAGAGACACAGATCCACCACGACTGCTCCAACCTCCCCTTTCACTTCCTGGCAGCACCACCTCACCTGGAATCTCCATGATTGCTCGCTAACTCCCAGCTTGATGCCTCGATGCTGGTTTACAGATTGCCTGTGAAGCAGATGACCTGGATACAAGAGAAACTCACGCTACACTACAACATTATCCTTGAAAATACCTGGAATCTTCCCGGCAAGCTTGAGCCAAACATAAGGATATAACTGTTGTTATGGGATCTGTCTGAGATACATATTTAATTTCCAAACAGTTATGTATTTTGGGAATTCAGAGTGTGTTGTTTTATTGTTGTTAAAGCAATTCTAAATCTGGCTAAACCAAAGATGTTGATTAAATTGTAATTTCAATTTTTCTAGTAAATTAATAATAAATGATTGTTTTGTTCATAAAGCCATGGTTTGTGCCTGAAACTTTATCTTTAGGATAAAGAATCCATTATTTAAATGTAACATTAAACATCGTGGAGACAAAAAGGAATTGCCCCAACTTACAGTGTAAAATCACTTTGCACCTTTTTGCTCCTCCATCTGTACCATGTGTAACTTTCCCAGTGAGCTGCTGGATTCTGTAATAAATCACAATGTACTCTTACCCCTTCTGCTGTGTTACTAAACTGGACAGGGTCCCGCAGCACTCTCCTGATCTGTTACTGTTACAAATATTATTATTGTTTCAGATTAAAGAAAAATATGAAGAATGGAGAAATGGATTAAACCCCAGATCAGAACTACATTCAGATTGAGTCCAATTTTACTCTGATTTATTTAACAGAAGCTGGAATTACATTCTCTACACAAAATGGCTCATTGGACCTTTCCTCCGAATGTCTGGTCTCTCCTTCTCTGTAAGAATTAAGTCCAAATAACCAAATGTTAATCCATTTTTGTGCAGAAGTTCACATTTTGGTCTTTATTTCCCTCACTGCACCGCTGTCTTTGTGTTAAACACCAGCTAGTGCCAGTCTCACACAGTTTGTATCTTTAACTATAGTGCAACAATGATTTAACAGGAACACCAAATGAACCCTCTCCTTGTCTCTCACCGTAACAAGCTGCTCCTCAGTGAGATGGATGCCTTATTAATGGCCATTATGTTTCAGGATCAGGCCGGCCATTTTGTTTAAGCTTCATTGCGGTCAATTTGTTCCTGATCACCATATTGCCCCCATTAAGTTCGCCACCTTGCGCCTCAGTTAAATGGCAGCCTTGCCCCTCAGTAAGATGTCCAGCTTGCCCCTCAGTACGATGGCTGCCTCACTGGTGTCCATTTTGTTTCAGTTTCATGGCATTGAATTTGTTGTTCACAGATTCATGGTTTCATGGTGACTATGGCAGAAGAGGAGGCCATTCGGCCCACTGTGCGTGTGCCGACTCTTCAAAAGGGCTGTCGAATTTGTCCAATTTCCCCCTCTGCTCTTTCCCCACATGCTTTATGGAGGCTTTATAATAGTAGTTGTATAATCGAAATACATGTGTATGTATAGATGCAAATTGATGTTGTAATAGTTGCTGTAATATAGAAATAAAAGTTGTTGTTGTCGATAAAGATTGTCTCTCAATCTTTTACTCTTCAGATTCTTCTCCTTTATAAACTGGGCTTTGTTTCTGTGTCAATGAATGTTGCTGAGAGATTGTCCCTGTAACTGAGTGAGGGATCATGCTGTTTATTAGGTTTCTAAAAAAACTTTTTTGCTTTCGCTGTTTTAAACGTCATGAATTTGTTGGAACTCTTTGGCTAATTGGAAAAATCAACAAACTGTAAGTTGCCCACAAACTGCAGGCTTTTTGTCCACTGCTAATTAAAGTAAGAGAAAAGAGCAAAGGCAAAGTTCGTTCACCTTTGCAAACTACAACAAAACGGGTGAAGCAGCAAAAAATGCCCAGGCTTTTTTCGGCTGCTCCAGGAACAAAAGATCAAATGAGCACAGGGGTAATTTGGACCCTGCAGCAAACACTAACCAGGACAGACAGACAGACCAGCACCTTTCAGGGGACGGTTGGGGGATGGTGAGTGAGGGAGTGAGGGAATGAGTGCCAAAGCAGGAGAGAACACGCAGCAAACTTGTATTCGAGAGAGAGAAGCAACTTGTGCTCTTCAGTCTGCCCTGAGTGTCTTTCTCTCTCTGTCTCTCTCTCTCTCTCCCAGCATTTCTCTCTTTTCTTCAGATTCTCTGCTTTTTAACTGGGGAGTTTGTTTGTCAGTGGTGTTTGCTGAGAGATTGCCTGCCTGTGTAATGGAATGAGTGAATGACTGTGTGTGAATATGTGTGAGTGAGTGAGTGTGGGGGAGCTCTGGGCTCTTGCTGTGCCTTTTTCATCACTTGCTTTGTTTACAATCAATTCCTTTTCACAATCTCTCTCTCCAGAGGAATTTGTTTGTGGAAATGCTGTAACATAAAGATGTGGAATGAGAATGGTTTGGAGGAGGAGTATTCCTTGTACAAGAAGCTTTCTCTCCACAGGGGACTGACCGAGGCCTTCACCAGAGGCTGCACGCAATGGGGCTCACGTGAATTTTGTCTGGATCACTATGGGATCAATGGGTCACGGTGGGATTACTAGGAACACTGTGGGATCACGGGCTGCTGGTGGATCACTGGGACACTGTAGGCTCACTGGGACATTGTGGGATCACTGGGACACTGTGGGATTAGTGGGACAATGTATGATCATTGGGTTGCAGTGGGATCACTGGAACACTGCAGGTTCACTGGGACATTTTTGGATCACTGGGTGCAATGTGGGATCACTCGGTGCACTGTGGATCACTGGGACTCTGTGGATCAACGGGGTACTATCACTGGGTGCACTGTGGGATTTTTATTTTACAGTTGGGCCGAAAGGCACTGT
This sequence comes from Heptranchias perlo, assembly GCF_035084215.1. Taxonomy (NCBI): domain Eukaryota; kingdom Metazoa; phylum Chordata; class Chondrichthyes; order Hexanchiformes; family Hexanchidae; genus Heptranchias; species Heptranchias perlo. The sequence continues at coordinate 974,138 of NW_027139570.1, read as the reverse complement.
TTACCTGCTGTACATTCGATGCAATTCTATGTAGTATATAAGTTGTTGTTGTTGTTGTTGTTGTTGTTGTTGTTGTTGTTGTTGTTGTTGTCGTCGCCGTCGTCGTCGTCTTCGTCGTCGTCGTTCATGTTGTTGTTGATGTTAAGCAGGGAATCCCAGAGACACTTCTTTAACCAGGTGGGCCGAATGGCTTCTTTCTGTGCCGTGCTATATTCTATGCTTCGCACTGAGGACACCATCCAACGTGTTGTGTGGCACTATCACCGTGCTAAATGGGATAGATTCAGAACAGATCCAGCAGCTCAAAACTGGGCATCCATGAGGCGCTGTGGGCCATCAGCAGCAGCAGAATTGTATTCCAGAACAATCTGTAACCTCATGGCCCGGCATATTCCTCACTCTACCATTACCAACAAGCCAGGGGATCAACCCTGGTTCAATGAGGAATGTAGAAGAGCATGCCAGGAGCAGCACCAGGTGTACCTAAAAATGAGGTGCCAACCTGGTGAAGCTACAACTCAGGACTACATGCATGCTAAACAGCGGAAGCAACATGCTATAGACAGAGCTAAGAGATTCCACAACCAACGGATCAGATCAAAGCTCTGCAGTCCTGCCACATCCAGTCGTGAATGGTGGTGGACAAGTAAACAACTAACGGGAGGAGGAGGCTCTGCAAACATCCCCATCCTCAATGATGGCGGAGTCCAGCACGTGAGTGCAAAAGACAATGCTGAAGCGTTTGCAACCATCTTCAGCCAGAAGTGCCGAGTGGATGATCCATCTCAGCCTCCTCCCGATATCCCCACCATCACGGAAGCCAGTCTTCGGCCAATTCGATTCACTCCACGAGATATCAAGAAACGGCTGAGTGCACTGGATACAGCAAAGGCTATGGGCCCGGACAACATCCCAGCTGTGGTGCTGAAGACTTGTGCTCCAGAACGAGCTGCGCCTCTCGCCAAGCTGTTCCAGTACAGCTACAACACTGGCATCTTCCCAACAATGTGGAAAATTGCCCAGATATGTCCTGTCCACAAAAAGCAGGACAAATCCAATCCGGCCAATTACCGCCAAATCAGTCTACTCTCAATCATCAGCAAAGTGATGTAAGGTGTCATCGACAGTGCTATCAAGCGGCATTTACTCACCAATAACCTGCTCACCGATGCTCAGTTTCGGTTCCGCCAGGACCACTCGGCTCCAGACCTCATTACAGCCTTGGTCCAAACATGGACAAAAGAGCTGAATTCCAGAGGTGAGGTGAGAGTGACTGCCCTTGACATCAAGTCAGCATTTGACCGAGTGTGGCACCAAGGAGCCCTAGTAAAATTGAAGTCAATGCGAATCAGGGGGAAAACTCTGCAGTGGCTGGAGTCAAACCTAGCACAAAGGAAGATGGTAGTGGTTGATGGAGGCCAATCATCTCAGCCCCAGGACATTGCTGCAGGAGTTCCTCAGGGCAGTGTCCTCGGCCCAACCATCTTCAGCTGCTTCATCAATGACCTTCCCTCCATCATAAGGTCAGAAATGGGGATGTTCGCTGATGACTGCACAGTGTTCAGTTCCATTCGCAACCCCTCAATAATGAAGCAGTCCGATCCCGCATGCAGCAAGACCTGGACAACATCCAGGCTTGGGCTGATAAGTGGCAAGTAACATTCGCGCCAGATAAGTGCCAGGCAATGATTTTGTCCAACAAGAGAGAGTCAAACCACCTCCCCCTGACATTCTACGGCATTACCATCACCGAATCCCCCAGCATCGACATCCTGGGGTTCACCATTGACCAGAAACTTAACTGGACCAGCCATATAAATACTGTGGCTACGAGAGCAGGTCAGAGGCTGGGTATTCTGCGGCGAGTGACTCACCTCCTGACTCAACAAAGCCTTTCCACCATCTACAAGGCACAAGTCAGGAGTGTGATGGAATACTCTCCACTTGCTTGGATGAGTGCAGCTCCAACAACACTCAAGAAGCTCGACACCATCCAAGATAAAGCAGCCCGCTTGATTGGCACCCCATCCACCACCCTAAACATTCACTCCCTTCACCACCGGCGCACTGTGTCTGCAGTGTGTACCATCCACAGGATGCACTGCAGCAACTCGCCAAGGCTTCTTCGACAGCACCTCCCAAACCCGCGACCTCTACCACCTAGAAGGACAAGGGCAGCAGGCACATGGGAACAACACCACCTGCACGTTCCCCTCCAAGTCACACACCATCCCGACTTGGAAATATATCGCCGTCCCTGGGTCAAAATCCTGGAACTCCCTTCCTAACAACACTGTGGGAGAACCGTCACCACACGCACTGCAGCGGTTCATGAAGGCGGCTCACCACCACCTTCTCGAGGGCAATTAGGGATGGGCAATAAATGCTGGCCTCGCCAGCGACGCCCACATCCCGTGAACGAATAAAAAAAAATACTCTGTCCAACAGTATAACTGCTATTCGGGAGCCTGTGAATTATTCCCACTGTGTTTTTTGCCCCTTGTTACTTTTTATTTCCAACCGTACTGATTCTACGTCCTCATCTTCCGAGCCAAGATCCTTTCTCACTACTGCCTTTATCTCATCCTTTTTCACAGGGTTACGCCCGCTCCTTTTCCATTTTGTCTGTCTTTTCCAAAAATCACGTACCCTGGAATACTTTGGTCCCACTCTTGGTCAGCTTGCAACCACTTCTCAGTAATGACGACTAAATCAAACCCATTTATCTCTCTTTGTGCCATTAATTTGTCTATCTTGTTCCAAATATTTCATGCATTCAGATGAATCACCTTTCGTTTTAACTTTTTACTCTTTACTCTTTTCCACTGATTTGACCTTATTCACTGATGCTCTATTACCATTAAAGCCTCTGTACCACCCTGACACACTATAGTTATCTTTACCCAAATCACTACACTGCTCGATGGCCTTGACTTTTCGCCATGAATTGAAACCTCTGTCTCCCACACCACTCATTGAGCCACGCATTTAACTCTCTGACCTGTTTGTCCCTATGCCAATTTGCTTGTAGCTCAGTTAGTAATCCAGACCTGATTACCTTTGAGGTTCTGCTTATTAATCTGGACCCTCGCTCCTCAAATTCCCTCAGCAGAACCTCATTCGTTGACCGACCTATGTCGTTGGTTCCTACGTGGACGACGACAACTAAATCCTCCCATCATGCTCCAAGAGCTGTGTGCTGTCACTGTACATGCGGAATCTAACGTTGTGTTTTCGAATGATGTCGCCGAGCGGCAGCATGTAGATGAGAAATAGGAGGGGGCCAAGGATCGATCCTTGGGCGACTCCAGAGGTAACGGTGCGGGTGCGCGAAGAGAAGTCATTGCCGGCGATTCTCTGGCTATGACTGGATAGATAAGAATGGAACCAGGCGAACGCAGTCCCAACCAGCTGGACGACAGAGGAGAGGCGTTGGTGGTAGGTTGTGGGTCCAACGGTGTAAAAGGCTGCAGACAGGTCGAGAAGGGTGAGGAGTGATAGTTTACCACGGTCACAGTCACATAGGATGTCATGTGTGAATTTGATAAGGTCCGTTTTAGTACTGTTCCAGTACCGTTTCAGAAAGAGAAAAATTGACTGGTGCAAACTCAGGCAGGCAGATTGTTCGGGTCTGATATGCAGATTGGAGGATCTGCGCGTTCGTTTTGAGAAACCTTTATTCAATAGATAAAATAAAAGTGCAAAAGACCAGACTGAAGTGTTTGCGGCCATCTTCAGCCAGATGTGCCGAGTGGATGATCCTTCTCGGCCACCTCCCGATATCCCCACCATTCGAGAAGCCAGTCTTCAGCCAATTCGATTCACTCCACGTGAGATCAAGAAACGGCTGAGTGCACTGGATACAACAAAGACTATGGGCCACGACAACATTCCGGCTGTATTGCTGAAGACATGAGCTCCAGAACTAGCCGCACCTCGAGCCAAACTGTTCCAGTACAGCAACAACACTGGCATCTACCCGAAAATGTGGAAAATTGCCCAGGTATGTCCTGTCTACAAAAAGCAGGACAAATCTAATCCAGCCAATTACCGTCCCATCAGTCTACTCTCAATCATCAGCAAAGTGATGCAAGGTGTTGTCGACAGTGCTGTCAAGCGGCACTGACTCACCAATAACCTGCTCACCGATGCTCAGTTTGAGTTCCGCCAGGACCACTCGGCTCCAGACCTCATTACAGCCTTGGTCCAAACATGGACAAAAGAGGTGAATTCCAGAGATGAGGTGAGAGTGACTGCCCTTGAGATCAAGGCAGCATTTGACGTAGTGTGGCACAAAGGAGCCCAAGTATAATTGAAGTCAATGAGAAACAGGGGGGAAACTTTCCAGTGGCTGGAGTCATACCTAGAACAAAGGAAGATGATAGTGGTTGTTGGAGGCCAATCATCTCAGCCCCAGGGCATTGCTGTAGGAGTTCCTCGGGGCAGTGTCCTAAGCCCAACCATCTTCAGCTGCTTCATCAATGACCTTCCCTCCATCATAAGGTCAGAAATGGGGATGTTCGCTGATGATTGCACTGTGTTCAGTTCCATTCGCAACCCCTCAAATAATGAAGAAATCCGAGCCCGCATGCAGCAAGTCCTGGACAACATCCAGTCTAAGGCTCATAAGTGGCAGGTAAAGTTGGTGCCAGAGAAGTGCCAGGCAATGACCATCTACAACAAGAGAGAGTCTAACCACCTCCCTTTGACATTCAACGGCATTACCATCGCAGAATCCCCCACCATCAACATCCTGGGGGTCACTATTGACCAGAAACTTAACTGGACCAGCCATAAAAATAGTGTGGCTAAAAGAGCAGGTCAGAGGCTGGGTATTCTGCGGCGAGCGACTCAACTCCTCACTCTCCAAAGCCTTTCCACCATCACCAAGACACAAGTCAGGAGTGTGATGGAATACTCTCCACTTGCTTGGATGAGTGCAGCTCCAACAACAGTCAAGAAGCTCGACACCATCCAGGACAAAGTAGCCCTCTTGACTGGCACCCCATCCACCACCCTAAACATTCACTACCTTCACCACCGTCGCACAGTGGCTGCAGTGTGTACAATCTACAGGATGCACTGCAGCAACTCGCCAAGGCTTCTTCGACAGCACCTCCCAAACCCGTGATCTCTACCACCTAGAAGGACACGAGCAGCAGGTACATGGGATCAACACCACCTGCACGTTCCCCTCCAAGTCACACACCATCCCGACTTGGAAATATATCGCCGTTCCTTCATCTTCCCTGGGTCAAAATCCTGGAACTCCCTTCCTAACAGTACTGTGGGAGAACCTTCGCCACACGGACTGCAGCGGTTCAAGACGGCAGCTCACCACCACCTTTCCAAATGCAATTAGGGATGGACAACAAATGATGGCCTCGCCAGCGACGCCCACAACCCATGAACGAATAAAGAAAAGTGTTATCAGCAGTAATGTTAGAGTAGAGTCATCACATTTAAAGTTAGGGTCGGTACACCACAAGCAATTTTCGGGTAGGCTCACTGCCGGTAATGTTAGAATAAGGTCTCCATCGGTAATGACAGCGTAGGGTAACCACCAGTAATGTTAGAGTAGAGTCACCACCAGTAATGTTAGAGTAGAGTCACCACCAGTAATGTTAGAGTAGGGTCACCACCAGTAATGTTAGAGTAGGGTCACCACCAGTAATGTTAGAGTAGTGTCACCACCAGTAATGTGAGAGTAGGGTCACCACCAGTAATGTTAGAGTAGGGTCACCACCAGTAATGTGAGAGTAGAGTCACCACCAGTAATGTTAGAGTAGGGTCACCACCAGTAATGTTAGAGTAGAGTCACCACCAGTAATGTTAGAGTAGGGTCACCACCAGTAATGTTAGAGTAGGGTCACCACCAGTAATGTTAGAGTAGAGTCACCACCAGTAATGTTAGAGTAGAGTCACCACCAGTAATGTGAGAGTAGAGTCACCACCAGTAATGTTAGAGTAGGGTCACCACCAGTAATGTTAGAGTAGGGTCACCACCAGTAATGTGAGAGTAGAGTCACCACCAGTAATGTTAGAGTAGGGTCACCACCAGTAATGTTAGAGTAGAGTCACCACCAGTAATGTTAGAGTAGGGTCACCACCAGTAATGTTAGAGTAGGGTCACCATCAGTAATGTTAGAATAGAGTCACCACCAGTAATGATAGAGTAGAGTCACCACCAGTAATGTTAGAGTAGGGTCACCATCAGTAATGTTAGAATAGAGTCACCACCAGTAATGATAGAGTAGAGTCACCACCAGTAATGTTAGAATAGAGTCACCACCAGTAATGTTAGAGTAGAGTCACCAGCAGTAATGTTAGAGTAGAGTCACCACCAGTAATGTTAGAGTAGAGTCACCACCAGTAATGTTAGAGTAGGGTCACCACCAGTAATGTTAGAGTAGAGTCACCACCAGTAATGTGAGAGTAGAGTCACCATCAGTAATGATAGAGTAGAGTCACCACCAGTAATGTTAGAGTAGGGTCACCACCAGTAATGTTAGAGTAGGGTCACCATCAGTAATGTTAGAATAGGGTCACCATCAGTAATGTTAGAGTAGGGTCACCACCAGTAATGTTAGAGTAGAGTCACCACCAGTAATGATAGAGTAGGGTCACCACCAGTAATGTTAGAGTAGAGTCACCATCAGTAATGTTAGATTAGGGTCACCACCAGTAATGTTAGAGTAGAGTCACCACCAGTAATGTTAGAGTAGAGTCACCACCAGTAATGTTAGAGTAGAGTCACCACCAGTAATGTTAGAGTAGAGTCACCACGAGTAATGTTAGAGTAGGGTCACCACCAGGAATGATAGCGTAGGGTCACCACCAGTAATGTTAGAGTAGGGTCACCACCAGTAATGTTAGAGTAGGTTAACCACCAGTAATGTTAGAATAGGGTCACCACCAGTAATGTTAGAGTAGAGTCACCACCAGTAATGTTAGAGTAGGGTAACCACCAGTAATGTTAGAGTAGGGTAACCACCAGTAATGTTAGAATAGGGTCACCACCAGTAATGTTAGAGTAGAGTCACCATCAGTAATGTTAGAGTAGGGTCACCACCAGTAATGTTAGAGTAGGGTCACCACCAGTAATTTTAGAGTAGGGTAACCACCAGTAATGTTAGAATAGGGTCACCACCAGTAATGTTAGAGTAGAGTCACCACCAGTAATGTTAGAGTAGAGTCACCATCAGTAATGTTAGAGTAGGGTCACCACCAGTAATTTTAGAGTAGGGTAACCACCAGTAATGTTAGAATAGGGTCACCACCAGTAATGTTAGAGTAGAGTCACCACCAGTAATGTTAGAGTAGAGTCACCACCAGTAATGATAGAGTAGGGTAACCACCAGTAATGTTAGAGTAGAGTCACCACCAGTAATGTTAGAGTAGGTTAACCACCAGTAATGTTAGAATAGGGTCACCACCAGTAATGTTAGAGTAGAGTCACCACCAGTAATGTTGGAGTAGGGTCACCACCAGTAATGTTAGAGTAGGGTAACCACCAGTAATGTTAGAATAGGGTCACCACCAGTAATGTTCGAGTCGAGTCACCACCAGTAATGTTAGAGTAGGGTAACCACCAGTAATGTTAGAGTAGGGTAACCACCAGTGATGTTAGAATAGGGTCACCACCAGTAATGATAGAGTAGAGTCACCACCAGTAATGTTAGAGTAGAGTCACCATCAGTAATGTTAGAGTAGGGTCACCACCAGTTATTTTAGAGTAGGGTAACCACCAGTAATGTGAGAATAGGGTCACCACCAGTAATGTTAGAGTAGAGTCACCACCAGTAATGTTAGAGTAGAGTCACCACCAGTAATGTTAGAGTAGGGTCACCACCAGTAATGTTAGAGTAGGGTAACCACCAGTAATGTTAGAGTAGAGTCACCACCAGTAATGATAGAGTAGGGTAACCACCAGTAATGATAGAGTAGGGTCACCACCAGTAATGTTAGAGTAGAGTCACCACCAGTAATGATAGAGTAGGGTCACCACCAGTAATGTTAGAGTAGGGTAACCACCAGTAATGTTAGAGTAGAGTCACCACCTGTAATGATAGAGTAGGGTAACCACCAGTAATGATAGAGTAGGGTCACCACCAGTAATGTTAGAGTAGAGTCACCACCAGTAATGTTAGAGTAGAGTCACCACCAGTAATGTTAGAGTAGGTTAACCACCAGTAATGTTAGAATAGGGTCACCACCAGTAATGTTAGAGTAGAGTCACCACCAGTAATGTTAGAGTAGGGTCACCACCAGCAATGTTAGAGTAGAGTCACCACCAGTAATGTTAGAGTAGGGTCACCACCAGTAATGTTAGAGTAGAGTCACCACCAGTAATGTTAGAGTAGGGTCACCACCAGTAATGTTAGAGTAGAGTCACCACCAGTAATGTTAGAGTAGGGTCACCACCAGTAATGTTAGAGTAGGGTCACCACCAGTAATGTTAGAATAGGGTCACCACCAGTAATGTTAGAGTCGGGTCACGACCAGTAATGTTAGAGTAGGGTCACCATCAGTAATGTTAGAGTAGAGTCACCACCAGTAATGTTAGAGTAGAGTCACCACCAGTAATGTTAGTGTAGGGTCACCATCAGTAATGTTAGAGTTGGGTCACCACCAGTAATGTTAGCGTGGGTTCACCATCAGTAATGTTAGAGTAGGGTCACCACCAGTAATGTTAGAGTAGGGTCACCGCCAGTAATGTTAGAGTAGGGTCACCACCAATAATGTTAGAGTAGAGTCACCACCAGTAATGTTGGAGTCGGGTCACCACCAGTAATGTTAGAATAGTGTCACGACCAGTCATGTTAGAGTAGGGTCACCATCAGTAATGTTAGAATAGAGTCACCACCAGTAATGTTAGAGTAGAGTCACCATCAGTAATGTTAGAGTAGAGTCACCACCAGTAATGATAGAGTAGAGTCACCACCAGTAATGTTAGAATAGATTCACCACCAGTAATGTTAGAGTAGAGTCACCATCAGTAATGTTAGAGTAGAGTCACCACCAGTAATGTTAGAGTAGAGTCACCACCAGTAATGTAAGAGTAAGGTCACCATCAGTAATGTTAGAATAGGGTCACCATCAGTAATGTTAGAGTAGGGTCACCACCAGTAATGTTAGAGTAGGGTCACCACCAGTAATTTTAGAGTAGGGTAACCACCAGTAATGTTAGAATAGGGTCACCACCAGTAATGTTAGAGTAGAGTCACCACCAGTAATGTGAGAGTAGAGTCACCACCAGTAATGATAGAGTAGGGTAACCACCAGTAATGTTAGAGTAGAGTCACCACCAGTAATGTTAGAGTAGGTTAACCACCAGTAATGTTAGAATAGGGTCACCACCAGTAATGTTAGAGTAGAGTCACCACCAGTAATGTTGGAGTAGGGTCACCACCAGTAATGTTAGAGTAGGGTAACCACCAGTAATGTTAGAATAGGGTCACCACCAGTAATGTTAGAGTAGAGTCACCACCAGTAATGTTAGAGTAGGGTAACCACCAGTAATGTTAGAGTAGGGTAACCACCAGTGATGTTAGAATAGGGTCACCACCAGTAATGATAGAGTAGAGTCACCACCAGTAATGTTAGAGTAGAGTCACCATCAGTAATGTTAGAGTAGGGTCACCACCAGTTATTTTAGAGTAGGGTAACCACCAGTAATGTGAGAATAGGGTCACCACCAGTAATGTTAGAGTAGAGTCACCACCAGTAATGTTAGAGTAGAGTCACCACCAGTAATGTTAGAGTAGGGTCACCACCAGTAATGTTAGAGTAGGGTAACCACCAGTAATGTTAGAGTAGAGTCACCACCAGTAATGATAGAGTAGGGTAACCACCAGTAATGATAGAGTAGGGTCACCACCAGTAATGTTAGAGTAGAGTCACCACCAGTAATGATAGAGTAGGGTCACCACCAGTAATGTTAGAGTAGGGTAACCACCAGTAATGTTAGAGTAGAGTCTCCACCTGTAATGATAGAGTAGGGTAACCACCAGTAATGATAGAGTAGGGTCACCACCAGTAATGTTAGAGTAGAGTCACCACCAGTAATGTTAGAGTAGAGTCACCACCAGTAATGTTAGAGTAGGTTAACCACCAGTAATGTTAGAATAGGGTCACCACCAGTAATGTTAGAGTAGAGTCACCACCAGTAATGTTAGAGTAGGGTCACCACCAGTAATGTTAGAGTAGGGTCACCACCAGTAATGTTAGAATAGGGTCACCACCAGTAATGTTAGAGTCGGGTCACGACCAGTAATGTTAGAGTAGGGTCACCATCAGTAATGTTAGAGTAGAGTCACCACCAGTAATGTTAGAGTAGAGTCACCACCAGTAATGTTAGTGTAGGGTCACCATCAGTAATGTTAGAGTTGGGTCACCACCAGTAATGTTAGCGTGGGTTCACCATCAGTAATGTTAGAGTAGGGTCACCACCAGTAATGTTAGAGTAGGGTCACCGCCAGTAATGTTAGAGTAGGGTCACCACCAATAATGTTAGAGTAGAGTCACCACCAGTAATGTTGGAGTCGGGTCACCACCAGTAATGTTAGAATAGTGTCACGACCAGTCATGTTAGAGTAGGGTCACCATCAGTAATGTTAGAATAGAGTCACCACCAGTAATGTTAGAGTAGAGTCACCATCAGTAATGTTAGAGTAGAGTCACCACCAGTAATGATAGAGTAGAGTCACCACCAGTAATGTTAGAATAGAGTCACCACCAGTAATGTTAGAGTAGAGTCACCATCAGTAATGTTAGAGGAGAGTCACCACCAGTAATGTTCGAGTAGAGTCACCACCAGTAATGTAAGAGTAAGGTCACCATCAGTAATGTTAGAATAGGGTCACCATCAGTAATGTTAGAGTAGGGTCACCACCAGTAATGTTAGAGTAGAGTCACCACCAGTAATGATAGAGTAGGGTCACCACCAGTAATGTTAGAGTAGAGTCACCATCAGTAATGTTAGAGTAGAGTCACCACCAGTAATGTTAGAGTAGAGTCACCACCAGTAATGTTAGAGTAGAGTCACCACCAGTAATGTTAGAGTAGAGTCACCACCAGTAATGTTAGAGTAGAGTCACCACCAGTAATGTTAGAGTAGAGTCACCACTAGTAATGTTAGAGTAGGGTCACCACCAGGAATGATAGCGTAGGGTCACCACCAGTAATGTTAGAGTAGGGTCACCACCAGTAATGTTAGAGTAGGGTAACCACCAGTAATGTTAGAATAGGGTCACCACCAGTAATGTTAGAGTAGAGTCACCACCAGTAATGTTAGAGTAGGGTAACCACCAGTAATGTTAGAGTAGGGTAACCACCAGTAATGTTAGAATAGGGTCACCACCAGTAATGATAGAGTAGAGTCACCACCAGTAATGTTAGAGTAGAGTCACCATCAGTAATGTTAGAGTAGGGTCACCACCAGTAATTTTAGAGTAGGGCAACCACCAGTAATGTTAGAATAGGGTCACCACCAGTAATGTTAGAGTAGAGTCACCACCAGTAATGTTAGAGTAGAGTCACCACCAGTAATGATAGAGTAGGGTAACCACCAGTAATGTTAGAGTAGAGTCACCACCAGTAATGTTAGAGTAGGTTAACCACCAGTAATGTTAGAATAGGGTCACCACCAGTAATGTTAGAATAGGGTCACGACCAGTAATGTTAGAGTAGGGTCACCACCAGTAATGTTAGAGTAGAGTCACCACCAGTAATGTTGGAGTAGGGTCACCACCAGTAATGTTAGAGTAGGGTCACCACCAGTAATGATAGAGTAGAGTCACCACCAGTAATGTTAGAATAGGGTCACCACCTGTAATGTTAGAGTAGGGTCACCACCAGTAATGTTAGAATAGGGTCACCACCTGTAATGTTAGAGTAGGGTCACCACCAGTAATGATAGAGTAGAGTCACCACCAGTAATGTTAGAGTAGGGTCACCACCAGTAATGTTAGAATAGAGTCACCACCAGTAATGTTGGAGTAGGGTCACCACCAGTAATGATAGAGTAGAGTCACCACCAGTAATGTTAGAGTAGAGTCACCATCAGTAATGTTAGAGTAGGGTCACCACCAGTTATTTTAGAGTAGGGTAACCACCAGTAATGTGAGAATAGGGTCACCACCAGGAATGTTAGAGTAGAGTCACCACCAGTAATGTTAGAGTAGAGTCACCACCAGTAATGATAGAGTAGGGTCACCACCAGTAATGTTAGAGTAGGGTAACCACCAGTAATGTTAGAGTAGAGTCACCACCAGTAATGTTAGAGTAGAGTCACCACCAGTAATGATAGAGTAGGGTCACCACCAGTAATGTTAGAGCAGGGTAACCACCAGTAATGTTAGAGTAGAGTCACCACCAGTCATGATAGAGTAGGGTAACCACCAGTAATGATAGAGTAGGGTCACCACCAGTAATGTTAGAGTAGAGTCACCACCAGTAATGTTAGAGTAGAGTCACCACCAGTAATGTTAGAGTAGGTTAACCACCAGTAATGTTAGAATAGGGTCACCACCAGTAATGTTAGAGTAGAGTCACCACCAGTAATGTTAGAGTAGGGTCACCACCAGTAATGTTAGAGTAGGGTCACCACCAGTAATGTTAGAGTAGGGTCACCACCAGTAATGTTAGAATAGGGTCACCACCAGTAATGTTAGAGTAGAGTCACCACCAGTAATGTTAGAGTAGAGACACCACCAGTAATGTTAGAGTAGGGTCACCATCAGTAATTTTAGAGTAGGGTCACCACCAGTAATGTTAGAGTAAGGTCACCACCAGTAATGATAGCGTAGGGTCACCACCAGTAATGTTAGAGTCGATTCACCACCAGTAATGTTAGAGTAGGGTCACCACCAGTAATGATAGCGTAGGGTCACCACCAGTAATGTTACAGTAGGGTCACCATCAGTAATGTTAGAGTAGGGTCACCACCAGTAATGTTAGAGTAGGTTCACCACCAGTAATGTTAGAGTAGAGTCACCACCAGTAATGTTAGAATAGGGTCACCGCCAGTAATGTTAGAGTAGAGTCACCACCAGTAATGTTAGAGTAGGGTAACCACCAATAATGTTAGAGTAGGGTAACCACCAGTAATGTTAGAATAGGGTCACCACCAGTAATGATAGAGTAGAGTCACCACCAGTAATGTTAGAGTAGGGTCACCACCAGTAATGTTAGAGTAGGGTCACCGCCAGTAATGTTGGAGTAGGGTCACCACCAGTAATGTTAGAGTAGGGTCACGACCAGTAATGTTAGAGTAGGGTCACCATCAGTAATGTTAGAGTAGAGTCACCACCAGTAATGTTAGAGTAGAGTCACCACCAGTAATGTTAGTGTAGGGTCACCACCAGTAATGTTAGAATAGGGTCATCACCAGTAATGTTAGAGTGGGTTCACCATCAGTAATGTTAGAGTAGGGTCACCACCAGTAATGTTAGAGTAGGGTCACCGCCAGTAATGTTCGAGTAGGGTCACCACCAATAATGTTAGAGTAGAGTCACCACCAGTAATGTTAGAGTAGAGTCACCACCAGTAATGTTAGAGTGGAGTCACCACCAGTAATGTTAGAATAGTGTCACGACCAGTCATGTTAGAGTAGGGTCACCATCAGTAATGTTAGAGTTGGTTCACCACCAGTAATGTTAGAGTAGGGTCACCACCAGTAATGTTAGAATAGGGTCATCACCAGTAATGTTAGAGTAGGGTCACCACCAGTAATGTTAGAGTAGGGTCACCATCAATAATGTTAGAGTAGAGTCACCGCCAGTATTATTAGAGTAGGGTCACCACCAGTAATGTTGGAGTAGGGTCACCACCAGTAATGTTAGAATAGGCTCATCACCAGTAATGTTAGAGTAGGGTCACCATCAGTAATGTTAGAGTAGTGTCACCATCAGTACTGTTAGAGTAGAGTCACCGCCAGTATTATTAGAGTCGAGTCACCACCTGTAATGTTGGAGTAGGGTCACCACCAGTAATGTTAGAGTAGGGTCACCACCAGTAATGTTAGAATAGGGTCATCACCAGTAATGTTAGAGTAGGGTCACCACCAGTAATGTGGAGTCGGGGCACCACCAGTAATCTTAGAGTAGAGTCACCACCAGTAATGTTAGAGTAGAGTCACCACCAGTGATGATAGATTGGAGTCACCACCAGTAATGTTAGAGTAGAATCACCACCAGTGATGTTAGAGTAGAGTCACCACCAGTAATGTTAGTGTAGGGTCACCATCAGTAATGTTAGAGTTGGGTCACCACCAGTAATGTTAGAGTGGTTTCACCATCAGTAATGTTAGAGTAGGGTCACCACCAGTAATGTTAGAGTAGGGTCACCGCCAGTAATGTTCGAGTAGGGTCACCACCAGTCATGTTAGAGTAGGGTCACCATCAGTAATGTTCGAGTTGGGTCACCACCAGTAATGTTAGAGTAGGGTCACCACCAGTAATGTTAGAATAGGGTCATCACCAGTAATGTTAGAGTAGGGTCACCATCAGTAATGTTAGAGTAGGGTCACCATCAGTAATGTTAGAGTAGAGTCACCGCCAGTATTATTAGAGTAGGGTCACCACCAGTAATGTTGGAGTAGGGTCACCACCAGTAATGTTAGAATAGGGTCATCACCAGTAATGTTAGAGTAGGGTCACCATCAGTAATGTTAGATTAGGGTCACCATCAGTAATGTTAGAGTAGAGTCACCGCCAGTATTATTAGAGTAGGGTCACCACCAGTAATGTTGGAGTAGGGTCACCACCAGTAATGTTAGAGTAGGGTCACCACCAGTAATGTTAGAATAGGGTCATCACCAGTAATGTTAGAGTAGGGTCACCACCAGTAATGTTAGAGTAGGGTCACGACCAGTAATGTTAGAGTAGAGTCACCACCAGTGATGATAGATTGGAGTCACCACCAGTAATGTGGAGTCGGGGCACCACCAGTAATCTTAGAGTAGAGTCACCACCAGTAATGTTAGGGTAGAGTCACCACCAGTGATGATAGATTGGAGTCACCACCAGTAATGTTAGAGTAGAATCACCACCAGTGATGTTAGAGTAGAGTCACCACCAGTAATGTTAGAGTAGAGTCACCACCATTGATGATAGATTAGAGTCACCACCAGTAATGTGGAGTCGGGGCACCACCAGTAATGTTAGAGTAGAGTCACCACCAGTGATGTTAGAGTAGAGTCACCACCATTGATGATAGATTAGAGTCACCACCAGTAATGTGGAGTCGGGGCACCACCAGTAATCTAAGAGTAGATTTTCCACCAGTAATGTTAGAGTCCGGTCTCGACCACCAGTGTTAGAGCACTGTTACCCGAATAATATGAGAGTAAATTCACCGCCTGTCATAATCACAGTACAATACAATTTTATTGATGCAATGGATGAGTTAAGATTTCGATGAATTAATGTAAGGCCCCAAGAACCTGAAGCAGTCTCCGGAATGGACGTTCCCATCAGTGATCACAGAGCGTGCGCAGATCTCATTCCCTCTGGGATGACCATCCGTGCATTAATTTGAATGGATGGAGTTTCTTGGACTGGGCTGCACAATTTCCCATTGGCGGCCCAGGCGCACTGAGGCGTCAAATCTCTCCTTGTTTGTTAAGTGACTGTAACAAACGCCAATTATTGTGTAATCTGATTTTCGCACCGGAGCACCGATTGCCCTATAAAGGGGAAGCATTTACCGATCGCATATACACTCCGATCGGAGCCTTAAATCCGGACAGAATTCACTCAGTCTTCAAAAAATGGAACGGCCAACAATACTCCAGATAAAGGATATATATTACCCTATTCTCGCATCCTTTGCTGTTCCCGGTAAGTCAGTGTATCCTGGTGTTTAATAGCTGTTGTCTATCTTACTCTTAATGATCATGTAACAGATTCCCAGAATGTCCTCATTGCAGAGTCTCTTATCCACCGGGAGAAGTTGGTGAATATCAGCGAGAATCCTCCCTGTCCTCCCGGCCGGTGAGGTGCTGTTCTGATCGGTAGATGATGGGTTCTGGGCGCTCAACTATCCTCCCAAAACTGAGGGAGGGCGAGGCTGAAACCCCGACCCCTCCAACAGTACACAGATCACTAAAAGATGTGTTTCTTAGTGTCAATGGTCATCATTTCATTTATCCCATTGTTCTCTGTCTGGTTTAAGTTGATAATTCCTGGAAATGAAGCCGCCTTCACCCAACAGGGGACATTGAGAGATATTTGGAGAAATAATTACCGCTCCCCTCGCCTCGGCTGCAAAGAACCTTCGCGGTTCCACCAGGTCCCGCTCTGTTACCGAGCAGCCGAGTGGGTAAAAGGGAACATATCTCAATCACCTTCCCAAATATAGAGGGTTCAAGGCCACCCATATCGGTATTTAAATGCTCAAATAAACCTTACCTGAGGGAAGGTATTCTCATTCTGTATTCTATTAATAAACGCCCTCTCGACCGAAATACTTACCTCTTCTCCCACTTTCTTACAGCGAATCTCGTTACAATCGTGATTCTCTCCAGAGGAAATTGCGGCCTCTCCAAATGTATCTCAGTCTACATGGTGGCCATGGCAACAGCAGATCTCCTGGTCATGATCTTCAATGTAATAGTGTATCACATTTTCAGTAAGCTCTTTCCACGTTCATTCCTGTCTTATACTGCTGTGTGTACGTTCATTGTGTACATGCAATGTATCGCCCTGGATATATCGGTGTGGTTTACAGTCTCGTTCACATTTGACCGATTTGTAGCTATTTGTTGTAAGAAATTTAAAACAAAGTATTGCACATTGAGAACTGCGGCCGCGGTTTTAACAACCGTCGCTGCCCTTTTGTGTTTAGATAACGTCCCCTATTGGTTTGCATATGAACCTGAACGAATTATTAACAATATTCACTGGGGTTGCCTCCCCAGAGTGGACTTTTTCTTATCGCCTGCAGGTGTTGCATTTGGATCGTTCGAAAGTGTTTTAGTTCCATGGATTCCTTTTGCTTTGATGTTACTGTTTAATTGTTTGACAGTCAGACGTATTTTAGTGGCTAGTAGAGCCCGCAGGGGACTCCGGGGTCACAGCAGTGAGAACCAGAGTGATCCAGAGATGGAGAACCGAAGGAAATCCATCATTCTACTGTTCACTGTGTCGGGCTATTTTATTCTGTTGTGGCTGACATCCGCCGTGAGTTTTTTATCTACCAGATTGACAAACACAGAACAATACCTAATCGATTATGCAAGCCCTGCGTATATCGCCACTGAAACCGGCTATCTGCTCATGTATTTCAGTTCCTGTACAAACACGTGTATTTATGCAGCTACCCAAACTAAATTCAGGGAAGAGCTGAAGAAGTTGATGAAATCTCCTTGGACATTTCTTCTGACATTGGTTAAATTAATGAAAAATCAAACCAAAGCTTCCCGTCCTAACGACAGCTCAATTGCAGGCCGTGCTGAATTTTAGAATGGCCGTCTGGATTATTCTTCTGAAAATGAACAGGTATCAGAAAACATTTCTTCCATTTTGTGCCGTGTGTTTGATATCTGCCGCTTTCCCCGGGTGAACAGAATCGTTTCCAGCTAAAACAGCGCACATCTTGCTCAAGATTCAAAGAGAACAGTCCTGATTGAGTTTCAGCAGTGGAGGAGAACATGTGGGCGTCAGCGTTAACTGCCTTTCACGGCAAGGACTGGAATGAGACGCGCAGTTTTGTTAATAGATAAAGCTTTAGTGTAGAAACAATGAAGGGTGTTACAATCGTGGTTATTTGTAATCTCGGTCTGAATGTTACAGGCGCTGGTCTCCCCATCAGACACTGCTCCCCATTGACTCCTGGCCCAATAGGACGGGGCTCCTGCCTCCTGATAAGTGCTCTAATGGTGGAGGCAGTAGGAACGTGACTCCTCAATGTGACATAGGCATCTTTGTTTGCAGATTTTTATTAAAATCTCAACTGCTCATTAAAATGTTGGAATGTTAAAACAAGAGAACAGACCATTCGACCCAACCAATCCCTGTCGGAGTTTACCCTCCACCCGAGCAAATAGTTCAATCACTTTACCCGATCTATCCCAGAATCCCTTCAACCCATTTTATTCATCCATTTATACAATTTAATCTTGAATATTGACGTAATTTCTGCCTCCCTGAATTCCACAGCCTCACAACTCTCCATGTGAAGAGTTTCTCCAACCCTCAGTTCTATATCTCTTACATTTATTCTTGTATTTACAGCTGTTAGTTCTTGATCCCCCAACTAATGGAAGCAGTCTGCTTCTATCTATCATGCCCCGTCCCTTCGTAACTTAAATCACCTAGACACAACTCATCAAAAGACATCAATCTGGTATCAATACACAATCTAGTGAAAGTCAGGAAGTGTAGTTCAACTATTTAAATGATGGGTTTCTCTTGGAGATGGTTGTGTCCTCGATTGTACTGAACGATGAGAAGAATGTATTTGATAGTTTTGTCACTACCTAAAATATCGGGACCATGTAGGGGGAGATTCTGGTCACAAACCTCCAGACCCCCCGGTCTATTGATAGATAACCAGAAAGGGCAGGAATGGCTTGTATCGGATGTCTGGTGCTGCCTGATCTTGGGTCATGGCAATGTGTACAGAAGTGACGTGTGAAGCAACCAACATGCGATATGCATGATCAAGATACCGTGAAGAACGGGTCCAAGACATGGTCAGTCACTACAGGAAATTGTTATTGTGGGTCTGGAGAGTGAGAACATGTGGAAAACCAATGGGTCGATATCTGCAAAATAGAATAGATGGAGATAGATATATGATGCTGATGAGATATTGTTAGGTGTTGACTTTAAACACTCTCACCCCAACAGAGAGAGCACTGCAAGGAAAGCGTTCATTAGACTGACCTCAAATCTGCTATGTTAGACTGTATTAGTTTCTCTTTATATTGTAGCCATGTTAACCTTCAGCCTTTGCTGTTAAGCAGGAAAGCATCAGTCAATTTAAAGTACCACTGGACTGATGGGCCAGGGATCGCCCTGCAGCAATGATCAGTTTCAGGATGAAGTAACAAAAGATTTAATTGAAGACATGCCATTGTTACTGATTCATAAATTTCAGAGAAATTCAATCATTTCAAAACAACGCGGAAAATGAGTTAGTTCTACAAACATCTCGGCATACGTCATCATTTCTGATTGGTATGTATGTTACAGAAACAAAGACAGAATTATAATTAAATGTTTCACTTGGTAGAATTGCAATTCTATGGATCAAGAGTGAAACTATGGATAAGATAACGAACTTAGGGAGTTATACTTGTTGCCCAACGGAAAATAGTTCGTTAAGTAAGGAAAACTATAGTAATTGATATAGAATACGTCAATTGCATTCTTCTTAAATAGAGTTGCATTTTACCTTTCATATAATTATGTCATCATAGAATCATAGAAAGGTTACAGCACGGAAGGAGGCCATTCGACCCATCGAGTCCGTGAGGGCTCTGTGCAAGAGCAATCCAGCTCATCCCACTCCACCACCCTATACCCGTAGCCCTGCATTTTTTTTTCCTTTCAATACTTATCCAGTTCCCTTTTGAAGGCCATGATTGAATCTGCCTCCACCACCCCCTCGGGCAGTGCATTCCAGATCCTAACCACTCGATGTGTAAAAAGGTTTTTCCTCATGTCACCTTTGGTTCTTCTGCCAATCACGTTAAATGTACGTTCCCTGGTTCTTGACCCTTCCGTCAATGGGAACAGTTTCTCTCTATCTTCTCTGTCTGGATCCTTCATGATTTTGAATACCTCGATCAAATCTCCTCTCAACCTTCTCTGTTCCAAGGAGAACAACCCCAGCTTCTCCAGTCTCTCCACTTAATTTAAGTCCCTCATCCCTGGAATCATTCTCGAAAATTTATTCTACACATTCCATAATTGTGTGGAATGTCACGTGGGGGGAGTGAGAGAAATGCATAAAAATTGGATGTTTGTCATGAGTACTTGGATTCATAAAGTCCTAAGACTGAGCTCAGATCGAGAACAAATTTGAGTTCCTAACCAACTATCGTCCGGTGTGGTAATAATTTCTACCTTTAAAGAGTATGTTTAAATCCAATCGCATGTTCTGTGTGCTTGATAAAGCTATGACACCTCTCTTCAATGTTCATGAACCTTATTGAAAACCTTACACTAACAATAGCTGTTGTACTTTAATTGTGAATGGGCTTCATTTATTAATTGTGATCAAGTCTCCACTTTACCCGTCACTCTTTAACCTTCCACTTCATCCCGAGGTTCTCCAAAAGACAAACTCCACTTGGTTTTAGGTCCCTGTGGAGCACAGGCTCTGCCAATCCAGCTGGAATCCAGCTTCTGGGGGAAGTGCTGATGAATTGCGGGCAGTTCTGTGCAATCGGCACATTCTCATTTAACGGGATTCAGATCAACAAAAGTATTTAAGGCACGAGTCAGGCAGAAGGCAGGGGTTTTAATTCCATCAGTCAGCGATGTCTCTGCACCCAGCTACAATCGTGGGAAGGTGATGTGCGATCAACCACATCATCCAAAATCACCGACTAAAGTTAACCATTGAATTACCGTGTCAAATTCAATCCCATGTGGTTGTGATTTCCCGCCCCCTGTTTCTAATTAATTAGTTGTTGTGTTCCCTTGAGTTTCTCTATTTATAATTAAATAGTTACAGTTCTCCTAATAATCCCGTCTCCGCTATTTCTGATTAAACCGTTACAGTCTTCGCATGCCCCTACTTCTAAATAAACAGTCACTATATTCCCCTATATTCCCTTTTATTCTATTTCTAATTGGTCAGTTGCTATATTCCCTTGAATTTAGTTGTCCTCCATTTATAATTAAACACTTCCTGTGATTTCTGGTCACAGACATCTAAGTATATGGTTTGTGTGTTCCTTTAGTCCTCATTTCGAATTAAAGAGTTGCTTTAATCTGCTCTTGCAGAGAGCGAGCACGGTTTCGATAGACCGAATGGCCTCCTTCCATGCTGTAACCATTCAATGATTCTATGATATTCTCCAAACTTCTCCTGGCCTCATTTTTAAATTGAACAGTTATTGTGTTCCCACAATATTGAACTTTATTCCATTTCTAATTAAATAGTTACTGTGTTCCCCCTTTATTCCACTTTATTTAATTTCGAATTGAACAGTTACTGTGTTCAACCTTTATTCCACTTAATTCTATTTCTAATTAAACAGTTACTGTGTTCAAACTTTATTCCACTTTATTCTATTTACAATTAAATAGTTACTGTGTTTCCCCTATATTCCACTTTATTCTATTTCAAATTAAACAGTTACTGTGTTCCCCCTATATTCCACTTTATTCTATTTCTAATTAAACGGTTACAGTGTTCCCCCTATATTCAACTTCTAATTGAACAGTTACAGTGTTCCCCCTTTATTCCATTTTATTCTATTTCTAATTGAACAGTTACTGTTTCCCCCTATATTCCACTTTATTCTATTTCTAATCAAACATTTACTGTGTTCAACCTTTATTCCACTTTATTATATTTCTAATTAAATAGTTAGTGTGTTCCCCCTATATTGCACTTTATTCTATTTCTAATTAAACAGTTACTGTGTTAACCCTATATTACACTTTATTCTGTTTCTAATTGAACAGTTACAGTGTTCCCCCTTTATTCCAAATTATTCTATTTTTATTAAACAGTTACTGTGCTCCCCCTATATTCCACTTTATTCTATTTCTAATTAAACAGTTACTATGTTCATTCTTGATTCCACTTTATTCTATTTCTAATTGAACAGTTACTGTGTTCCCCCTATATTCCACTTTATTCTATTTCTAATTAAACAGTTACCGTGTCCCCCAATATTCCACTTTATTCAATTTCTAATTGAACAGTTTCTGTGTTTCCCCTCTATATTCCACTTTAATCTATTTCTAATTGAACAAATACTGTGTTCCCCCTTTATTCCACTTTATTCTATTTCTAATTAAACAGTTACTGTGTTTCCCCTATATTCCACTTCATTCTATTACTGATTAAACATTTACCGTGTTCAATCTTTATTCCACTTTATTCTATTTCTAATTGAACAGTTACTGTGTTCCACCTTTATTCCACTTTATTCTAATTCTAATTGAACAGTGACTGTGTTCATCCTTTATTCCACTTTATTGTATTTCTAATTGAAGAGTTTCTGTGTTCACCCTTTATTCCATTTTGTTCTAATTCTAATTGAACAGTTACTGTGTTCACCCTATATTCCACTTTTTTTCTATTTCTAATCAAACAGTTACTGTGTTCGCTCTTTTATTTGCACTTTATTCTATTTCTAATTAAACAGTTACTATGTTCATCCTTTATTCCACTTTATTCTATATCGAATTGAACAGTTACTGTGTTCCCTCTATATTCCACTTTCTTCTATTTCTGGTTGAACAGTTACTGTGTTCCCCCTATATTCCGCTTAATTCTATTTCTAATCAAACAGTTACTGTGTTCAACCTTTATTCCACCTTATTCTATTTCTAATTGAATAGTTACTGTGTTAACCCTATATTCCACTTTATTCTATTTCTAATTGAACAGTTACTGTGTTAACCCTATATGCCATTGTATTCTATTTCTAATTGAACAGTTACTGTTTCCCCCAAAATTCCACCTTATTCTATTTCCAATTAAACAGTTACTGTGTTCCCCCTATATTCCACTTTATTCTATTTCTATTTGAACAGTTACTGTGTTAACCCTATATGCCATTGTATTCTATTTCTAATTGAACAGTTACTGTTTCCCCCAAAATTCCACCTTATTCTATTTCCAATTAAACAGTTACTGTGTTCAAACTTTATTCCACTTTATTCTATTTCTTATTAAACAGTTACTGCGTTCCCCCTATATTCCGCTTTATTGTATTTCAAATTGAACAGTTACTGTGTTCCCCCTTTATTCCGTTTTATTCTATTTCAAATTGAACAGTTACTGTGTTCCCCCTTTATTGCACCTTATTCTAGTTCTAATTGAACAGTTACTGTGTTCATCCTTTATTCCAATTTATTCTATTTCTAATTGAACAGTTACTGTGTTCCCCCTTTATTTCGCTTTATTGTATTTCTAATTGAACAGTTACTGTCTTCATCCTTTAGAGTCATAGAGTCATAGAGTTATACAGCACGGATAGAGGCCCTTCGGCCCATCGTGTCCGCGCCGGCCATCAAGCCCAGTCTAATCTAATCCCATATTCCAGCATTTGGTCCGTAGCCTTGTATGCTATGGCATTTCAAGTGCTCATCCAAATGCTTCCTGAATGTTGTGAGGGATCGTGCCTCTACAACCCTCCCAGGCAGTGAGTTCCAGACTCCAACCACCCTCTGGGTGAAAAAGATCTTTCTCAAATCCCCTCTCAACCTCCCGCCTTTTGCCTTGAATCTGTGCCCCCTTGTTATAGAACCCTCAACGAAGGGAAAAAGCTCCTTAGTATCCATCCTATCTATGCCCCTCATAATTTTGTACACCTCAATCTTGTCCCCCCTCAGCCTCCTCTGCTCCAAGGAAAACAAACCCAATCTTCCCAGTCTCTCTTCATAGCTGAATTCTATTTCTAATTGAACCCTCACAACATTCAAGAAGCATTTGGATGAGCACTTGAAATGCCATTGCATACAAGGCGACGGACCAAATGCTGGAATATGGGATTAGAGCAGACAGGGCTTGATGGCCGGCGCGGACACGATGGGCCGAAGGGCTTCTGTCCGTGCTGTATAACTCTATGACTCTATGACTCTAAATGATGAAGACAGTAACTGTTCAATTAGAAATAGAATAAGGTGCAATTTATTCTATTTCTAATTGAACAGTTACTGTGTTCCCCCTTTATTCCACTTTATTATATTTCTAATTGAACAGTTACTGTGTTCCCCCTTTATTGCACCTTATTCTATTTCTAATTAAACAGTAACTGTGTTCCCACTATATTCCACTTTCATTTATTTCTAATTGAACAGCCACTGTGTTCCCCCTTTATTGCACTTTATTCTATTTCTAATTAAACAGTTGCTGTGTTCCCCCTTTATTGCACTTTATTATATTTCTAATTAAACAGTTACTGTGTTCACCCTATATTCCACTTTATTCTATTCCTAATTACACAGTTACTGTATTCCCCCTTTATTCCACTTTATTCTATTTCTAATTAAACAGTTACTATGTTCATCCATTAATCCACTTTATTCTATACCGAATTGAACAGTTACTTTGTTCCCTCCATATTCCACTTTAATCTATTTCTAATTAAACAGTGACTGTGTTCCCCCTTTATTCCACTTTATTCTATTTCTTATTAAACAGTTACTATGTTCCCTCTATATTCCACTTTAATCTATTTCTAATTGAACAGTTGCTGTGTTCCCCCTTTATTCCACTTTATTCTATTTCTAATTAAATAGTTACTGTGTTCCCTCTATATTCCACTTCAATCTATTTCTAATTAAATAGTTACTGTGTTCCCTCTATATTCCACTTCAATCTATTTCTAATTAAACAGTTACTGTGTTCCCACTTTATTCCACTTTTTTCTATTTATAATTAAACTGTTACTGTGTTCCCTCCATATTCCACTTTAATCTATTTCTAATTATATAGTTACTGTGTTCCCTCTATATTCCACTTTATTCTATTTCTAATTAAACAGTTACTGTGTTCCCCCTTTATTCCACTTTATTCTATTTCTAATTAAACAGTTACTGTGTTCCGTCTATATTCCACTTTATTCTATTTCTAATTAAACAGTTACTGTGTTCCCTCTATATTCCACTTTATTCTATTTCTAATTGAACAGTTGCTGTGTTCCCCCTATATTCCACTTTATTCTATTTCTAATTAAATAGTTACTGTTTTCCCTCTATATTCCACTTTATTCTATTTCTAATTGAACAGTTGCTGTGTTCCCCCTATATTCCACTTTATTCTATTTCTAATTAAATAGTTACTGTTTTCCCCCTTTATTCCACTTTATTCTATTTCTAATTGAACAGTTGCTGTGTTCCCCCTTTATTCCACTTTATTCTATTTCTAATGAAACAGTTACTGTGTTCCCCCGATATTCCCCTTTATTCTATTTCTAATTAAACGGTTACTGTGTTCCCCCTATATTCCACTTTATTCTATTTTTAATTAAACAGTTACTGTGTTCCCCCTATATTCCACTTTATTCTATTTCTAATTGAACTGTTAATATGTTCCCCTAAATTCCACTTAATTCTATTTCTAATTAAACAGTTACTGTGTTCAACCTTTATTCCACTTTATTCTATATCTAATTAAATAGTTACTGTGTTTCCCCTATATTCCACTTTATTCTATTTCTAATTGAACAGTTCCTGTGTTCCCCCAATATTCCACTTTATTCTCTTTCTAATTGAACTGTTAATATGTTCCCCTAAATTCCACTTAATTCTATTTCTAATTAAACAGTTACTGTGTTCAACCTTTATTCCACTTTATTCTATATCTAATTAAATAGTTACTGTGTTTCCCCTATATTCCACTTTATTCTATTTCTAATTAAACAGTTACTGTGTTCCCCCTATATTCCGCTTATTTCTATTTCTAATCAAACAGTTGCTGTGTTCAACCTTTATTCCACTTTATTCTATTTCTAATTAAATAGTTACTGTGTTCCCTCTATATTCCACTTGATTCTATTTCTCATTAAACAGTTACTGTGTTAACCCTATATTCCACTTTATTCTATTTCTAATTGAACAGTAACTGTTTCCCCCTATATTCCACCTTATTCTATTTCCAATTAAACAGTTACTGTGTTCAAACTTTATTCCACATTATTCTATTTCTAATTAAACAGTAACTGTGTTCCCCCGATATTCCACTTTATTCTATTTCTGATTAAACAGTTACTGTGTTCCCCCTTTGTTTCGCTTTATTCTATTTCTAATTGAACAGTTACTGTGTTTCCCCTTTATTGCACCTTATTATATTTCGAATTAAACATTTGCTGTGTTCCCCATATATTACACTTTATTCTATTTCTAATTAAACAGTTACTGTGTTCATCCTTTATTCCACTTTATTCTATTTCTAATTAAACAGTTAATGTGTTGCCCCTATATTACACTTTATTCTATTTCTAATTAAACAGTTCCTGTGTTCATCCTTTGTTCCATTTTATTCACTATCGAATTTAACAGTTCCTGTGTTCATCCTTTATTCCATTTTATTCTATTTCGAATTTAACAGTTACTGTGTTCCCCCTTTATTACACTTTATTCTATTTCTAATTAAACAGTGACTGTGTTCCCCCTATATTACACTTCATTCTATTTCTAATTAAACAGTTACTGTGTTCCCCCTATATTCCACTTTATTCTATTTCTTATTAAACAGTTACTGTGTTCATCCTTTATTCCACTTTATTCTATTTCTAATTAAACAGTTAATGTGTTGCCCCTATATTACACTTTATTCTATTTCTAATTAAACTGTTACTGTGTTCATCCTTTATTCCATTTTATTCGATTTCGAATTTAACAGTTGCTGTGTTCCCCCTATGTTACACTTTAATCTATTTCTAATTAAACAGTTACTGTGTTGCCCGTATATTCCACTTTATTCTCTTTCTAATTAAACAGTTACTGTGTTCATCCTTTATTCCATTTTATTCTATTTCGAATTTAACAGTTACTGTGTTCCCCCTATCTTCCACTTTATTCTATTTCTATTTGAACAGTTACTGTGTTCCCCCTTTATTACACTTTATTCTATTTCTAATTAAACAGTGTTGACCGGAAGTCACCGGTTAACGGTTTTAGCTTCGTACACAGAGGAAGAGTCAATTCTCTCTTCATTCTCAATTCGCTTTATTAACGTTATTAAATCATGTACATACCGCTTATACGTCTAGTTAGATATAGGCATGTAGTTTACAGCAGGTTATACAGGTTTATACTCAAACTAGGATTTAAACGCACAGCCACTAGGTTTCTCGAGTAATATTCCCCGAGTATCAGGCTTTAAACGCACACCCACTAGGTTTCCTGACGACACTCCCAGAGTGGTCCCAGAATAGAAAGGATATTATATTACCCGGAAAAGAGAGACGCTGCTGGCCAGGCAATTCTCCCTCTTACTCCCGACGTCGTCTCCACGTCCTTGACGCAGTCTTTACGTCCATGACGTAAGGTATTCACTTCCACGAGGGTTGGTCTCCAGAGTCTCCCAGAGTCTCCTTCACAAACAAAGACACACCAACAAAAACACACACACACACACACACACACACACACACTCTCTCTCTCTCTCTCTTGCTCACAAACAAACAAAGACACACACTGAGCCCAAGCCTGCGACTCTTCAGTTTTTATTCCCCAAGTCTGTCTTTTCGAACGAAGCTGTCTTCTCCGGTTGGCTCAAAGTTGCTGGAGTGACCGATGTCATCCCCTGATTGGCTCTGTTCCAAGGGCTCAGGTCGCATCACCGTTCCTTTGTCTCTCTAAGAAGCGGAACGAATTCAAACCGGTTCTGGCCACTTCAGACCAGTGACTGAACTCCAGGTCACCTCAGTTCAAAAGGTCAGTGTCTTTGTTAGCACTTTGAATTCAGCTCAGCAGTCTTCTGCAGCCTCTGGCCAACATCTCCCCCCTTTTGATCCAAAGATGCCTATCTTAGGATCATTATTCTCCCTTTCTCGGTACCACTCCTGAGGCCGTCATTGTCCCCCAATGGGTATGTTACATCCGCGATTTCATATGATTATAGAAAAAACAATATAAATGGTTATATAAACAATACAAAAAGGAAGCGTATAAAATATACTTCACACTGTCCTTATATTGAAAATCGCTTCTTCTGTTTCATTATAGCACTAACACTCAATTGTCGCAAAATTTCATTTTTCCACCTTCTAAGCTGATATACATTGAATATGACAAGTATTCATGCACATAAAATCACAATTACAGCAGCATGTGATAAAATCCTGACCCATGGATGTATTTGAACATTAAATCCCCAATTCCAAAACTTATTCCAGAACCCAGGGTCCCGTAACAGTTCATCTGCTTTATCAGCATGCGTTTTAATTATTTTAGTGTGTTTCGTCCATTGATGAATTATCGCATTAGCTTCCTCCACTATTTGCATCCAATCTGCAGTCAGGTGCGGAATGGGTGGTAGTTCGGTAGGAACATATTTCCACAGATCTTGGTCTATATTGGTACGTTGGACTGTGAGGTTTTCGTTTATTACCATCCTCATTATTGGCTTAGGCAGAACTTGTCCACCGACAACCAGGTCTGAGGTCACATTGTTAATGGCCACATTGTGTCCTTCCAGAGGGCACTGTTTCCATCATTTGTTATAGCTCATAGCCGCTGTGGCTATGCAATAAGTTTGTCCCACAAGGGCTTATTGTAAAAAGGACTGGTTGTTAACTGGCAAAATGGACAATGAACAATTTTCATAAGTCAGTAAGTCCCTGTCTCGTTATCTCTTCTGGACAGGCCCAGTGATTCCCTCCTTGGTGACACTTTGACAACTCTACCCCTTTCTCAGCACCGTCCATTACAATAGCATGAGATGGTGGATTGCTCATAGATATCCACGTACCCTCATGATACTTGCCCACGTTATGAACTCTTTTTAAAGGATAGGTCAAATTGCTTCCGTGCCGGCGAATATGAAACACCGCCCCAACGTAATATTTCCCTTTATCCTCGGGACAGGTACCTAACACCCTGTTAGCTAAGGTTAAACTTCTGAGGTGGCATCGAGGTGTTTCTTCTCCGACCCATTTCTCTAACTGTTCATCCGACACCCAGTCTGGAACTTGGTGTGTATTGAGCTGTAACAAATTAGTGCCAATCATAGTCAACACCCAGCTAATATATATGGCACACGTCTCAGCCTTATGGGCCTCCTCTAAAGTATTAGCCGTACGGTCAATGATCAAATTTATTGTATCCTGTAAAGGTTTCAACAATTTTACTGTGTCTAGGGTCACTTGTTATGCATCCTGTCCTATTTGGCTGTCTCGTATTTGATCCCGATAACCCTCTCCAGTAATAACCTGCATTTTCTGCTGGAGGGATTGTATCTGGTTTTCCAACTCAGCTATGTCCAATGTGTTAACTGTTGCCACGCCCGATGCATAACCTGCCCCTGCCAGTTCTAATAGCCCTCTCTTTTTCCTGTTTCTTACTGACCGGAACTCATTCCTGCTTAACTGTCTCCTAAGGAGGTGGATAAATAAGTGTTTTGTGGCGTATGAACACCATTCTGGAGCAGTTATTTCAGTCAAATTGAAGACCACCTGCACATGTTGATATCCCGGTACCAAAGTGACAGATTCTCCCGTTTCCTCCAGTACCAGACCAACACCGTTTGTTTTGTACTGAGCTTCGCTACATCTAGGTTCCGGTGTGGTTTCAATCACTGGAGGGAGTGGTGTGGTAAGCCTCCTCCGGGTCCTGAAAATTATGAAGGGTCCTGGCCCCCGACAGAAACTCCTGTCTGCAACCCTGACCGCCTTTTTTGCTCTATCCCCTTTCTGTGTTGTGTCTTCCTTTATACAATTGATGATGATCCAGCCGATCTTTCTAAAACGCCGACTATATCCACCCCAATCAATATATCTCTGGTACGAGTCACTACCCCAATCAATATTTACATAGGTGTGGTCCCAGTGGACCATAATTGTGCCTCGACCGTCGCTCCCCGATGGTCGCTCCATAAATGGACCCACAAATTGATTAATAATTTTTCCCTCTGGGATTACCGACAATGTTACCTCTCGAACTGTGTTACATGAAAACCGTACTCCCACTCCCTCCGGAATACCCAAAGTCTTTCCTACACACGCTAACCCATTCACTCCCGTATAATACAAATTTAAATCATCTCTTTCCCCTTTGTTGGTTCGGACTGTCTTATTCTGCGGAGCAAAGTTGTCCCTGGCCTCGGGATATCCTTCTATCGCCAACACTGCTTCAGGCACGATCATTCGTCGTGACGACTCCGAGACAGGTTCAACCGCAGTTCTGATGATGATCAATCCGATAGCAACAACATGCATCATCCCCTTCATTCTAGGCTGGACCTGGAATAAACAAGTGTAATTTCTGCTCTTATGTACAGTTTCTTTCAGGTACTATCATAAGTCCAGTCTCTCCATATACTGAGCCAGACCGTCCAAATCCTGTTCCCAATTTGTTTCAGATTCTAACCGTCCGTTTCTTCGAACCCACTTATTCCCCCTTTCTGTTTAATGTTCCTTTTGTTTTTTTCCTGGATTCGCCTCTGCATGCGAACGGACAGTATCAAATTTGTTTTCAATCACCTCCTCTTGGACCTGTAGCTGGTCCTGTTCTTGATCTCCCTGACCTTCAAAATTCAGAACATCGTTAGCATCGAGCAGCACATGCCAATGTTGATTATCTTGTTTTTCTCCGACCAACTTTAGCTGATTAATGTGGTACCAGCCACTCTTATCTGGTGCCATTAATACCCTGTATACAGATGGCCTAGCTTTGTCTACTATCTCATAGGGACCGGCAAACTTTGGACTCAAGAATGAGGTGGGCTGGTATATTCTAATCATTACTCTCTGTCCGGCGCTCAACTCTATCGGGCTGGCTTTTGCACAAAATAAGCCTTGCTTTGCTGTTTCTTCTTTCCCTGTTGGTGAGCGGCTACATAATTTGCTTCTTTTACTGTTTCTACTAGCTGTTGTACCCATTTTTCTGGTATAATATGGTCTACCTCGGGTTCAGACAAATCCAAACCTACCAACCCCTCCATTCCCCTCATGTCCCTTCCTGTCATGAGTCTATAAGGAGTGCAGCCTGCTCATGAAGCCACGGTATTCCTGACTATCATCAGCACAAAGGGCAGAACGACCTGCCAGGTTGTCTTGCGCTGCTGCACCATTTT
Source organism: Heptranchias perlo (assembly GCF_035084215.1). Classification (NCBI taxonomy): domain Eukaryota; kingdom Metazoa; phylum Chordata; class Chondrichthyes; order Hexanchiformes; family Hexanchidae; genus Heptranchias; species Heptranchias perlo. Next base: position 943,202 of record NW_027139570.1, on the reverse strand, counting down.
AGCTATCATGTTTTTTAATGTCCGATTCATTCTTTCCACAATCCCACTAGACTGTGGTCTATAGGGTATGTGAAATCTCTGTCTAACCCCAAAAAGGGTCATAACATCTTGCATTACTTGGGCTGTAAAATGTGTTCCCTGATCCGATTCTATGCTTCGGGGTAAACCCCAGCGGGTAAACACCTTTTCCAATAGAATTTTCGCAGTAACTTTGGCTGTGTTTGTTCTGGTCGGAAAAGCTTCCACCCATTTAGTGAAGGTATCCAGTATTACTAGAATGTACTTGTATCCTCCTGGAGTGGGAGGAAGCGGTCCGATATAGTCTATCTGTAAATTAGTCCAAGGCCCTTCTACTGGTCTAGTACGTCGGAGGGCCCCTTTCTTAACATTTCTATCGGGGTTGTGTTGTGCACAGATCAAACAATTCTTGACATAGTGTTCCACATCACCTGTCATTCCGGGCCACCAACACACCTCCTTTATCCTATCTAGGATGCTCTCCGTCCCTTTATGTCCCCATAAGTCATGGTACCAGTGGATTACTTGGTTTCGTCCCCCCTCTGGCACCACACATTTTCCTTCACACAAAACCACTCCGTCTTGAATATAGACCCCCTTGTGCCTTTTGTATGTGCCTGACTCTGCTCCTTCTATTAGTTTTTTTAAATTCTCCGTCTTTCTTTTGCTCCTCCGTTAAATCCATCACTTTGACCTGCTTCTCTCTCTGGCCGCCGATTTCCCCAATCGGTGGCTGCCATTCCTGTCCACTTACAGCACCTCGTTTAGCTAGCTCATCAGCTTTCCTGTTCCCTTCGGGAGATAATTTTGAATGAGCTTTCATTTTTGGGACCCCATATCCTGTCCTCTGTGCTTCTTCAAAGATGTACCGTAATAGAGGGGCTGACGTAGGGGTCTTCCATCCGCTGAGACAAAACCTCTCGCTTCCCATAGGGACAAATGTTCTGTGAGGCTATTACAAACATACATGCTATCAGAATATATGACTGATCTGGGCGGAACATATTCCGGGTGACCAACCACATATGCGGCGGCTGCTAGTTCTGCTGCCTGCGCACTCATAGTGTTAGGTAATTTCAGAGCCACACTAAATCTTTCCTGTCCGTGGTCACCCTCCATGTATATCCCACATCCAGTTCTCCTTTCCCCATCCTGTACTGATGAAGAGCCATCCACAAAAATTTTAAAAGAGGGTTCTGCCTTTCCTGTTTCCTTTGTCTTTCTACTTTCAGGCCCTGTCTTACCCCTTCCTTTTTGTTTTGATACAAATGGGCCCTTGGGGTCATTTGCTATCATCAATTGACACTCATGTTTTTCTCCCTGATAAACTAAGTTGTCTGCTAACATAGTGATGGTTTTTACCCCCTTTACGGTTATATTTCTCCCTTGCAGCAACAATGTCCATCCAGCGATTCTATTTTGGCTAACTGAACCATCCTTAATCCTTCCATCTAACAGTAACTGTACTGGGGTGTGTTCTGTTAATATTGTAAGTGGATTTAGTCCAACTATATAGGTAAAAAGCTGCACTGCCCAAAAGACAGCTAGCAAGTGTCTTTCGCATACCGTATATCCCTGCTCTACTGGTGAGAGCATACGTGAGGCGTACGCTACTGGTCGTAATTTCCCGTGTGTCTCCTGTAACAGAACTGCCGAGAGGGTGGTGTCTGTGGTAGCCATCTCCAGTGCAAACGGTTCCGTTGGATTTGGGGTTTTTAAAGCAGGCGCGGCAGCTAGTGCTTGCTTTAAATCAGTCATGGCCTGGCTGTGTTCTGTTTTCCACTCCCAGGCCACATTCTTTTTTAATAATTCCATCAGCGGGGCCGCCTTTGTGGCGAACCCATCAATATGGTCCCTGCAATATCCCACCAACCCTAAGAAGGACCTTAACTCTTTTACATCCCGCGGAACAGGGAGTCTGCCAACTGTCTCTGCCCTTCGCTTGTCAATGTCCCTTAGTCCCGGCGTCAGAATCATTCCCAAGTAAGTAACTTTTTGTTTCATGATCTGCGCTTTTTTAGGGTTAATCTTTAATCCCAAGTCATGTAACAACTGCAGTAATTCACTTAGCAGTTGATAATATTCCTTCTTGGTTTCAGTTTGTAGGAGTAAGTCGTCTACATACTGCACTAGACATTCAGGCCTTGAGAATCCTTTTAACCCTTCCCTCAGTCGTTGGTGAAATATGGACGGGGAATTGTGAAACCCCTGCGGCAGGGCGGTCCATGTATATTGCTGTCCTTGGAAAGTAAATGCAAATTTATATTGACATTCTTTCTCCAGCGGAATAGATCAAACACCGTTACTTATGTCCAAAACCGTAAACCACTGCGCATCCTCATTTTGTCGAACTACGGTCTCTGGGCTAGTTGCTACTGTAGGGGCTGTTAGCGGGGTGACTTTATTTAATTCTCTGTAGTCTATCGTTAGTCGCCAGCTACTGTCGGGTTTCCTTACTGGCCAAATAGGTGCGTTATTAGTAGAAGCTATTGGTCTTAATATCCCTTGCTGCAGCAGACTCCATCACCTTCTCTATCTCTTCTTCTGCTTGCTTTGGGAAACCATACTGCTTCTGTGGTTTGGGGTTTGGACCTTGTATACACACACTCCCGGTCATTTTCCCACAATCATGTTTATGTCGGGCAAATACTATTGAGTTTTGTACAATAATCTGTTGTACTTCACGATCGTTACTCATTTCTCCTGGTTCTATCCACATTTCCCCGATCGTGCATATCCTATCCCGATATTCCCCCACCGGGACGACTGTGTGATTTATACTGCCCATGGCCAAAGGCATTTGCCAAATCATACAATTAACAGGGTCGAAGCAGAATCCCGCTTTGGCCATAAAGTCACTCCCTAATATATGTTTTTTTCTCTGGGTAATTTAATAAGAACCACTGAATGCTCTATCACTATGTCTCCCACACCGACTTCCAACGGTACACTCACATATCCCACTTGTGAATGCCCTGTGAATCCACTTAGAATAATTTTGTTTTGAATTTTCCAATCTGTTTCATTGATCTGAGTGGTGTTAACGGTGGTTCGAGATCCCCTTGTGTCCCAAAGAAATGTAAGAGGGCGGCCTCCGACCCTACCATTCACTAGGGGTCTCCCCGTGTCATCCAACCGCGCGTCACACACCCATAACGGAGAGGCCTGAGACCGTCATTGCAGTTCGGGGTACAACCCGGAACTCGGTGATATTTCTATCGTATCACACTGAGGACTTGGTCTATTCGGCCCTTCCACGGGTAGGCTCTGATTCCTTCCCCTACCTGCATTCTCTCGTCTTGGGTTCGGGCAGTCTCTTGCGAAGTGTCCCTCTTGGCCACAGTTATAGCATTTGGACACCTCGCCTTGAGTTCTCCTCGTTCCTGAGAAGTTTCCTTTGCCTCTACCTCTTCCCACTGTCTGATAAGCTGGAGGAGGTTCCCCCTGAGTAGGTCCCCTCCCTTCATTTCTCCATATTATCATCTGATCTTTAACAGGCATTGCTCTGTCCCCGGATGCCTTGGATCGTTTTGGTATTTCCCTTTCCCATACTCTAACGATCTTCCTAATTATCCAGGGTTCCGTATGTGTGTCATCAGCGGGGTCAAACTGATCTAGTGCCTTCCTCGACTCCTCAGTGCCATGCGACACTAGTGTTCTCAGCCATCGGTTCCTAACCTCCCGCTGTAAATTATCCCTGTCTAAGTCTGTACCATAGACCCCTTCAAACACCGCCCAAATGCGGGCCGAAAATACAGTGGGGTGTTCACCTTTCCTTTGATAGCATTTCATTAGCGCCTCCACTGGATCCCCTCTGTTATCGCCCATGACAGATAATACCTGGTCCTTTAAGGCCTCATTCGTGCCTCTACCAAGTTTTTGTTCCTCCGGTAGGGCGGAGTGTATATGTGGGTGTAGGCACATTAGGATTAATTTCCTTTCCTCAGCATCATCTAAGCCGTGTATCGCTCTCTATTGCCTGACCTCGAGGAACAACTCCCTCGGATCATCCCCAGGCGCACACGTTCCAATATCTTTCACAATAACCCTCAGTTCCTGTACCCCAAGTGGGGTGGAATATGTCATATCCTGACCATCTTCCCCCATCTGTGCTCTAGACGTTACAAGGGGGGCCATTGGGGCAGACGGTTTTTTCTGCTCTGGAGCATATGCTGGCGGTGCGTCCCCTATGGAGGTTCCCTATCACCGCTGCTGTATCTATCCGCCTTGTCTGCTAAATCATCCCAATCTACATCCCCCAGACCACTTTCTTCAACTCTCCCGGGTGCAAAAGCACACAATATGCCCGTCTGTGCGGCTAGCTGATCTTGCAGCCTCCCTATCACTTTCTGACACATTGTGTGATCGCCAGTACTACTCCTCTTCTCCTGAGCTGCTCTGTGAATCACATTCACAGCAGTTTTTAAATCACTACATTGTTGTTTCCATCTCTCCACCTCAGCTTTAGCTGCTTGGGCTTCTCCCTCTCTCTTATTCTTTTCATCAGTCAATTTTTCGCACTGTAACTGATATTGGTTCATGTGCATCAAATCTGCACTTCTCTGTCCCTGTAGATCAGTTACCTTCTCACTAAGGCGGGCTATCTCCTCACGGAGTTTTTTATTCTCTTTCCCTAATTCGTCTTGGATTTTCTGAGTCTCTTCTTTCTCTCTCCTAGCCTGCTGTCGGCATTCTATCCATTCCTCAAGTAAACATCCGATCGCTACGGACTTTTGTATCTTTTTAAATTTCCTATTTGACACCTTTGTTTGCGCAATTTTCCAAAGGACCTCCCCAACAGGCATTCCCTTGTCTCCAATGTGACCCGCATACTCCCGGTATTGCGGCCACTTCCCTATTACGTATTTTTGAAGGAGTCCCTTCCAATCAAAACAGTCCAAGTCCCCAGGGCTTGGTGATTTCCCTTTATTCGTCATCTTACGTTATTAACTATGAATTAACCCAAACTCCTGTTCTCTGTATACTTTGCCAAATTCGGTTCGCCTCGAGGCTCCCACTGACGCAACGGAGAGATTTATCCTCGAGCCCACCCGGGGACGCCAAATATGTTGACCGGAAGTCACCGGTTAACGGTTTTATCTTCGTACACAGAGGAAGAGTCAATTCTCTCTTAATTCTCAATTCGCTTTATTAACGTTATTAGATCATGTACATACCGCTTATACGTCTAGTTAGATATAGGCATGTAGTTTACAGCAGGTTATACAGGTTTATACTCAAACTAGGATTTAAACGCACACCCACTAGGTTTCTCTTGTAATACTCCCCGAGTATCAGGCTTTGAACGCACACCCACTAGGTTTCCTGACGACACTCCCAGAGTGGTCCCAGAATAGAAAGGATATTATATTACCCGGAAAGGAGAGACGCTGCTGGCCAGGCAATTCTCCCTCTTACTCCCGACGTCGTCCCCACGTCCTTGACGCAGTCTTTACGTCACTGACGTAAGGTTCCGACTTCCACGAGGGTTAGTTTCCAGAGTCTCCCAGAGTCTCCTTCACAAACAAAGACACACCAACAAAAACACACACTCTCTCTCTCTCTCTCTCTCTCTCTTGCTCACAAACAAACAAAGACACACACTGAGCCCAAGCCAGCGACTCTTCAGTTTTTATTCCCCAAGTCTGTCTTTTCGAACGATGCTGTCTTCTCCGGTTGGCTCAAAGTTGCTGGAGTGACCGATGTCATCCCTTGATTGGCTCTGCTCCAAGGGCTCAGGTAGCATCACCTCCTTTGTCTCTGTAAGAAGCGGAACGAATTCAAACCGGTTCTGGCCAGTTCAGACCAGTGACTGAACTCCAGGTCACCTCAGTTCAAAAGGTCAGTGTCTTTGTTAGCACTTCGAATTCAGCTCAGCAGTCTTCTGCAGCCTCTGGCCAACAGTATGTTCGCGGAACTGCCCGATCCGGTCCAGCCTCTCCTTTCCCTGAAGGACCCGCAGAACGTTCCTTGTTGTCTGAGGGCTTTGTCGTCAAAGGGGTTCCTCCTCAGGAACTTCTCCATCTGGGACAGGTGGGGGCAGGGGAAGGTCCAGCTCGACGGTACTTCCTATATCTGCTCGGCCAGCGTAGGAATTGAGCACGCAGTGATTTTTCCGCAGGCTCGGCCTCCTCTTAGCATCATTCCTGATTACTGTGGTTTCCTGTTCTGCTGTTCTGGGAAATAAGGTGGGTCAATTGAAGCAAGTTTCAGTGGGGCAACATTTAGGGAACAGTGATCATAGTATCATGAGGTTTAGATTAGACATCGGCAAGGACAAGGAGCAATCTGGAATACAATTACTTAATTGCAGGAGTGCCAATTTCAGTGGGTTTAGATCGGATCTGGCCCAGGTAAATTGGAAACAAAGATTGGCAAAACTGTAATCAAACAATCGGCGGCCTTTAAAGAGGGGATGGTTTGGTTACAGTCTAGGGACATTCCCTACGAGATCTTGGGCAAACAAAGCCAGATCTCCCTGGATGACGAAAGGGATAGAGAGTAAGATGAAGCAGAGAAAGGGGGCATATGACAGATGTCAGGTTGATAATACAAGTGAGAACCAGGCTGAATGTAGAAAGCTGAGAGGAGAAGTGAACAAGGAAATAAGAGGGGCAAAGAGAGAATATGAGAATAGACTAAAACAAAAGAGAATTCCAAAGTCTTCTACAGGCATATCGTGGTAAACGGGTAGTATGAAGAGGGGTTTGGCCGATTCGGGACCAAAAAGGAGATCTACACATGGCGGCACACGGCATAGCTGAGGCACTAAATGATTACTTTGCATCTGTCTTTACCAAGGAAAAAGTTGCTGCCAAATTCACTGTAAAAGGGGAGATAGATGAGTTACTGGATGGGCTAAAAATTGATGAAGAGGTGGTACTAAAAAGGCTGGCTATGCTTAAAGTAGGTAAGTCACCTGGTCCAGATGCGATGCATCCTCGGTTGGTGAGGGAAGTAAGGACGGAAATTGCTGAATTAATGGTCATAATCTTCCAATCATCCTTCGATAGGAGGTGCTGCCAGACGACTGGAAAATTGCAAATGTTACAGCGTTGTTCAATAAGGGTGTCAGGATAAACCCATCAACAACAGGCCAGTCAGTTTAACCTCGGTGGTGGGGAAGCTTTTAGAAAAAAATAATCAGGGACAAAATTAATAGCCACTTGGACAAGTGTGGATTAATAGAGGGACTAATTGGATAGCCCTTTCAAAGAGCTGGCATAGGCAGAGTGGGCTGAATGGCCTCCTCTTGTGCCGTACCTACTATGAACATATGAAACTATGAACAACAATTTCAACGCCATAACCCTGAAACAAAATGGCAGCCAGTAAGGCAGCAATCTTACTGAGGGGCAAGGCGGCCATCTTACTGAGGGGCAAGGCAGCCAATTTACCAGCGGGCAAGGGGGCAATGTCAAACAAATTGGCCGCCATGAAGCTTAAACGAAATGGCCGTCATGATCCTGAAAAAAAATGGCCACCAGTAAAGCAGCCATCTGACTGAGGGGCAAGGTGGAGCTTGTTATGGTGAGAGACACGGAGAGATTTCATTTGCTGTTCCTGTTAAATCCCTGTTGCACTATAGTTAAAGATACAAACTGAGTGAGAATGGCACTAGCTGGAGATGAACATAAAGACAGCGGTGCAGTGAGGGAATTAAACATCAAAACGTGAACTTCTGCAAAAAATGGATTAACATTTGTTTATTTGGACGTAATGTTTACGGAGAAGGAGAGACGAGACTTTCGGAGGAAAGGTCAAATGAGCCATTTTTTGTGGAGTTTGCAATTCTAGCTTCTATTAAATAAATCAGAGTAAAATTGGTCTCAATCTGAATGTAGTTCTGATCTGGGATTTGGTTCATTTCTCCATTCTTCATATTTTTCTTTAATCTGAAACAATAACAGTATTTTAACAGTAACAGATCAGGAGAGTGCTGAGGGACCCTGTCCAGTTTAGTAACACAGCAGAAGGGGTAAGAATACATTGTGATTTATTACAGAATCAAGCAGCTCACTGGGAAAGTTACACATGTTACAGATGGAGGAGCAAAAAGGGGCAAAGTGATTTTACACTTGAATTTGGGGCAATGTCTTTTTATCTCCACAAGATTTAATTTCATATTTAACGTAATGTGTTTTTTTCACGAAAGAAACTTCAGGCACAAACCACGGCTTCATAAAGAAAACAATCAGTTCTTATTAATACACCAGAAAAATTGAGATTAGAATTTAAACAACATCTTGGGTTTATGTCCGATTTAGAATTGCTTTAACACCAATAAAACAACACATTCTGAATTCCGAAAATGCATAACCGTTTGGAAATCTAATGTCTATCTTAGATTAAGCCCATGGCAAAAGTTATATCCTTATGGTTGGCTCAAGCTAGGGGGAAGATTCCAGGTATTTTGATGGATAATGTTGTCGTGCAGCGTGGCTTTCTCTTATATCCAGGTCATCTGCTTCACAGGCATTCTGTAAATCTACATCGAGGCATCAAACTGGGAGGCAGCGAGCAGTCCTGAAGATTCCAGGTGAGGTGGTGCTGCCAGGAAGTGAAAGGTGAGGTTGCAGCAGTCGTGGTGGATCTGTGTCTCTCCCCACTCAACATTTGCCCAGCTGTTACAGACACTTTTAACACAGAATCACACCTCTGGGACAATGGCTTGACAACATTTCGTTCCTCCAAATACAACCCACGATTGATTGACACATCAGTTGTTTTCTCTCCGTGTCCACAACGTAACCAAATTAATTCGGCAGATGTTCAAACCACCTCTAGACCTCCTGGAATCGTTCTTCGGTGGTCTATCCTCTGCTGTGTGATGTTTTACAATGTGTCATTAACAATCCTTTTAACGATCCTTGCTCCTTTTAAGAGTCCGTTCCCTTCAGACATGCTGAAGCCGAATTAGTCTCAGGCTCTCGTTTATCAGAATACTACAAAGAGCAGCTGGGAAACTCCTGCAGTAAGTAATGATCAGGGTCAGGTACACTAGACTGACTGTCTTTATTGTGCAGCCTCCAGGCATCATCTTTAGAAATGTTAAAATTAAATCCACACGAGTGTTACCCCAGAACAAACATGAACTGTCTGGCCTGCTTCATCTGCTGCTGTTCTGCTGGTCAGCACTCTCACACACTCCAGGCTGATTACACAGTTTGTTTGGCTATATAATGCTTTCTGTGTTCTATTCGCAATAATGTCTCTACCCTCCTGTCACTATATATGTTTGTCCGTCTTTCATTGTGTCTGCTCTCTGTTTATGTCGTTTGTCTCTATTTATTTTCTGTGTGTTTTTCTATCTTGTTATTTCCACTTCTACTTCCATCACTTTGTATTGCATTCTCAGTCTCTCCCTCTCGTTCCATCCAGGTCTGCTTGCTCCCTCTCATTATATATATGATTTATTTCACTCATTCTTTATCTCGTTATTTTTCTCTCCTTTCTTACAAACTGTCTGTATATCTCTCCTTCTTGGAGTAGCTCTGTCTTTCTCCCTCTTTGCTTTTGTCTCTCTCTCTCTCTTTCATTCTCACACACACACCCTCGCTTTGATGTGAATCTGTCTGAAATTTTCTGCGCTTTTTTTAATCATTATATTTCTTTTGTCCCTGCATTCTCTCTCCATCTGTCTTTATCACTCTCACTCTTTCCCCTTCTCTCAGTTTCTCTCCCCGCTGCGTCTCTCTGTCTCTCTCTCTCCCTCGCCTCTCTCGCTCTCGCTCTCCCTCTCCCTCGCTTCCTCTCCCTCTCTTTCTGTCTCTTTCTCAAACTTTCTCTATCTCTCTGTCATTCTCTCTCGCTCTCTCTCTCTCTCTCTCCGCCTTGCTCTCTACCTTTCCAATTATGTGGACTGCACCAATTCTGATCAGGCCCACAGCAGATACTTTTATAAACAGCTTTTCAAAATTTGCCCGGTGGTCATCTCTTTGAAGCGCAGATGAGCTCTTTGGAGCCGCCATATCGAGCAACAATTCATGTGTCGCCTGTGAATCAAATCCTGCCTCAATGGGTCAGATTATCAATAAAATATAATCTCAGAATCAGATTTCAGCTCATTTCAGGGCTTTGTGCTGTTAATATAAAATGTACTTTCCATCCCCCGGGAAGTGTAGGGGATGGAGTATGAAATGGGATTTAGTTCTAGTGCTTGAAACCCTTCAGCTCTTTCTATGATTTCACTAATTTAACAATTAGATTGAATGGGTATTTCACCGCGTTCTTCAGCTCCTCTCTGAATTTAGTTTGGGTCAGGACATAAATACACGTATTTGTGCATGAACTGAGAAGCTGCAGCATCTTTGCTGTGTGTTCTGTGAGATAAACAGGGTCAGTGTGGGAGTAATAATACCGAATGTCTGCAATTCGGACAGAAATGTAAAATACAACCTGTGTCAGCCACAACAGTATAAAACTGCCCGATATACTGAAGAGTAAAATGATGGATTTCTTTCGGTTCTCCATCTCTGGATCACTATGATTCCGTCTATTGCTGCGGCCCCGGAGTCCCCTGCGGACTCGACTGGACATTAAAATACGCCTGACCGTCAGAACATTGAGCAGCAAAATCAGACAGAACGGGACACAAGGGGTTAAAATGCGGTGAAACATGTCAAATGCGGCCCATGCGGGGGAAGTACGGAAGATCAATTTAGTCGCACAAAACCAGGGAACATTATCAATTATAAAGAAAGGTTCATATACAAAGTACGTGGGGACATTCAACAAACAGCCCAGCACACTCACTGTTCCCAGAACCACAGCCGCCGTTCTCTCGGTGCAATGTTTAGTTTTCAGCTTCACACAACAAATGGCCACAAATCGATCAAAGGTGAACGCGACTGTGAACCAGACAGAAACATTCGCGGTTACAAAACCCAAGAATATAATAAAACTACACACGGGAGTAATGTCCAGGAATGACATTGGGAGATACATCAAAGTAATCTGTCTCAATATCGGATCCGCTATAACGACCATGAGATCGGCCACTGCCATTCCCACCAGGTAGACACTGATACATTTGGAGAGACCGCACTTTCCTCGGGACAGGATCACAATCGCCACCAAGTTAACTGCAAGAGAGAGAAAAGGAAGCAGAGAAATTACTGATCAGACCTGGAGCCAAAGCAGCAGTTTGAGAGGATCTGGGGTGAAATTTCCACCTTCGTTGTTGCATCAAAGGGTGGAAAGTGATTCATTGACCTGGGCAGCGCTTTCGGGCAGAGAGATGTTTTTAAACACAATGATCAATAATGAATTGGGAGATGGATACAGAAAGTGAATAAAGTGAGCACAGGATCCACTGGAAGGGCTGAGTGAGGGCGCAGTGCCGGTGGGGAATGGAGAAGGGGTTTTACACACCGGGAATCCAGAGGGTTAAAGCCAGATTTGGGCTCCAGATGGCGAGGGAAAGAGAGCAAAGGGTCAGGAAGCTGAGGGGACAGGGGGACGTGGAGCCTCTTTGTTGGTCTGGGCTCAGAGAGCCGACAGGGGTTGGCACTCAACGGGAAAGTCAGCTGGAGAGCGAGCCAATGCGTGAGATTGGGAGGGAGACACTTAAAATGACATGTAGGAGCTGGAGGGGAGTCAGGAACAGAAGATTTGGGAAAGTGGACAAACTGAAGAAACGGATTAGGAGACAGAGGATTCAATGCGGTGGGAGGAGAGGCTGGGATTCACAGGGAGAGACGGCCGCAGAATGTTCGAGGAAATCTAATCTCTTGGTCCCACTAACACAATCCAACGAATACATTCAACAATTCATTTCTGTGGTCATCGGTGTCAGGGAACCTGTGTTGTGTATAAAATATGTTCAATAAATTTACTTTGTGCATTCAATTAAAATTAAATTGATATGTATTAATTAAATCAACCTCGTTGTTTATTGAATTCAGCCTAGCTTTAAAAATACAGTATATGAATAATTCATTACGATCAAGAAAATTCTGATTCTATTTTTGAAGTAATTTTTAAATTATGTTTGGTGTGAAGTTGGAAAACAAGGAACATTCACAAAAACAGACTGAGGACCTAACAGGGATATAAACATGAGGAGCGAGTCCCACAATAAAAACTCACCCAATCTGACCACACCATAAGTCAAAATTTCTATGTTTAATTGTACTGGAAGTTTCAGCAGTTCATTCTGATGAATTATTCACACCACAGCCTCTCGCTTTCCCTCTGAGTCGCTCTCTTTCTCCAGTCCATTTTCATATCCGATTAAATCCCATCATCCTGTGCCTGCATTCTGTTCACCAACCCCGTGTTCCACCAATCCTATTCTCATTGTCAGTTTGTTAAATAGTGAAGCCTTTGTGGAATAGTTTAATGTTTCTACAGATCATTCAAGTCTCCACCTGTTCACCTACACTGTTCACTTCATCTACAAATCATGGAATAAACAGAATCAAATGCCTCTCCCAGGCAGATCTCACAATAATTGAGATTCATTCTCCTGCAATTATAAAGTAAAGTGATGGATGGCGGGATTGTCAATTAACAAAATCACAAAATCACACTTATAATCTGCAGATACACAGAAGGGCTCCTGATTCCAACAGATAGAGTGTGAACTGAGACAACATAACATCAAAACTGTTCATTTTACAGTGGAGTCCACTGACAGTCCGTGAATTCATCCACAGTGAAGCAGAGAAAGAGATGTGAAAGAATCAATAGCAAACTCAGTTCAGTAACCAGACATCTGAAGCGGCGTCAGATACACACATAATGAAATAATATTTCACAACAGTGATCACCAATAAATACATTGAAATCCCAGTTAAAATGAAGCATGTTATCGGGGAGGGAGGAAACTGCAATGCCTCCTTGTCAACACTGAGACCGTGAGCTGTCTTATTATCAATCACTGAAAACATATTGATGAAAACATATTCCAGAAAAGTTCCACACGATGGAAATATTAACAGCTCCTGGTGGTCTGATACCAGCTTTTAGTCCAGACAGCGTCTGATTCCAATACATTCAGTACGGGAATAATCCAGTAATAATGTCAGGGTTGTAGATACAAAGGTCACAACAGATATAATATAACTCCTACAAGTTCGAGCGTTTAGAAGTTAAGGAGATAGCATTAGTCAACAATATATTAAGACAGGGAATAATCCAGTAACAATGCCAGGGTTGGATATACAAACTTCATTACGAATATAATGCACCTCGTACAAGACTGAAAGAGCAGAGACTTAACACATTCCATCATTCAACCAATAGAACAGAACAGGTCACTGTGTAATAGATGTCGGGAGAAAAAAGTAATTTGCCAAGTATAGCATTAAACTTAACACTGAATTAAACCATTAACAGCTGGGATAATGGCTTACCTGGAACTCCAACGGCTGCAAGAACAGGATAATACATGCGTTGTATCTGAATTATTACTGGAGATCCCATTTCAGTGAGAAGCACTGACTTCTGTTGACCTGGAAACCACAGCTCCGGCAGGCACTCTGAGCTGATCGATTCCAACAAGCCCTGATTTATACAGGGGATAAGTCTCCACTGACACGGTTATACTCCTGACCATTGCTATTAGTTACAGTCAGTTTAACAAACACATTATATCTACAGCTTTGACTCCGATGGAATAATGTGGTGAATAAAACAAAAAGATCTCAAAGTCCATGTGATTATCTTGATCACACCTCTCTTAGGAATAAAGGTTAAATCTGTTCTCATACAGGACTGATCCAATAATAATGAACAGCTCCATTTACAGTTTTTATATAATTGCATTGACCATGTTCACTCCTGGTGATTCATTTATAAATGTTACCGATTCTCCGCAGTGTTGACTGAATCCAGGGACACAAGCAGAACCGTTTCACTCTGTTCCTGCAGTTTCCCAGTTAAAATATGAATTGCGAGTCTCTGACACGAGGACAGTTAAAGGGCAGGTTGAGGATTGCAGCCTCGAAATGCCTGGGTGATATTCGGGGACGAACACTGAACGTGTCCCATTGACATTCCTCTCTCCGCTATTTTACTGCAGATGTTTACCCGTTCATTCGATATTGGTTAACGGCTCCAGTCAAATTGGTCCCGTGTAACACCGAGCTGAGCTCATGACCCGTTTTGACCTCCATCACAAAGGCCCCGTTATTCCCTCACCCGCCTCCATTCCTTGCTCAGCACATTGCTATTGAAACCCTCATCAATGCCTCTGTCCCCTCCAGACTCCATTCCTCCAATGCACTCCTAGCTGGACAACCAACCTCCATCTTCCATAAACGCGAGCTCGTCCAAAACTGTGTTGTCCGTGTCCAACCAGCACCAGGTCCTGCTCGGCCTCACTGACCCTCACTGGCTCCCAGATCCATATACCTTAAATTTAAAGTTCTCATCCTTCGGTTTAAATCCCTCCATGGCCCTGCCCAACCCATTTGCACACCGACAGCAAACCCACCCATCATTTCCTCTTCAATGGGTTACTGGCCACTTTTGGTGGGCCGACCCTCGCTTGGTTCCACTCACCTATCTGATCATAGCCAGAAGAAGCTTCTCTTCCCACCCTATCACCTTTATCTCTGATGTCTCTAAAGATTCAATCCTTGGCTCCCTCCTCGTCCTCATTTACATACTGCCCTTTCGTGACATAGTCCACAAATACGGATCAGCTTTCAGATGGACGCTGATAAAACCACCGCCTCTCTTGACCCTTCGTGCAGGAACAGAGAGATATGGGGTTATATGTGCACAAATCGTTGAAGCTGGCAGGGCAGGTTGAGAAAGGAGTTTAAAAAATCATACGGGATCCTGGGCTTTATAAATGGAGGCATAGAGCGCAAAAGTAAGGACGTCATGATGAATCTTAATAAAACACTGGTTCGGCCACAATTGGAGTATTGTTTCCAGTTATGGGCCCCGCACTTTAGGAAAGATGTGAAGGCCTTCGAGAGGATGCAGACGAGATTTACGAGAATGATTCCTGGGATGAGGTACATTTTTTACGTGAAAAGACTGGAGAAGCTGGGGTTATTCTCCTTGGAACAGAGAAGGTTGAGAGGAGATTTGATAGAGTTGTTCAAAATCATGAAGGGCCTAGATAGAGAAGATAGAGAGAAACTGTTCCCATTGGCGGAATGGTCAAGAATCAGAGAACATTAATTTGAGGAGTTTGGCAAAAAAACCAAAGGTGTCATGAGGAAAACTTTTTTCCGCAGCGAGTGGTTAGGATCTGGAATGCACTGCCAGATGAGCTGGTGGATGCAGATTCAATCATGGCCTTCAAAAGGGAACTGCATAAGTACTTGAAAGGAAAAAAAAATGCAGAACAACGGGGAAAGGGCGGGGGAGTGGGACGGGCTTGATTGCTCTTGCATAGAGCCGGCACCTACTCGATGGGCCGAATGGCCTCCTTCTGTACAGTCACCTTTTATGATTCCATGACTCCAATGTCTTTGTGTTTGTCAGTCCCACATTTTGTTTCAGATGAGACACAATTGCCTCCAATTAAAAATTGGGAAGTCCTAGCGACGAATTCCATCCCACCCCTGGCTTTTTGATTGGTGAGTCGCTCATCACTCCGGTCCCCCATTTCTGGCAACTTGTGCATCCACAGTTCATTTGTCCTACTTTTGGCAGCCGTGACTTCAGCCATATCCACGGTCCAGTTCGCCCTCCACAAGCCCCTCCATCTCCCTCTCCCCGTTTCAGGTGCCAGCCGTGGCTCAGTGGTACCACTCTCACCTCTCAGTCAGAAACTTGTGAGTTCAAGTCGCACTCCAGAGACCTGAACACATAATCCAGGCTGACACTGCAATGCAGTACTGAGGGAGCACAGTGCTTTCGATGGTAAGTACTGAAGGAGCACTGTGAGACGGATGGTCAGTACTGAGGGAGCACTGTGCTTTCGGATGGTCAGTATTGAGGGAGCACAGTGCTGTTGGATAGTCAGTGCTGAGGGAGCACTGTGCTGTCGGATGGTCAGTACTGACGGAGCACTGTGCTGTCGGAGGGTCAGTACTGAGGGAGCACTGTGCTGTCGGATGGTCAGTACTGAGGGAGCACAGTGCTGTCGGAGGGTCAGTACTGAGGGAGCACTGTGCTGTCGGATGGTCAGTACTGAGGGAGCACAGTGCTGTCGGAGGGTCAGTACTGAGGGAGCACTGTGCTGTCGGATGGTCAGTACTGAGGGAGCACAGTGGAGTCGGATGGTCAGTACTGAGGGAGCACAGTGCTGTCGGATGGTCAGTACTGAGGGAGCACTGTGCTGCCGGATGGTCACTATTGAGGGAGCACAGTGCTGTCGGATGGTCATAAGAACATCAGGAATAAAGAGCAGGAGTAGGCCAAACGGGCCCTCGAGCCTGCTCCGCCATTCAATCAGATCATGGCTGATCTTCGTCCTCAACTCTACTTTCCCGGCCGATCCACATTTCCCGTGATTCCCTTAGATTCCAAATGTTCATCGATCTCAGCCTTGAATATAATCGATTCCACATCCACAGTCGTCTGGGTTCGATAATTCCAAAGATTCGCAACCACCTGAGTGAAGAAATTTCTCCTCATCTCAGTCCTAAATCGCCCATCACTTAGCCTGAGACTATGACCCCAAGTTCTTAACTCTCCATACAGGGGAAACAACCGCTCCAGCATCCAGCCTGACAATCCCCCTAAGAATTTTGTAAGTTTCAATTGGAGCACCTCTCATTCGTTAAAACTGGAGAATATTGGCCTATTCTTCTCAATCTCTCCTCATAGGACAACCCTCTCATCCCAGGAATCAATCTGGTGAATCTTCGTTGCACCGCCTCCAAGGCAAGTATCTCCTTCCTTAGATAAGGAGACCAAAACTGTACACAGAACTCCAGGTGTGGTCTCACCAAATCCCTGTACAGTTGTAGCAAAACTTCCTTCCTCTGGTACTCAACCCCCTTGCAATAAATGCAGTTATACCATTTTCCTTCCCAATTGCTCGCTGTACCTGCATGTTAACTTTCTGTTTTGTGGACAAGGTCACCCAAATCTCTCTGAACACCAACATTTAATAGTTTCTCACCATTTAAAACATATTCCGTTTTTCTATTCTTTCTACCAAATTAATAACATCACTTTTCCCCATATTATACTTCAACTGCCAACTCTTGCCCACTCATATAACCTCTTTATATCCTCCTCTGAGCTTAATTTCCAACTTAGCTTTGTAACATCAGCAAACTTGAATACATTGGTCAGTAATGAGGGAGCACAGTACTGTCAGACGGTCACCAATGAGGGAGCACAGTACTGTTGGAGTGTCATTACTGTGGGAGCGCTATACTGTCGGAGGTTCACTACTGAGGGAGCGCAGTGCTGTTGGAGGGTCAGTAATGAAGGCGCGCAGTACTGTTGGAGGGTCAGTACTGAGGGAGCGCAGTGCTGTTGGAGGGTCAGTACTGAGGGAGCGCAGTGCTGTTGGAGGGTCAGTACTGAGGGAGCGCAATGCTGTTGGAGGGTCAGTACTGAGGGAGCGCAGTGCTGTTGGAGGGTCAGTACTGATGCAGCAAAACAATGTCGGAGGTGCCGACTTTTGTACGACACATTCAGCCGAAGGCTCATCTGCCCTCTCAGGTGGGTGTAAAAATCCCCCGCATTATTCAAAATAGTGCAGGGGAGTTCTCCCCGGTGTCCTGGCCAATATTTATCCCTCAGACAACAATACTGAGTCCGATTTTCTGGTCACTTATCTCAATGAAATGTGTGGGATCTTGCTGTGTGCAAATTGGCTGTCGCGTTTCCTACATTACCACAGTGACTACACTTCACAATGTACTACATTGACTGTTTTGGACGTCCTGAGGCCTTGAAAGGCGCTATAAAAAGGCAAGTTCTTTCCTTCTTTCAGACCTCCCATGAAACCCATCTCTTGCTCCAAGTTTTTGTCATCCATCCTAATACCTCCTCATTTTGGGCCTTCTTTCGGTCACTATCGGGTCCTTCTCTCCTCTGCCAAAACTGCTCACTATTCCAGGATCATCCTGGAATGCAAAGATAACCCCCGGCTTCTCTTCACCACTACAAACCAAATTCTTAAACCCCTCTCTCCTGCCCCCTTCACTCTCACCTCCATGGAAAAGTGAGAGGAGCTCATGGAATACTTTGTCATTAAGACTGAGACCATCCGTTCAGCTGCCTCCCTTCCCCTAGCCCACCAAGCCAAACTTTCCCTACGACTCACCCCTGCCCTATCCCTGAATTCACATTTTCTCTTGTTTCTCTCCGGTCTCCCCTCATACCCTCTCCGAGTTCATTTTGACCATGAAACCCACCTCCTGCTCCCTAGAACCTATTCCCACTAAACTGCTGACCACCCAACTTCCCTTCCTGGCCTCTATGTTAGCTGATATTGTTAACGGTTCCCTCTCCTCAGGTCCTGTCCCCCTCCCCTTAAAATCTGCCATCATCAAATGCTCCTCAAAAAAAACAACCTTGACCCCTCTGTCCTTGCAAACTATCGCCTCCATCTCCAACCTCCCTTTCCTCTCCAAATTTCTTGAACGTGTTATCACCTCTCAAATCCTTGCCCATCTTTCTCTCAACTACATGTATGAATCCCTCCCATCAGGTTCCCGCCCCTGTCACAGTACTGAAACGGCCCTTATCAAAGTCACAAATGAGATCCTATGTGACGGTGACCGTGTTGAACTACTCCTCCTCATCCTTCTCGACATGTCTGCAGCCTTTGACACGGTTGACCACACCATCCTCCTCCAACGCCACTCTTGCATCATCCAGCTGGGTGGGACTGCGCTCGCCTGAATCCATTCTTATCTATCCAGTCATAGCCAGCAAATAACCTGCAATGGCTTCTCTTCCCATTACCGCACCATTACCTCGGGAGTCCCCGAAGGATCTATCCTTGACCCCCTCCTATTTCTCATCTACACGCTGCCCCTCGGCGACATCATCCGAAAACACGACGTCAGATTCCACATGTACACTGACGACACCCAGCTCTACCTCACAACCACCTCCCTCGACCCCTCCACTGTCCCTCATTTGCCAGATTGCTTGTCCGACATTCAGTACTGGATCAGCAAAAATTTCCTGCGACTTTAAATTGGGAAGAGCAAAGACATTGTCTTTGGTCCCTGCCACAAACTCTGTTCCCGAGCCACCGACTCCATCCGACTTCCTGGCCGTTCGCAACCTTGGCGTTCTATTTAACCATGAGATGAGCTTCTGAACACATACCCGCTCCATCCCTAAGACCGCCTCCTTCACCTCCCCAACATCAGCCGTCTCTGCCCCTGCCTCAGTTCTTCTGCTGCTGAAACCCTCATCCTTGCCTTTGTTACCTCCAGACTGGACGATTCCAATGGTCTCATGGCCGGACTCTTATCTTCCACTCTTCATAAAGTTCAGATCATCCAAAACTCTGCTGCCCGCATCCTAACTCGGACCAAGTCCCTTTCTCCCATCACCACGGCCCGCATCCTAACTCGGACCAAGTCCCTTTCTCCCATCACCACGGCCCGCATCCTAACTCGCACCCAGTCCCTTTCTCCCATCACCACGGTCCGCATCCTAACTCGCACCAAGTCCCTTTCTCCCATCACCACGGCCCGCATCCTAACTCGGACCAAGTCCCTTTCTCCCATCACCACGGCCCGCATCCTAACTCGGACCAAGTCCCTTTCTCCCATCACCACGGCCCGCATCCTAACTCGGACCAAGTCCCTATCTCCCATCATCCCTGTGCTCGCCGACCGACATTGGCTCCAGATTCGGGAACTCCTCGATTTTCAAATTCTCATCCTTGATTTCAAATCCCTTCATACCCTCGCCATTCCCTATCTCTGTAACCTCCTCTGTCCCTACAACCCTCTGCGATCTCTGCAATTCTGGCCTTTTGCGCATCACCGATTTTAATCGCGTGATAATTGACGGCCATGCCTTCTGCTGCTTAGGCCTTGAGCTCTGGAATTCCGTCCCTAAACCTTTCCGCCTTTCTAGCTCTCTCTCCTCTTTTAAGACGCTCCTTAAAACCTACCTCTTTGACCCCTGTCCTAATATCTCTTGATATGGTTCAGTGTCAAATTTTGTTTCATAATCGCTCCTGTATAGCGCCATGGGACGTTTTACTCCGATAAAGGAGCTGTATCAATGCCAGCTGTTGTTGTTCTTGTGTCAGTATGTAAAAGGGTACCAAGAACTGTAGACATTCAGGAAGTCCCCAGACTGTGCCAGCATTTACAGGGATCTGTGGGAGTGAGTCGATATTTACAGCGGTACCAAGAACTGTAGACATTCAGGAAGTCCCCAGAATGTGGCAGCATTTACAGGGATCTGTGAGAGTGAGTCGATATTTACAGGGGTACCAAGAACTGTAGATATTCAGGAAGTCCCCAGACTGTGTCAGCATTTACAGGGGTCTGTGAGAGTGAGTCGATATTTACAGCGGTACCAAGAACTGTAGACATTCAGGAAGTCCCCAGACTGTGTCAGCATTTACAGGGATCTGTGGGAGTGAGTCGATATTTACAGGGGTACCAAGAACTGTAGACATTCAGAATGTCCCCAGACTGTGTCAGCATTTACAGGGATCTGTGGGAGTGTGTCGATATTTACAGCGGTACCAAGAACTGTAGATATTCAGGAAGTCCCCAGACTGTGTCAGCATTTACAGGGGTCTGTGAGAGTGAGTCGATATTTACAGCGGTACCAAGAACTGTAGACATTCAGGAAGTCCCCAGACTGTGTCAGCATTTACAGGGGTCTGTGAGAGTGAGTCGATATTTACAGAGGTACCAAGGACTGTAGACATTCAGAAAGTCACCAGACTGTGTCATTATTTACAACGTTCTGTGAGAGTGAGTCAATATATAAATGGGTACCAAGTACTGCAGATATTCAGACGGTCCCGATATTGTGTCCGTATTTACAGGGGTCTGTGAGAGTGAGTCGATATTTACAGTGCTACCAACGTCTGGATATATTCAGGGAGTCTCCAGACTGTATCATTATTTATAAGGTTCTGTGAGAGTGTGTCAATGTATAAAGCGGTACCAAGGACAGTAGATATTCAGAGAGTTCTCAGATAGTGTCATTATTTACATTATTTACAGCAGGCTGTGGGAATGAGTCGATATTTACTTGGGTCTGTGGGAGTGAATCAACATTTAAAGGGCTAACAGGGTACCTTTTTTGTAGGGTTGCAGCTATACCCAGTCTCAGTCAATATTTACAGGGGTCTGTGGGACTGATTCAATATTTACAGTGTTACTAGGCAGTGTACACATTTAGACAGTCCACAGGTTGTGTCAGGAAATCCAGTTGCGGATCAATATTTTAAAGTATCTAGAGCTTTCCTCATAGTCTGTATGAATAATTGCAGGGAAATCCATAGACTGCGCGAATATTTACAGTAGAACCCAAAGACTGTGCCATTAGTTACAGGTAGATCCAGAGACTGCCACAATAATTACAAGAGGATATTGTAATATTGATGGGGTATCCCGAGATTGTACCAATATTCGAATAATGGTCTCAAAACTGACCAGTAGAATGGTTCAGTTCCCATCTCTGAGTTTAAACCCAATCCTTGTGAACTGATTAGAAACTTTCTGAAATTAAAGGATTTCACTCAGAAATAACCTGCAATCTGTAAATGAAGTTGCTCTCCCTTCACATCAGTGCTGTCAGACTGTGGGTCTCATAGATTCTCTTCTTCCAAATAGTTATTAAAATTATATACTGGGCTTTGGGCATTCCATCTGTGTAATATTTGGTTAAATATTTGTTGTGATATAAATATTGCTGGATTTAAAGTTGTTAACTGAATCTGTTTGTTCAGTGACTATAATTAATGTCAGCCTCCATGGGCCCTAATTGTGTCATTGGACTGTTTCTCCCTGCTATTAATAAGCGACTACTTTCAACATGTTATCCTATAGTGTCAGTGGGAGCATCACCTCCAAGGTGGCCTATGGAGTACGTCACGGTAGATATATGCGCGCGGATACCGGACACCATCTGGGCACATTAGGAGGCCGCGTAGCGCCGAAACAACTGGCGTTACACGGCCCAATTTATAGCCCAGTGAGCTGACACATCGGGGGAGGCCTCACAGTGTTGGACACGGGAGAAATACAGTGAAGTGTTTATAAACACTGAAAGCTGATACACCAGGGGAGGCCTCACAGTGATGGACACGGAGTGAAATACAGTGTTGTGTTTATAAACACAGAAAGCTGACACATCGGTACGTTGGAAGATCGGAACAGGAATAGGCCATTTAGCCCCTCGAGCCTGTTCCGCCTTTCAATGGGATCATGGTTGATACGTGACCTAACTCCACATATCAGCCTTAGCCCCATATCCCTTAATATCTTTGGTTAACACTAATCTTTCAATATCAGATTTAAAATTACATGTGAGCTATCATCAACTGCCGTTTGTTAATGAGCGTTCCAAACTTCTCCCACCCTTTAGAATTGTACCATTTAGTTTACATTACTTCTCCTCTTTCTTCCAGCCAAAATGTATCACTTCGCAATTCTCTGCGTTAATTTCATCTGCCACGTGTACGCCCATTCCATCAGCCTGTCTATGTCCTCTTGAAGTATATCACTATCCTCCTCACTGTTCACTGCACTTCCAATCTTTGAGCCATCTGCAAATTTTGAAATTGTGCCCTGTACACCCAATTCCAAGTCATTAATATATATCAAGAAAAGCAGTGGTGCCAGCACCGACCCCCGGGGAACACTTCCTCCAGTCAGAAAAACAACCGTTCACTACTATTCTCTGTTTACTGTCACTGAGTCAATTTCGTATCCATGCTCCCACTGCACCTTTAATTCATTGGGCTGCAATTCTGCTGACAAGCCTATTATGTGGAACATTATCAAACAACTTTTAAAAGTCTATATACACATCAACGGCATTGCCCTCATCAACCCTCTGTTATCTCATTAAAAAATTCAGTAAAGTTTGTTAAACACGATTTTCCTTTAACAAATCCGTGCTGGCTTTCCTTTATTAATCAGCACTTGTCCAAGTGGCTATTAATGTTGTCCCGGATTATCGTTTCTAAAAGCTTCCCCACCACCGAGGTTCAACTGACTGGCCTGCAGTTGCCGTGTTAATCCTTACACACTTTTTTGAATAGGGATGTAACATTTGCAATTCTCCAGTCCTCTGGCACCACCCCCATATCTAAGGATGATTGGAAGATTATGGCCAGAACCTCTGCAATTTCCACCCTTACTTCCCTTAGCAATCTTGGATGCATCCCAGCCGGACCGGATGACTTATTTATTTAAGCACAGCCAGCCTTTCTGGTAGTTCCTCTATCAATGTTCAGCCTATCCAGTATCTCAACTTCCTCTCTCTTTTTCTGGACTTGGCAGCATCTTCTTCCTTTGTGACGACAGATGCAAAGTACTAATTTAGTACCTCAATAGGACGCGGGGACTTGGCCGAATATTTAGAGCCAGGACGTGCAGGAGTGAAGTTAGGAAATGCTTCTACGCAGAAAGGCTGGGAGAAGTTTGGAACGCTCTTCTGCAAATGGCAGTTGATGCGAGCTCAATCGAGAATTCTAAATCTGCGATTGATAGATTTCTGTGAACCAAGGGTATTAAGGGATATGGGGCTCAGGCAGGTATATGGAGTTAGGTCACAGGTCCACCCTGATCTGATCGAATGGTAGAAAAGGGTCGAGGGGCAAAATACCACCGCCAGTTGCTACATCCTGATATGTGCCAGCTTCTGCTGCAAGAAAACGAGACGTGTGTTTGGGTGATGTCCTATCATGGTTGAATAGCTGCCAGTGTGTGTGGCCTGTGAGTTGTGGTTGGGCGACTTGTAACGGTGGTAATGTGTAAGGGTGAGAGGGTTGAGTACTGATGGAAAAAGTTTTTTTGGTATGTGGGTGATGGGGGGTGTAGTGCGTGGAGCAATGGATGCGGATAGTGGTGTAGTTGCTAGGAGAGGCCACTTGGCAGTTGACTTCACTCACCTTGACCACTCATGTCAAAGCATTGAACTTCTTCCTGTCCTGCATCCATGTTCATGATGCTGTGCGCCTGCCATTGACCTCACCCCCTACTGTCTCCCACTAACGTTTGGGTGTATGTCTGGAGGGACTCTTGCTTCAGCCCCCCTCCCCCACCGTGGAAATGGGATGTCCCTCCTTCAGTCCACCTCTTGCATCAAGGCCTCTGGTGCATCAGCAGAGAACCTTCGTGCACGAGTCTCAGACTGGCAGATTGGTTCGGTCTGGCATGCAGATTGGAGGTTGTGGGTTTTAATGGTGTGCAAACTTTATTCAATATTTTACATTAACTCATCAGTATGTAAAAATAGGGATGGGACCTGCATCCGTGCTTTATGTGTGCGATGTCTGATCTCCGTTCAGACTCCGTGCAGACAGCAGGCTGTTATATTCAGCAAATATCAAGTACCAGCTCCCTTGAAGAGATTTCTAACAGACAGCCTGCCTTTAAGAGATTGGACCTACCCCTGCTGGTGGAAATTGCGAATTGCATGGAATTCTCGTTCAATGCTGATTTCCAACGCAGATTGCAGGTGAGTCCTCAGGCCTGACGAAAATCTCGTCCTGCCTGCGCAGGGCCCATTGGGCACGGGGTAACAGCGGATCGTGCTGCTCCCGCCCAAAAACAGGTCCTATCCAATTCTCTCCCTCAGTGTCCAGGTGATATTCTAGTAAATCTGCGCTGCACTCCCAAGGCCAATATGTGCTTCCTGAACGCTGTACTCCAGGTGTGGTCTAACCAGGGCTTTGTATCGTTGTAGCATAACTTCTACCCCATTGTATTCTAGTCCTCTCGATATAAAGACCAGCGTTCCATTAGCATTGTTTGATTATTTTCTGTACCTGCCCATGATATTTTAATGATCCATATACAGTGACCTCTAAATCCCTTGTGATTTGGTTATTTCAGTTCCCACTGCTGTTTCCCTGCACCAGTTACGAAGTACAGTCCTGGTCCCACTGCTGCTGAGACCCTGTGCTTCTGCCATCTCAAGCTTTCATTTCACCAACACTCTCACTACCTCACATATTTAAATTAGCCGAGCGAGGAAATACCACCTGGAATCACAGAGCCTTAACCTCAGATCTCACGGTGTGACTCCTGCAGTTAAAGGGGCCTCACCCTGTGATCTCATGTTGTGACTCCTGCAGTTAAAGGGGCCTCACACTCTGATCTCACGGTGTGACACCTCCAGTTAAAGGGGCCTCACCCTGTGATCTCACGGTGTGACTCCTGCAGTTAAAGGGGTCTCACCCTTTGATCTCACGGTTGGACCCATCCAGTTAAAGGGGCGAGAGATAGACAGAGGAAATTGTCCCAGCTCCAGAAAAGCATGCGGGATCTGCTCCAGCTGCAGTCGATGGGGATCGATGTCGGGGAGGAACTCAGGGAGAAAAAGGACCAGCAAGTCTCACTCCTTGCCTCTGAGGCCTCGAAGATCATCTTTCGGTCCAGAGTCCGCTCCGTGGGGCAGGGCGAGAAGTGCTCGCAATTCTTCTTCCATAAGCTGCACAGAGAGACCTCTGGTGATCAGCAGCATGAAGGAGGAAGAGGGCTCGGTGCCGTCTTCACAGACCGACAGACTGAGGATCAGCAAGTCTTTTATGCCGGGCTGTATGACGCGAAGCCCAGAGACAACACGGTCTCCCAGTCCTTCCTGTTCTCTCTCTTGGAGGACAGCGAGCGGGAGAGCCTGGATTGGTCACTGACCTTGGACGAGCTAACAAAGGCCGTCCAGTCCTTCGAGAAGAGTAGATCTCCCAGGAGCGATGGTTTACCCGTTGACTTGTACTCGGCTCTGTGGAACTGGTTAGACCCAAACATACTGGAAGTGTACGGGGGTATGCTTCTGGCAGGCAGCATGTCAGAATCCATGAGGAAAGGCATCATCACCCTCATCTACAGGCAGAAGGGGGAAAGGGAATAAATCAGAAATTGGCGACCCATTTCCTTGCTAAATGCTGACTGCAAGATTCTGTCGAAGGCCATCGCCGACAGGCTCGAATCTGTTCTGGAGCGGGTGTTCAACCCGGATCAGACCTGTACTGTACCCAGCAGGAAGATCTCAGATAGCCTTGCGCTGCTCAGGGATACGATCGCCTACGTGCAGGACAGAGGGGTGAACACCTGCCTCATCAGCCTGGACCAGGAGAAGGCCTTCGACAGAATATCCCACGCATACATGATTAACGTGCTATCCAAAATGGGGTTTGGGGAGGGAATCAGCGATTGGATCCGACTGCTCTGCATGGACATCCATTGCACAGTCCGAATCAATGGGCGGGAGTCGGAGAGTTTTCCGATCAGATCTGGAGTCAGACTGGGTTGTCCTCTCTCTGCGGTCTTGTTCATGTGTTGTGTCGAGCTGTTTGCTGCGTCCATCAGAAAGGACACCGTAATCAAGTAGGGTGACGATCCCAGGCAACGGAGGCTCTCATGTTAAGGTCTCCCTGTACATGGATGATGTCACCGTCTTTTGATCCGATCAGCAGTCGATCCACAGACTGATGGACATCTGCAATCATTTCGAGCTGGCCTCGGGGTCCAGAGTGAACTGCAGTAAGAGTGAGGCCATGTTCTGTGGCAGGTGGGAGACCCGATCCTTTGTTCCCTTCACCGTCAGGTCCGACTACCTGATGGTGTTGGGGATCGGGTTCGGGGGCCCCAGGACTCCACCAAAAAATGGGAAGAGCGCGTCGCCATGGCCAAACAGAAGCTTGGTATGGTGGGAGGGGGCGCTCCCTCTCCATAACCAACAGGAACCAGGTGATAAAGTGTGAGGTACTCGGGGTCTTGTTGTACGTGGCCCAGATCTGGCCCATTCACCACAGCTCCGACACCACAGTCACCCGAGCTTTCTTCCACTTTTTCTGGAGGTCCTAAGCAGAATGCGTCCACAGGGACACCATATACAACACGCTGAGAAAACTGGGTCTAGCCAACCGAGCAGACGCAGGAGGTCCCGTTCAGCTGGACTGTCCCCCACCACCTGTCCCAGGTGTAGAAGTTCCTGAGTTGGAACCACTTCGACCACAAGGCCGTCAGACAGTGGAACCTTCAGGGGGTTCTTCATGAAAAGGAGAGGGTGGATCCGATCGACCAGTTCCCCAACCAGAAGGTCGATGCCATTTGGCAGAACGTCTTGTCGCCAGAACTGACCAACAGGCAGCAGGATGTGGCCTGGATGGTGGTGAGAAGGGCCCTCCCAGTGCGGTCCTTCCAACACACATGGAATCTCAGCATCACCTCGAGCTGCCTTCAAGGCTGCGGGAATGGGACCGTCGTCCGTCTCCTGGTGGACTGGACCTTCATGCAGAATGTGTGGGGAGAGATGCGTTGGTATCTGTCCCAGTTCATCCCCAACACCTCGGTAACACAGGACGCTGTGCTCTACGGACTGATCCCCGGGAGGCACACCGAGACATATATCAACTGCTGCTGGAAGACCATCAACTCGGTGAAGGAGGCCCTTTGGTCCGCCCGAAACCTGCTGGTCTTCCAGCTGAAGGAGCTGTCCACGACCGAGTGTTGCCGATTGGCACACTCCAAGGTCCAGGAGAACGTGCTGCGGGACGCACTGTGGCGCGTTGCGGCCTACGAAAGGGCCCTATGGGGAAAGAGCACCGTGTAAAGCCATCCCACCTTTTATTATACAAAATGTATCATAAGACATGTACTGTGTATTGTATTGAAATAATGGGATCATAGTGTGTGCGATATGTTTTGTATTGTTTTGAATTGAAATTGCAAACTTTAACCCTGAACTGTATGTATCATTAAATTTTATGAAATAAAGTATATTTTGAAAATTAAAAAAAAATGCTGCTCAACGGCGCTCCTTTGAGCAGCGAGAGACCTGTCCGAAAAATTGACAGAAGTCTTTTTTGCCTGAAAGTGAGTGCGGTTTGACGTGTTGTTGCTCAAAGGCACTCCCTGCTGGTGAGCAGAGGCAAATGCTCGAACAAAACAGCTTCAAGGTTTGAGAAAGGAAAAGCTCCAACATTTTCAGCAAGAAGCAGTCTGTAAAGTGAAGAAAGCGGCCTTGAGCTTAATACCGCTTACTCCGAAAGCACGTTCGTTATTTTGAGCCAGAATTAAACCAACGATTTAAGAGTGATTTTGCTTTCAAGTTTTAACCTCGACAAGTTTTCCACGCTACCAGCTGAGCTATTGATTGTTCACCGTGCGCCTTTTGACACTCCCCGACTCGTGGAATCGCGTGGGCATGACCGAGACTGACTCGGTACCTGCTCATACCGCGGCGCTGTGAGAGTGTGAGCTTTGACTTACTCGACACACCCTGGGCCAGTGGAGCAATGGAGAACGTGTCTGACCAGAATTCAGAAGTTTGTTGGTTCGATTTCCACCTGGATGGAGAGTTTTTGCAAACTGCCGATTACTTTATGATTTTATACCTTGCAAACTGGCCTACTTGGTAGTGCTGCCTGGAAAGTTATGCATCAAGTGCTTTCTTAGCGCAGCAGATAGCGCGTCAGTCTCATAATCTGAAGGTCCTGAATTCAATCCTCAGAGAAGGTATCATTGTGCTTTTTATTTCCATCTTTGCTCAAGACCAAAATCAAGAATTTTTGCTTCCTGCAGCACATAAAAAGATTTGCTGCTCCTTGACCTCTCTGTACCGTAGCACGCAGTGAAGCTTAAGAAGTACATGGACCATGGGCTCGCTGAAAACTGACACCACTTCTGTTTCTGGACAATTGACCCAAGTCAAAAGGTGAGTGGAGAATGCAACAATCGATCCTGCTATCTCTCACATGCCCAGCGAGCACTCGACTTGAATCGTTGAAAGATTACAGCATGGAAGGAGGCCATTCGGCCCATCAAGACCATACCAGCTCTCTGCAAGAGCAAGCTGAGCTATCAAAAGGAAGCAGCGTCTTTCTCTCTCTTTGGTGATTGTTCACCGTGCACCATTTGACTCGCCCGGACTCGTGGAATCGCGTGGGCATGAACGAGACTGACTCGGTAACTGCTCATTCTCCAGCACTGTGGGACTGTGAGTTACTGTATGCTTTTTGAAAACTGGGCCAGTGGAGCAATGGATCACGAGTGGAGGTTCGATTCCCGTTTGATTCGAAAGTTTCTGCGAATTTGTTTTATTACAAAACATACATTACTGCATAAAATTTAAGAATACACAGAGTTAAAATTAAATTTCACAATTTCGAAGCAATAAAGTACAATACAGATCGTATCTCACGGTATGAACCATCCAGTTAAAGGGGCCTCATGCTGTGATCTCACGGTGTGAACCGTCCAGTTAAGGGAGCCTCATCCTGTGATCTCATGCTGTGAACCGTCCAGTTAAAAGGGCCTCACCTTGTGATCTCACGGTGCGATCCATCCAGTTAAAGGGGCCTCAAAGATTATCTTTCGCTCCAGAGTCCGCTCCGTGGAGCAGGACGAGAAGTGCTCGCGTTTCTTCTTCCAGAAGCTGCTCAGGGAGACTTCTGTGATCAGCAGCCTGAAGGAGGAAGAGGGCTCGGTGACGTCTTCACAGACCAACATACTGAGTCCACTCCACCTTGTAATTTGCTAATTTACCTCATGCTCATGCTTTAATATTGCATTTTTTTGAGAAAGATTAGAAAGTTATTTGATAAAATTGAGTAACGAAGGAGGAGAGTCAGAAAGCGATATAGAAAAAAACAACAGAGGAATAAACAGGTGGAGGGAGAAACAGATATATAGAGATCGGGAGATAAAGGTAAATAGATAGATAGTTATATAGATAGGTAGATGGATAGATAGAGATAGATCGATCGGTAGATAGATATATAGAGAGATGGATCGAGAGATATATAGATAGATCAATGGATGGATAGAGAGATAGATGGTGAGATAGATAGATGGATAGATAGATGGATAGAGAGATATATAGATAGATAGATAGTTAAACAGATGGATGGATAGATAGATGGATAGAGAGATATATAGATAGAAAGATGGATAGAGAGATATATGGATAGAGAGATAGATAGATAGTGAGATAGAGGAATAGATAGATAGATGGAGAGATAGATGGATAGAAAGATAGATAGATAGATAGATAGATAGATAGATAGATAGATAGATAGATAGATACATTTAAAGCAGTGGAGAGACAACGATACATACGAATCGGTCGAAGCAGATTTATACTGATTTTTAAACGGTGAAAATAACAATGGATATAGTTGAAAGAGATAAAGAAACATAAAATTAGTAGAAAGAGAGCACGATAGGTAGAATTATAATTGGAGACAGAGTGAGAGATTGGCAGAAATAGCGATGGAGAAGTGGAGTCAGTTGGAACATTGGTGGTGGGGGGGATGGGGAGTGGATGCAGGAATTGTCCGTCTTTTTGTGATAGTTTAATTGAAATGTATTGAGTCAATTGAAGATCAATTAGCAATGGGCAGCGACAAATTGCAGGGTCAAACTCATTACCCCTCGCCCCAATAAAGCTATGCTGGTAAAGAAACAACTCTATTTAAACCCAAACTGAACTGCAACAAATCAGCAAAGGTTACTTGAAAGGCATCTGGTGATGAGCTTGAGACTAAATGGACTGGGGATGTTGTACTGAATTAGGCCGACCATGGAAGGCCCTGCGCTGATATTACGTACCACGTGTTTCTCTGCTCTCATGATGAGAAAAGACTCGAAATTAATTGAATACAACTGCAGTTCCTGAACGGGACTTTCTCCTGCACCTTAATATCCTCTTAACAGATCCGCCGCCTGTCAAGGTCAACCTGCTTGTCCTGTTCGGACGTTGACATTTCAGTTAATGATTAGTTTTGGGGTACTGGATTAGTTTGAGGTGATGGATTAGTTTGAGGAACACTATTCGTTTGAGGTGCTGTATTTGTTTGAAGTACTTTATTAATTCGAGGTACGGTATCAGCTTGAGGTACTGTATTAGTTTGAGGTACTGTCTTTTTTGAGGTACCGTATTAGTTTGAGGTGCTGTATTTATTTGAGGTGTTGCGTTAGTTGGAGGTGCTGGATTAGTTTAAGATGCTGTACTAATTTGAGGTATTATATTAGTTTGAGGTGCTGTATCAGTTTGAGGTGCTGTATTAGTTTGAGGTGTTGTATTAGCTTGAGGTGCTCTATTAGTTTGAGGTGCTCTATTAGTTTGTGGTGCTGTATTAGTTTGAAGTACTTTATTAGTTTGAGATACTGTATTAGATTGAGATGCTGTATTAGTTTGAGGTATTATATTAGTTTCAGGTTCTGTATCGGTTTGAGGTACTGCATTCGTTCAAGGTGTTGTATTTGTTTGAGGCACTGTATTAGTTTGAGGTACTGTATTAGTTTGAGGTACTTTATTAGTTTCAGATGATGTATTAGCTTGAGGTATGATAGTAGTTTCAGATTATCTATCCGTTTGAGGTACTGTATTAGTTTGAGATACTGTTTTAGTTTGAGAAGCTCTATCAGTTTCAGGTGTTATATTAGTTTGGTGTATCTGTATTATAAGGAAAGAGTTAGTTTTTATTGTGAAGTAATGTTAACCTTTAGCGTTTACCTCTTAAGTAAGGAAGTATAAATCTCTGTTGGGAGAATGAAACTACAACCATAAGACAGATTTGCTTCATTTTATATGCATGCAAATGTTTAATATAGAGACTAATAGATTCTGAAGTCCAGAAACTCTTGGATTGTAGCAGATATCATTATACTCATAAGTTTATTGATCCTTTTGATATAAACAATTCTCTGACAATCCTAACAAGGCCTTTAAATCATTCCGAGCTGGTGTGTATGTGTGACAGACGGCATTGTGTGCTATTCGTCTTACCAGCTTCAAAGGGAAGCAGGAGAGGTGTGAGATCTCTATGATTGCAACGTATCATTCCAAGCTGACGCAGCGGGAAAGGGCTGTACTGGGGAGAGATAAACACCATTCTGCTTTCTGGTCAATGGGCAAGGCCATATGTTTTAACTCACAAGTTCAAAAGTTATGGTTATAATTAATGCCGAAAGCAGAACACCTGGCTGTGCGGAAGGAGCCTGTTTGCACCACAAGGCGACATCTAGTGGAGGAGTGTAGTTAGGTGATGAGGGAAGTGATACTCTGATAACATGGACAATGCTGGAAACCCTCAGCAGGTCAGGCAGCATCTGTGGAGAGAGAAACAGAGTGAATGTTTCAGGTCAATGACCTTTCATCAGAACCAAGTTGGGCAGTTGTGTTCGGTAATTTTCGCTGAAATGGAGAATTTCTCCGCCACCTTTTTCTTGATATCACAATTGCTGGCGTGCGAGAGAAAACGGCCCTCCGCTTCACTGTGAGTGCAAGAGAAAAGTCTGCAGGTGCCGCATGGCGTCCATTGAATGTCAAAAGTTTAAAAGAAGAGTTAGCGATTCAGGTACACAAACCTCGCTGGTGAGCAAGAGATTTTTTTGTCAGAGGTTCCAGCCTTGCCTTCATCTCTTGCCCTTTGCGAGGCACTTGTTCCGGTTTACATTTACAAACTGGGTGAGTTGGTGATCGGGGGGACTGCAGGAGACTCAGCGGCCCCGGGTGAGACACAGAAAAATCCGCCCAAGCCCTGTCCCAATGTAAGTTTGTGGAAGTAAACAAGGGAGGGGACCGGGTGACGCTCCAGTCAAACCCCATGTCCGGGAACGCCTCGACTTTAAAATTCTCATTCTTGCTTTCAAATCCCAGCATGGCCCTCGCCCCCTCCCTATGTCTGTAACCTCCTCCAGCCCTACAACCATCCCAGATCATGTGGCTACAAGAGCAGGTCAAAGGCTGGGTATTCTGCGGCGAGTGACTCACCTCCTGACTCCCCAAAGCCTTTCCACCATCTGCAAGGCACAAGTCAGGAATGTGATTGAACACTCTGTGCTTGCCTTGTTGAGTGCAGCTCCAACAACACTCAAGAAGCTCGACACCATCCAGGACAAAGCAGCCCGCTTGATTGGCAGCCCATCCACCACCCTGAACATTCATTCCCTTCACCACCGGCGCACTGTGGCTGCAGTGTGTACCATCCACAGGATGCACTGCAGCTGCAGCAACTCGCCAAGGCTTCTTCGACAGCACCTCCCAAACCCCCGACCTCCAGCACCTAGAAGGATAAGGGCAGCAGGCACATGAGAACAACACCACCTGCACGATTCCGTCAAAGACACACACCATCCCGACTTGGAAATATATCGCCGTTCCTTCATCGTCGCTGGGTCAAAATTCTGGAAATCCCTTCGTAACGGCACTGTGGGAGAAGCTTCAACACACGGACTGCAGCGGTTCAAGAAGGCGGCTCACCACCACCTTCTCAAAGTCAATTTGGGATGGGCAATAAATGCCGGCCTCGCCAGCGACACCGACATCCCGTGAACGAAAAAAAAATCTCTGCGCTCCTCCAATTCTAGCCTCTTGCGCATCCCCGATTTTAATTGCTCCACCATTGGCGGCTGTGCCTTCAGCTGCCTAGGCCCGAAGCTCTGGAATTCTCCCCCGAAACCTCTCCGCCTCTCTCTCCTTTAACACATACCTTAAAACCTACCTCTTCGACTAAGCTTTTGGTCACCTGTCCCAATATCTCCTTATGTGGCTTCGTGTCAAGTTTTGTATAATAAAGCTCCTGTGAAGCACCTTGTGACGTTTTACTACCTTAAAGGCGCAAGACAAATGCATGTTGTGTCCTCTGGTTATCGACCCTCCTGCCAATCGAAACAGCTTCTCCCCATCCATTCTATCTAAATCCGCTCATAATTTTGAACACCTCCATTAAATCTCCTCACAACATTTTTTTGCTCGAAGGAGAACAATCCCAGCTTCTCCAGTCTCTCCACAGAACCCATCCCTGGACACGATGCAAGGTGGAGGTTTGCAACCAGATTTGCAAATTATTGCCAGTCGGGAGCTGGACAAATCGAACGGAACCGAAATGACAAACAGCTTTGTGAATCTGTAGAAACGCTTTGGGAAACGGAATTGGAGGCGATTAAAGGACTGACCAGACAGGCGGCCAAGACGCAGTTGAGTCGGCATGTCCCCCTGGAACAGTTACTCTGATGTTGTGGGTGAAATTAAGAGTTCGGAGCCATTTAAAGCGCTCCCAGTTACTGCAGATCAGGGATCAAAACCTGATATCAGCGTCAGGACGCTCAGAATACTTTTTTTATTCGTTCATGGGATGTGGGCGTCTCTGGTGAGGCCAGCATTTATTGCCCATCCCGAATTGCCCTTGAGATGGTAGTGGTGAGCCGCCTTCTTGAATCGCTTCAGTCCGTGTGGCGAAGGTTCTCCCACAGTGTGACTGAGTGACAGACAAAGCACCGGTGGGCGCGCAGGTTGCAGGAGAGCTGGTTGGCGGTGATAGTGATGCTGTGAGCGAGACCAGACCGTTTCCATGTTTCCACAAACAATGTCCCATCCTTTATTAATGGAAAAGTAAAACTGATCGTGGACAATTGCATTTCTGTGGCTGCAACATATAACTTTGTGTAGGTGACACGCTGCTTTAGTGCATCTTGCAAGAAAAAAAAACAGATGGTCTCTGTGGCGCAATCGGTTAGCGCGTTCGGCTGTTAACCGAAAGGTTGGTGGTTCGAGACCACCCAGGGACGAAAATTGCACTTTTTTCTTCCCACTTTCGGATTCATTGCCTCATTCTGATAGCCCTGAAGCCGGTGCCAGGTTTTAATTCCTGATCTGCAGTAACTGGGAGCACTTGAAATGGCTCCGATCTCTTCATCTCATTTCAAGTTTTCCAATGTGTGATTTGGCTGCAAGAAAACACTCTGTGAACAATGTCATCTGAGCATGCCTGATTCGCCATAATTTACACTGCGGTCGGATATCAGGCACATGAAAAAAACAGTGAAATGTTTGTGTGGGCGCGATGCTCTGGGATTCCCTGCCTGACCATCGCCACCGATCCTTCTCTGCAGCCTTCCGAAATACAGCGCAGTGAATGTATCCCTGTGAAATGAGCTCCTGGACAGTAATACGGAAATTAGTTTGGCTGAGGGATTATATCCCTAACACGAGGTTACAGATGTCAGGTTTTCGTAGTGTAGTGGTTATCATGTTCGCCCAACACGCGAAAAGTCCCCGCTTCGAAACCGGGCGGAAATATTTTGAAACCTTGTCCCCATTAAAAATGATTAAATGTTTAACGATTCACATTGCTAATTAAATGTGAACAAAGTCCATATCTCCCAGCCCTGTTAATGCAGTCCGCTGAGAGCAGGCGATGAAAGCCAGCGTGATATTGGGGGTGAAGGCTGCTTCCAATACTGTCTCACACCCGGTGGGACCTGGCGGAGATTTGATAAGACTCATCCATTCAACCAAGATATGAAACGGTGTTTAAGAAACATTCAAAAATATAATAACATCCAGGATCCTGTCTTCAGAGTGCGTGGCGCAAAGGTCTGACTCCGGATTAAAAGGCTGGTTAACTTGCTTCTGATTTCTGAAATGTACTTGCCCATCCTTCAGAGGTCATGGGAAATATGTTTTTTGCCTTTCGAAAAAAGACGCGAAAGTTAGAGACATGTTCTGTTTTCAACACGGCTGGTGAAATGGCCAGACTATCATAAATTCGGATTCGCCTTTGAAACATTTAAAGGCGACGACCTAAAAATCACTTAGTGCAAATTTAAAATCACGGTTCCTATTTATTTCGGTCTGAAAGAAATAACGATAAACGTGTCAGTCAGTGCCCGCGGTGAGACGGTGATGAACTTGTTTGCTGCGAAGTTCACCGCTGGGCAAAAGTTGACGCCGTTTAAAGGACGCGAACCCACTCAATGTAAAGGATGAGCTCATAACCAACAGGTCCCGTCAACGTCAAACACCTCATTTCTTGTGCAATGGAGGGAGCAGAGGCGTGTCCATCATCAGACGCCAGCAACTTTAAGAAATGGAACAGATAAAGGCACAGACGCAAGTTCCAAATCCTTTCAATGCAAAGTTATTTCACTTTATTTAAAGTGCCGTGAGGCTAAAAACGGGTCCCAGATGATTTGCGTTCACTCGTGATTTGTTTTCCAGTGTTGGTCCGTCAGGTTTGCAATTCAATTTGTATTGGATATTGAAGATATTTCAGGATGATTGCACAACATACCATGTGTAAAGCAACCATCTTGATAACTTCAATCATCACACACTCCACATCGACACTGCAGAGGCCCCAGCACCCCTTTCAATATTGTTTTTCTTAACTCACAGTTTTCAAAAGGGAATTGGATAAACGCTTGGATGGAAACATTTTCAGGGCTATGGGGAAACAGCAGGCGAGTGGGACTAACTGGACAGCTCTTTCAGAGAGCTGACACAGGCACGATGGGCCGAATGGCGCTATCTTATTCTATGATTCTATTAATAGATCAATTTCCGCCTTTCACGTAGCCTCCCTAAATGGAGCGCAGTAATCGTGTCCATGTGAAATAAGCTCCTGAACAGTAATACGGAAATTAGTGTGGCTGAGCGGTTTGAAACTCTGGTTAGGCTCCTAACTGGAAATTTCCTCTCCAAGATTGATTAGTTGATCAATTATCTCCCCCTTTCGATCTTAAATGTCTTTACATATCTTTTTGATCTCTTCTTCTACTGTCACGCCCACAATACTCGTCTCGCTGGTAAAGACTGAAGCAAAGTGATTATTTAATATTTCTGCCATTTCGCTGTCATTTCCTGTGAGTTTGTCGTGTGTATCCCTTAGTGGCCCTATTCCTATCCGAAATTTTCTTTGGCTGTTGATGTGTCCAGAATACTTTTCTTTTTTTGATATTCCTTTTTGCCTTTCTAATAGTTCTTTAGACTTCTTTCCCAGTCTTTTCACATTCCCCTCTCTCCTTTATTGTCTAGTGTGTGCCTTTTTCTTCAGTTTCAATTTTGCCCTTGTTTCTTTATTCTTCCCTGGTGTGTCATTTCTGGCTGGTTTGTTCTTGCTTTTTAGTGGGATATATTTCTCCTGGACTCTATTGATCACCGTTTTAAATGTTTCCCACTGTTGTTCTATTTCTTTGTCCAGGTCATTAATATGTCAAACATTTCACTGTTTGAAACTTCTCAAGTCACAATTCCATCACAAAGCCAGTTGCTTTTGTGGGAGGAGTAAATCAACTTGGTCGAAAAATCAGCTGCAGCACAATCCACAAATAAAATATTTTCACGTCTTCGTAAAAATAAGGATTGTCAGAAGTGGGATTCGAACCCACGCCTCCAGAAGAGACTGCGACCTGAACGCAGCGCCTTTGACCGCTCGGCCATCCTGACTACAAATTTAATGTTCCATTCTGCATCAATTCTGCACCGTTGGCCAGTGAACGCAACATAAAAGTTTAAAATGATACTCGCCCAACGTGGGACTCGAACCCACGACCCTGAGATTAAGAGTCTCATGCTCTACCGACTGAGCTAGCCGGGCTTGTTTCCTTGAATCACCTTATCTGTTATTGCAGCAAGCAGGAGAAAGACTCCATTTCAAATTATTGGAATCAATTCTGAGGGACAGGATGAACTGTCACTTCGAAAGGCACGGACGAATCAAGGACAGTCAGCATGGATTTGTTAAGGGGAAGTTGTGTCTGACTAACCTGATTGAATTTTTCGAGGAGGTGATAAGAAGGATCGATGAGGGCAGCGCAATTGATGTCGTCTACATGGATTTTAGCAAAGCTTTTGAAAAATTCCCACATGGCAGATTGGTCCAAAAAGGAAAGGACCATGGGATCCAAGGGAATGTGGCTTATTGGATCCAAAATTAGCTCAGTGGCAGGAAGGAAAGTGTAATGGTCGACGGGTGTTTTTGTGGCTGGAAGGCTGTTTCCAGTGGGGTGCCGCAGGGCTCGGTACTTGGTCCTTTGCTTTTTATGCTCCACTTTAACGATTTGGACCGAAACTTAGGGGACATGATTAAGAAATTTGCGGGTGACACAAAAATCGGCCATGTGGTTGATAGCGAGGAGGAAAGCTGCAGACTGTGGGGGTTCAGGCAATTTTCTGACAAAAAGGCACTCAATCCATCTCTGAACGAATTTTGAACGAATACGTGTGTTTGACCCAGCACAGCACGATGGGCCGAATGATCTCCTCTCATGGACTCACAGAATACAATGATACTAAGTGTTATCAGTCGGAAAAGCAACACATTGCAAATAAGAGCAGAGAGAGGAAACTCGTCTAACAGCGTAACAGCACGGTGAGATATTGTATTTGAGAAGGATGAGGAGGGATAGTTTATCATGGTGGTCGTCACATGGAGTATCATTTGTGACTTTGATAAGTACCATTTCATGCTGCAACTGGGGCGGAAACCTGATTGGAGAGATTCAGCCCGGGCGTGGCCCCATCGTGCGCGGTGAGATGGAGGGGGGTGGGGGAAGTGTCAGAGCTGGGGCTCACCGGTGGAAGCAGCATAAAAGTTTAAAACGGTACTCGCCCAATGTGAGGCTCAAACCCACTACCCTGAGAGTTTTTAAAGAAAAGGTGGAGCAGCCACTGTCTGAATCTCTTGCTATACTTGAAAGAACACATTCCAAGTACGAGCAGAGAGAGGACACCATTCAGTTGCCCATTGCGTTGAACAAGATACCATCGGTTTCTGCAGTGTCGTGGTTCTCACATTTGCTTTACACGCGAAAAGTTGCTGGTTTGATCCCGGGCGGAAACATTATGTTGGAACTTGGTCTCCATAAACATCCAGGTTGATTTTCTTCTCCTGCCAAAAAAGGAGACAGTGGCTGCTCCCTTGTTCTTTGTAAGCTGCATCTTTTACTTCATTAAGCAGATAACTCTGAGCGACAGAAAACTGATCCTCAGTGACGCTCATTTTAAATGTTATTCCCTTTTCCTCCAAAAGGGTATATTGGCCTTGGAAGGAGCGCGGCCCCGATTTACCAGAATGTTAGCAGGGCTCGAAGGGTTAAATTATGAGGAGCGGTTACATATTGTATTCCCTGGAATATGGAAGGCTTTTTAGGATTTTGAAAGGGAGATAGGCAAACCCTTTCCGCTGGTGAGGGAGTCAAAGACAATATCACAATATCACAAAAGCTGTTTTACGAGTGAAAACACTCCAACGCATCACTGTGAGTGTCAGAGACGAGTCTCTCGGTGCCGCGTCCTGTGCAGTGAATGTCAAAACTTTTAAAAGTTGTAGAAAGTGTTAGGGATTCAGTTTCACAAACCTTTAATGGGAATGAGATTTTGTCAGAGGTTGCAGCCTTCCCTGCTTCTCTTGCCCTTTGCGAGACACCTGTTCCGGTTTAAATTCACAAACTGGGTGAGTTGGTGATCACGGTACAGCAGACTCAGCGGTCCCGGGTGAGAGAGAGAGAAATCAGCCCGGGCGCGGCCACAATGTGCGCGGTGACACTGCACGGGATGTCGGGGGGAGTCAGAGCTTGGGTTCACCCCTGAAAGCAACATAAAAAGTTTAAATCAGAATACGCCCAACATGAGACTTGAGCCCACGCCCCGAAGATTGAGAGTCTCACACTCTATCGACTGAGCTAACCAGGCCAGAAAAACTCAGCCGCTCTTGTCTATCATGCAGTAAACTCGCCACTGGGTATGCATGTGCAGCAATCCCAACATAACGACCATATCATTGGCTGTGTTTATCTCTGTGTGTCTGTCCACCTTCAGGTTGATTTTGAACGAATACGAGTGTTTGTCTTCTGTTTGTAACATCAAATAAAAGAGGGCATCAGACACTTCCCTCCCTGACACTGGGGAACCAGTGAGACAGACCTGTCATTGTGAAAACGCAAATGGAAGATTAATTGCGGAATTATATGGACTCTTATCAGCGCCAGAAGTAGATTTACAATATATACACCCCAATAAATAAATAAATAATAGATTCATGTAAATACATTTGCAACGAACAGAGTCACTAAACCAGAAATATTATTTGTACCTAATACAAACACTCCCAGATATATTTAGAAACTTTCCACCCCTTCCCTGGTGGTCCAGTGGCTCGGATTCGGCGCTCTCTTGGCTGCGGCCCGGGTTCGATTCCCGGTCAGGGAATTCGATGTTACAAAAAACACTAGCCACTTTTGCAGAATCATCGCAAATTGACGGCACAGAAGGACGCCATTCGGTCCATCGCGTCCGCGCCGGCCGAAAATGAGCCAACCAGCTTTATCCCACTTTCCAGCAATCGCTCCTTTGCTTTGCAGGTTACACCACTTCAGGTGCAAATCCAAGTCTTTTTTAAATGTAACGAGGGATTCTGCCTCGACCACCCATTCAGCAGTGAGTTCCAGACACCTACCATCCTCTGGGTGAAAAAAATTCTCCTCAGCTCCCCTCTAATCCTTCTACCAATCACTTTAAATCTATGCCCCCTGGTTATTGACCTCCCTGCTATGGTAAATAGGTCCTTCCCATCCACTCTATCTAGGCCCTTCATAATTTTGTACACCTCAATTAAATCACTCCTCAGATTCCTCTGTTCCAAAGAAAACAACCCCAGCCTCTCCAATCTTTCCTCACAGCCAAAAATCTCCAGCCCTGGCAACCTCCGCGTAAATCTCCTCTGTACCCTCTCTAGTGCAATGACATCTTTTTTGACCAGTCTGTCAAATGGGACCTTGTCTAAAACCTTGCTAAAATCTGTGTAGACTACATCGAAGTCGTCATGGGGTGTTCTTACCAAAGCCCTATTTAATTGCATCAAGATTTCCTTACTCTTATACTCCAACCTCCTTGCAAAAAGGCAAACATACCATTTTTCTTCCGAATTGCTTGCTGTACCTGCATGTCAACTTTCTGTGATTTGTTTACAAGTGCACCCAACTCCCTCTGAATATCAACATTTATTGGACTCTCACCTTTTAAAAAATATTCTGCTTTTCTATTCTTCCTACCAAAGTGGACAATTTCACATTTTCCCACCTTATACTCCAATTGCCACCTTCTTACCCAATCACTTAACCTGTCCACCTCCCTTTGCGTCCTCCTCACGGCTTACATTCCCACCTACCTTTGTACCATCAGCAAACTTGGATACATTACACTCGGTCCCCTCATCTCAGTCATTAATATAGAATGTAAACAGCAATTGCAACATAAATTGTCCGCCCAGAATCGAAAGCAGGGCCGTTCGCGTATAAAGCGAACTGATAACCACCACCCCACAAAAAACCGCT
Organism: Heptranchias perlo; assembly: GCF_035084215.1. Lineage (NCBI taxonomy): Eukaryota > Metazoa > Chordata > Chondrichthyes > Hexanchiformes > Hexanchidae > Heptranchias > Heptranchias perlo. The sequence goes on along the minus strand of NW_027139570.1, from coordinate 902,028 downwards.
GGTGACTTTTGCTGGACAGGGGAACTGACCAGTCACCTCTCTCTGCTCTGATTGGGACAGTTTTACTTCTCTTTAAACAACATCTCTCCTGTCCCACACTAAAATAATGGAATTGAATCATAGAATATTACAGCACAGAAGGAGGCCATTCGGCCGTGCCGCCATGTCTGCTCTTTGAAAGAGCTGTCCAGTTTCATCCAAAAAACCCAGCCTTTTCCCTTTAACCTTGCTAATCAAACCTCTTCAAGCACCTGTCCAATTGGCTTTTGAAAGTTCCTATGAAAGCTGCTTCCACCACCCGTTCAGGGTGTGGCTACCAGATAGTAACAACCCTCTGTGTGAAAAGAAATCTCCTCATTTCCCCTCTCGTCCGAAAAAGCTCTCAATCCTTTTCCACGGATGCCTTTTTACAAACATTTCATTCATTAAAACCACACAAGTTACACGGGAAAAAGACTTCATTTTCAAGTCATTAACGTTCCGAAGGAGCTCCCTAATTTCCCTCCCCTAACCTTATGAATCAGATCATTCTCGTCCGGATCCTTTTCCACATGAACCGGCCTCCCCCGCTCAGGAAGTCGCCATTCTGATTCTGTGACTGTGGCCAGCTCCACAGTTGTTGAATGACCGCCTTGTGTTTCCAGCATATTTTCGTTTACAGCTCGGTTTAGGGATGAGCCGGTGGGCGTCAAAACGTGCCGTGGATGGAGACCGGGTTGGTTATTGCGGGAAGAGCAAATCAACTGGGCCGAAAAATCAACGGCAGCTCAAGGTAAAAATGAAACAGAAGTCAAAATAAGCAATGTTAGAAGTGGGATTCGAACCCACACCTCGCGAGGAGAAAGCGACCGAAACGCAGTGCCTTAAAGTACTCGGCAATCCTGACCACCAAATACCTTCTTCACTGGTCACAATTTCCACGCTGAGACACCCCCGGAGAAAGTTTCCCTCACTCCAGTGCTTGGTGAGATAAATGCTGCTGGAAAGGCTCGGTGAGCGGGATGCCACCTCCCCGGGTTTTCCTGAGCCTATTGTACTTTATTCCTGTTTAATCACGGGAATATCCGCAATCAGGAGCTAAAAATGATTAAAAGCTGAATCACAGAGAAAGGGAAATCCATGTTACATCTGATAAGGATGGAAACTGAGCTCCCTGGTGATCCAGTGGTTTGGAATCGGCGCTCTCATTGCCGAGGCGCTGGTTCGATTCCCGGTCAGAATAGCAACTTTTGAACACTTGTTTTATTAATTGCATGGATTCTTCATACTCTGCGGGAAGAAAAAAACAATTATTGTTTTAATTACCATTAATTAAACGATAACGTTATTTTGCAGAATGAAAGGCTACTGAGGGAAGTTGAAAAAGTTTAATAATTTATTTTGTGCGATGAACTTTTTATCCCTTCTCATTTTACACACTTTATTTTTAAGGGCTCGGTTGGAAATGTTCAGTGCTCGCGAGACCACGAATTTGTGTTCAATTTAACAGGACCGGCTGTTGCACAGAGAAAGAAAAAATTCTGCCCCAACATAACGGTCCCACCCGGGATCAAACCGGAGATTTTTCGTGTATGAGGTAAATGTGATAACCACTGGACTACGAAAACCTCTGCTGGATTTATCAGCCAGAAGTTCGAATGACTGCATTGATTCTCTTTCATAACTATTCAATTGATCGAAGTTGCACAAGTCACAAAAGAAAAATGTTCATTTCAAAGTTATTAAACTCCCAAATGTGGCCTGCCTTGTTTGGACAGGTGTTGACCCAGACGTCACAGCCTCAACAAAGTATATTCTCAACATTTCCACTGGGAACAGGAGGAGGCCATTCAGCCCCTTGAACCTGTTCCGCCCTTCAATTAGATCAGAGATGATCTGTACCTCAAATCCATTTACCCGCCTTTGCTACCTATCCCTCGATACTCTTACCCAACAAAAATCTATCGATCTCAGTCTTGAAAGCTTCAATTGACCCCCAGCATCCACAGCCTTCTGGGGGACAGAGTTCCAGACTTCTACTGCCCTTTGTGTAAAAAAGTGCTTCCTGATTTCGAACCTGAATGGCATGGTTCTAATTTTAAGGTTGTGTCCCCCTCGTTCTTTTTTCCCCAGAGGAAATTGATTCTCTCTCTCTATTGTATCGAATCATTTAAACATGTTAAACACCTCGCTCAGACCGCCCCTCAATCTTCTATACTCGAGGGAATACGAGCCTGGTCTGTGCAGCCTGTCCTCATAATTTAACGTTTTTAGCCCCCGTAACATTCTGGTGAATCTGCTCTGCACCCCCTCCAAGACCAATCTATCCTTCCTGAGGTGCAGTGTCCAAAACTGAACGCAGTTACTCCAGACGCAGTCTAACCAGAGCTTTATATAACTGGAACATAACTTCCACTTTTTTATATTCCAGCCCCCTGAGATAAAGGCTAACATTCCGTTAGCCTTTCAAATTATTTTTGGACCAGTCTGTTAGCTTTTACTGATTTATGTAAATGAACCGTTAATTCTCTCTGCTTCTCCACAGTTCCGAGCTTCTTCCCATTTGGAAAATACCTTGATCATAGGTCCAAAGTGGATTACCCTACATTGAACTCCATCTGCCATAGTTTTGCCCATTAATTTAATCTATCAATGTCCCTTTGCAACTTTCCACTCGCATCCACACTCCTTACTGTACCACCTAACTTAGTGTCATCAGCAAACTTGGATACACGACTCTCTGTTCCTTCATCTCAGTCATTGATAAATATGGTGACAAGCTGAGACCCCAGTTACAGATCCCTGGGGGACACCACTAGTCGCATCCTGCCAATTGTTGTATGTACCCATTATCCCTACTTTCTGTCTCCTATCTCCGAACCAATTCTCTACCCATGTCAATACATTGCCTCAAGTTCCACACGCTTTCATTTTTGCCAAAAGTCTCTTGTGTGGAACCTGATCAAATGCCTGTCGGAATTATGTATAAATAATATCATAGGAAAATAGGAACAGGAGTAGGCCATTCAGCCCATCGTTCCTGCTCCGCCATTTGATAAGATCATGGCTGATCTGTGATCTCACTCCATATACCCGCCTTTGGCCCATATCCCTTAATACCTTTGATTGCCAAAAAGCTATCTATCTCAGATCTAAATTTTGCAATTGAGCTCGTATCAATTGCCATTTGCGGAAGAGAGTTCCAAACTTCTACCACCCTTTGTGTGTAGAAATGTTTTCTAATCTCGCTCCTGAAAGGTCCGGCTCGAATGTTCAGACAAAATGGTGGCATGTTCGCCGGACATCTTGGACAAAATGGCTGTAAGTACGGCGGCCATCTTGGACAAAATGCCGGCAAGTCCTTCACGGCTGTTCGATTGGATTAGACGGAGGCCATTGAGCTCCTCAAGCCTCTTACATGGGAAATGAAGGCCATTCAGCCTCTGAAGGCTGTTACACAGGAAAAGGAGGAGGCCAATCAACCACTCAAGCCTGTGAAATAGCAAAAGGAGGAGGCCATTCAGCCCCTCGAGCCTGTTATCTGGGAACTGAAGGCCATTCAGCCCTTCGAGCTTGTTATACAGAAACTAGATGCCAATCAACCCTTCAAGCCTGTCAGATAGCAAAAGGAGGATGCCATTCAGCCCCTGGAGCCCCTTACACCAGATCTGGTGGCCAATTAGCCCCTCAACCCTGTTACATAGGAAAAGGAGGAGGCCACTCAGCCCCTCGAGCGTGTTATACGGGAACTGAAGGCCATTAAGCCCCTCGAGCCCATTACACCGGAACTGAAGGCCAGACAGACCCTCAAACCTGTTACATAGGAACAGGAGGAGGCCATTTATCCCTTCGAGCGTGCTATACAGGAACTAGACGCCAATCAACCCTTCAAGCCTGTCAGATAGCAACAGGAGGAGGCCAGTCAGCCCCCGAGCCCGTTACACCAAACCTGGAGGCCAATCAGCCCCTAAACCTGTTACATAGGAACAGCAGCACGCCATTCAGCCCCTCGAGCGTGTTATACTGGAATTGAAGGCCATTCAGCACCTCGAGCCTATTACACTGGAATAGGACTCGGCCATTAATCCCCTCGAGCTTGTTGCACTGGAACAGGAGCAGGCCATTCAGCCCTTCGAGACTGTTATACCGGATCTGGACGCCATTCAGCCCCTCGAGCATGTTACACAGGAACAAGAGGAGTCCATTCAGCCACACGAGCCTTTTACTTTGGAACAGGAGTAGACAATTCAGCTCCTCAACCTGTTCCGCCATTCAATTAGATCATGGATGATCTGTTTCTTAACTCCATCTGCCCACATTGGTTCCAGAATCCTTTATACCCTTGCCTAACAAAAGTCTACCAATCTCCGTTTTGAAATTTCGGATTGACTCCCAGCCTCAACAGACTTTTGTGGGAGAGAGTTCCAGATTTCCACTACCCTTTGTGTGAAGAAGTCCTTCCTGACATCACCCCTGGACGGCCGAGCTCTAATTTTAAGGTTATGCCGCTTTGTTCTAGACTCCCCCAACAGAGGAAATAGTTTCTCTCCATCTAACCTATCAACTCCTTTCATCATCTTAAACACTTCAATTCAATCGCGCCTTAATCTTCTATATTCAGGGGAACACTAGCCTTGTCTATTCAACCTGTCATCATAATTTAACCCTTCAGCCCCGATATCATTCTGTTGAATCTAGGCTGCAGCCCTTCCAAGGCCAATATATCCTTCCTGAGGTGCAGTGCCCAGAACTGAATGCAGTCCTCCAGATGGGCTCTAACCAGAGCTCAGTGCAGCTGTAACATAACTTCCAACCCTTTATATTCCAGCTCTCTTGAAATAAAGGCCGACATTCTATTAGCATTCTTAAAATTATTTTTATAACTTTCCACCAGCTTTTAATGATTTCTGTACTTGGACCCCTAAATCTCTCTGCTCCTCCACAGTTCCGAGCTCCTCACCATTTAGAAAATTCTCTGATCTATCTTTCTTAGATCCGAAGTGGATGACCTCACATTTCCCCACATTGAACTCCATTTGCCACAGTTTTGCCCACTCACATAATCTCTCAATGTCCTGCGAATGCTCGGTGCTTTTGTTTGGTTGGAGAATGCTTTATATCAGATCGTTATTTTAAAAAGATTGCAACTGATTTTTATTTCGTACTTTTTGAACAAGATCATTATTCCCTGATCAGTAAAATGTCCCTGTTTTTCAGATAGTGGAGACAGTTCAGAGATAGTTGCCTTTTTGCCTACTTTATTGAAGTGAAATTTTGCTGAAATCAGCTGTATTTCTAAGTTTGAAAAAGCAGCTCCTCTGTTAGGTGAGGCTGCACTCCCAATGTCTCAGTGTTTCCACTTGTCCTGATATCAATGTAACATTTGAAGGGCTCCAGGTAATGAACAGTGAAACCCCTTCAGATTATCTCAGCCCACTCGTTCTATCCAGTGCCTCATAGTGCCTGCTCTTCAGATGGTGACAGATTCACACTACACTAGATCTTGTTTTAGACTTTAACTGCCAAACAAATTGATGAAACAATAAGAGAATAAAGAAATAGTCGCAGTAAGGCAACAGTTTTACTGTAAAGCTCAACCAGATCCTGATTGGGAAAAAAAATAATAAATAATTCACAAATACTATACGAAACTGTGACCGAACTTTCGAACATCCTGGTCCTTTGTTGTCTTTTTCTCACAAACTATGGAAACTGTCGACTTGATTAACATTCTCAGAGATTCCAAACAGACTCACCAGTTTGAAAAAGACAGGCTGATAAATGCCTTCAAAACAGTGACTGGGAGCCAGTCATTTTAAGCAATGGTCTGTTTAATTCAAAAGAAGCTGCCAATCAAAAGTTAACGAGAAGAAATGACCCCGGAGGTTTGTATCTGAATCAAGTGTTTGACTTTGTGAATTGCAGCCTGACTTTAAGAGGTGCAGGCTGGCTTTAAGATGTGCAGCCTGCCTTTGAGAGGTGCTGACCACTCACGCTATATCGGGGACCCCCTGCTGGTGAGAAGCCGCTGAACAGGAATCAGGTAAATCACCAGGCAGCACCAATCTCACGGGCTGTCTGCATCTCAACGAACGGGTGCAGGTTAATCACGTGGGGGTTAATCGTTCCCGCCCCCAGATTCGGGCGTTATCGAATTTAACCCCGTGCATATCTTTATATATATTTTACATAGATTATAGCACGGCACAGAAACAGGCCATTCAGCCCATCTGGGTAAAGAAATTCCTCTGAATTTCTTATTTGTCAACAACAACTTCTGGAGTAGAAGATATGATAAAATATATAATCTAATAATATATTTATATATATTTAACATCGAATGCACAGCACAGTAGAGAGGCCATTCGGCCCGACTGCTATTTCTATTTTACAACAACTACTTCTTGTATGTATAATACAATGTAATATATCTTTACATATATATTACATAGAATGCACCACGTCACAGAAACAGGCCACTCGGCCCATCTGGGTAAAGATTTTCCCCTGAATTCCTCAATTGACAACAACAACAAAATCTTGAATATGTTTTATAATATAATATATTTATATCTTTTACTTTGAATGTACAGTACAGCGCATATATCACAGAAGCCATTCGGCCCAACAGCTATTTCGATTTTACAACATCTTCTTGTATATATAATATATTTATGTATAGACATATACTGCATAGAATGCAGCACGGCACAGAATTAGGTCATTCGGCCCATCTGGGTAAAGAAGTCTCTCCGGGATTCCCTGTTTTACGACAACAACAACGGCATTATGTCTATTTTTATATGCATAGAATTACATCGAATAAACTGCAGGGAAAAAGGTGCCTTTCGGCCCAACTGGGTAAATAAATATCCCACAGTGTTCCCGCTGTGACCAAGTGATCATCGAGTGCACCCAGTGTTAGTGCCCCATTAATCAACAGTGTCCCAGTGATCTTACAGTGCACCCAGTGATTCCACAGTGATCGCAGAGTGACCCAGTGATCTTACAGTGCACCCAGTGATTCCACAGTGATCGCAGAGTGACCCAGTGATATTGCAGTGCACCCAGGGACAGGGCCCCATTCATGCACAGTGTCCCAGTGATTCACAGTGCACCCAGTGACAGTGCCCCATTGATCCACAGTGTCCCAGTGATTCACAGTGCACCCAGTGATCCCACAGTGATCGCAGAGTGACCCAGTGATCTTACAGTGCACCCAGTGACAGGGCCCCACTCATGCACAGTGTCCCAATGATCTACAGTTCACCCAGTGATTCCACAGTGATCGCAGAGTAACCCAGTGATCACACAGTAAACCAGTGATCCCACAGTGGTTCCAGTGATCCCAGAGTTCCACTGATCCCACAGTGTTCCAGTGACCACACGTTGTTCCAGTGATCCCACGTTGTTCCAGTGATCCCACAGTGTCCCAGTGAACCTGCAGTGACCAAGTGATCCCAGAGTAACCTAATGGTCCCAGTGTCCCACTGATCACACAGTGTCCCAGTGGTCCCACAATGTCCCAGTGAACCTGCAGTACCTTATTGATGCCACAGCAACCCGTGATCCCACAGTGCTCCTAGTTATCCAACAGTGACCCAGACACAACTCACGTGAGCCCCATTGCGTGCAGCCTGTGGTGAAGGCCTCGACCAGTCCCCTGTGGAGAGCAAACTTCTTCCCAAAGAATTCTCCTCCTCCCAAAAATTCACTTTCCACATCTTCATGTTACAGCATTTCTACAAAAAATATCCTCTGGAGGGAGAGAGAGAGAGTGAAAATGAATTGATTAAAAACAAAGTAAGCGATTAAAAAGGCACAGCAAGAGCCCAGAGCTCCCTCACACTCACTCACTCACTCACTCACACACTCACACACATTCACACTCACTCACTCACTCATTCCATTACACAGGCAGGCAATCTCTCAGCAAACACCACTGACAAACAAAATCCTTAGTTAGAAAGCAGAGAATCGAAAGAAAAGTGAGAAAAGTTGGGCGAGAGAGAGAGACAGAAAGGCACTCAGGGCAGACTGAAGAGCACAAGTTGCTTCTCTCTCTCTAATACAAGTAGCAGGGTTTTCTCTCCTGTTTTGCCACTCAATCCCTCACCCACCAACTCCCCCCTCCCCACCCCGCCCCTAAAATGTGCTGGTCAGTCTGCCTGTTCCAGTTAGTGTTTGCTGCGTGGTCCAAATTGCCCCTGTGCTCATTTTCTCTTCTGTTCCGGGAGCAGGGGACGCAAACCCTGGGCATTTTTTGCTACTTCACCCTTTATGTTGCAGTTTGCAAAGGTGAACGAACTTTACCTTTGCTCTTTTCTCTTGTTTTAATGAGCAGTGGACAAAAAGCCTGTAGTTTGTGGTCAACTTACAGTTTGTGGCTTTTTCCAATTAGCCAAAGAGTTCAAATAAATTCATGACGTTGAAAACAGCCAAGGTTAAAACGTTTTTTTGAAAAACCTAATACACAGCATGATCCCTCAATCAGTTACAGGGACAATCTCTCAGCAACATTCATTTACACAGAAACAAAGTCCAGTTTATAAAGGAGAAGAATCTAAAGAGTAAAAGATTGAGAGACAATCTTTATCGACTGCAACAACTTGTATTTATACATTACAGCAACTGCTACAACATCAATTTGCATATATACATATATATGTATTTCCATAATACAACTGCTATTACAAAGCCTCCATCAAGGCTGTGGGGAAAGAGCAGAGGGGGAAATGGGATTAATTCGACATCACTTTCAAAGAGCAGGCAAATGCACAGTGGGCTGAATGGCCTCCTCTTCTCCCGTACCTTCCATGGAACTATGAATTTATGAACAACAACTTCAATGCCATGAACCTGAAACAAAATGGACACCAGTAAGGCAGTCATCTTACTGAGGGGCAAGCTGGACATCTTACTGAGGGGCAAGGCAGATATTTAAGTGAGGGGCAAGGCGGACAACTTACTGGGGGGCAAGATGGATATTTTGAACAAATTAGCCGCCATGAAGCTTAAACAAAATGGCCGCCATGATCCTGAAATCTAATGGCCGCCAATAAGGCAGCCATCTTACTGAGGGGCAAGGTGGAGCTTGTTATGATGAGAGACACGGAGAGGGTTCATTTGTGGTTCCTGTTAAATCACAGCTGCACTATAGTGAACAATACAAACTGAGTGAGACTGGCACTAGTTGGCGTTTAACACAAAGACAGCGGTGCAGTGAGGGAAATAAAGACCAAAATGTGAACTTCTGCAAAAAATGGATTAACATTTGGTTATTTGGCCTTAATTCTTACAGGGAAGGAGAGACCAGACATTCAGAGGAAAGGTCAAATGAGCCATTTTGAATAGAGTTTGCAATTCTAGTTTCTACCAAATAAATCAGTAAAAAATTGGACTCAATCTGAATGTAGTTCTGATCTGGGATTTGGATAATTTCTCCATTATTCATATTTTTTCTTTAATCTGAAACAAGAACAGTATTTGTAACAGTAACAGAGCAGTTTAGTAACACAGCAGAAGGGGTAAGAGTGCATTGTGATTTATTACAGAATCCAGCAGCTCACTGGGAAAGTTACACATGGTACAGATGGAGGAGCACAAAGGTACAAAGTGATTTTACACTTTAATTTGGGGCAATGACTGTTTATCTCCACTAGGTTTAGTTTTATATTAAAATAACGGGCTCTTTATCCTAAAGAAACTTCAGGCACAAACCATGGCTTTATGAAGAAAACAATAATTTATTAATATTAATAAACTAGAAAAATTGAGATTCGAATTTAAACAACATCTTGGGTTTATGCCCGATTAAAATTCCTTTAACAACAATAAAACAACACATTCTGAATTCCCAAAATACGTAACCGTTTGGAAATCCAATGTCGATCTTAGGCTAAGTCCGTAACGAAATTTATATCCTCGTGGTTGGCTCAAACTTGGGGCAAGTCTCCAGGTATTTTGATGGATAATGTTGCAGTGTAGCGTGGCTTTCTCTTGTATCCAGGTAATTTGCTTCACAGGCAATCGGTAAACCAGCATCGAGGCATCAAGCTGGGAGGTAGCGAGCAGTCAGGAAAATTCGAGGTGAGGTGGTGCTGACAGGAAGCGAAAGGTGAGGTTGGAGCCCGAGTGGTGGATCTGTGTCTCTCCCCACTCAACTTCTGCCCAGCTTTTTAAGACCTTTTCAACAGAGAATCACATCTCTGGGACGATGGCTTATCAACAAAAGGTTCCTACAAACACAACCCATGATTGATTGACACTTCACTTGTTTTCTCTCAGTGTCCACAAGGTCACCAAATTAATTCGGCAGATTTTCAAACCACCTCTAGCCCTCCTGGAATCGTTCTTGTTGCCATGGTGATCTATCCTCTGCTGTGTGATCTTTTACAACGTGTCATTATCAATCATTTTAACAACCCTTCCACCTTTTAACAGTCCTTTTCCTCAGGCTTTCGTTAATCAGATGAATGTTTACTACACAGAGCAGCTGGGAAACTCCTGCAGTAAGTTATGGTCAGGGTCAGGTACACAAGGCTGAATGACTTTATTGTGCAGCCTCCAGGCATTACCCTTATAAATATCAAAATTAAATCCACAAGAGTGTTACCCAAGAACAAACATGAACTGTCTGGCCTGCTTCATCTGCTGCTGTTCTGCTGGTCAGCACTCTCACACACTCCAGGCTAATTACACAGTTTGTTTGGTTATTTAATGCTTTCTGTGTTCTATTCTCACTCCTCTCTCTATCCTCCTATCTCATTATGTGTTTGTCCGTCTTTCATTGTATCTGTTCTCTGTTTATGTCGTTTGTCTCTATTTATTTTCTGTGTGTTTTTCTATCTTGTTCTTTCCACTTTTACTGCCATCGTTTGTAACTTTTTGTCAGTGTCTCTCTGTCGTTCCGTCCATGTCTGCTCGCTCATTATATATATATAGATGATTTCTTTCACTCTTTCTTTCTCTCTTTGTTTTTCTCTCCATTCTTACAAACTGTCTTTATTTATCTCCTTCTCCGAGTAGCTCTGTCTTTCTCCCTCTTTGTTTCTCTCTCTCTCTCTGTCTCTCACACACACACACACACACATACACACCCTCGCTTTCACGTGAATCTGTCTGAAATTTTCTGCGCTTTTTTAATCATTATATATTTCTTTTGTCCATGTGTACTCTCCCCATCTGTCTAAATATCTCTCTCTTTTTCCCTTCTCTCTGTTTCTTTATCCCGCTCGCTCTCTCTCTCTCTCTCCCTCCCCTGTCTCGCTCTCTTTCTCCCTCTCTTCCTCTCCCCCTATCTCTGTCTCTTTCTCCCTCTTTCTCTGACTCTCTATCATCATCTCTATTCCTCTCTCCCTCACCCTCCCTCGCTCTCCCCTTTTCCATTTATGAGGACTGCATCCATTCTGATCAGGCTCAAATCAACTACTTTTATTACCAGCTTTTCAAAATTTGCCCGGTGGCCAATTGGCTGAAGTCCAGCGGAGCTCTTTAGTGCCGCCATTTCGAGCAACAATTCATATGTCGTCTGCGCAGTAAATCCTGCCTCAATGGGAAATATTATCAATAAAATATATCAGAATCAGATTTAAGGTCATTTCAGGATTCTGTGCTGTTAATATAAAATGTACTTTCCATCCCCCGGGAAGTGTAGGGGATGGAGTATGAAATGGGATTTAGTTCTAGTGCTTGAAACCCTTCAGCTCTTTCTATGATTTCACTAATTTAACAATTAGATTGAGTGGGTATTTCACCGCGTTCTTCAGCTCCTCTCTGAATTTAGTCTGGGTCAGGACATAAATACACGTGTTTGTGCAGGAACTGAGAAGCTGCAGCATTTTTGCTGTGTGTTCTGTGAGATAAACTGGGTCAGTGTAGGAGTAATAATACCGAATGTCTGCAATTCGCACATAAATGTAAAAGACAACCTGTGTCATCCACAACAGTATAAAACTGCCCGATATACTGAAGAGTAAAATGATGGATTTCTTTCGGTTCTCCATCTCTGGATCACTCTGATTCTCGTCATTGCTGCGGCCCCGGAGTCCCCTGCGGACTCGACTGGACACTAAAATACGCCTGACCGTCAGAACATTGAACAGAAAAATCAGACCGAACGGGGCACAAGGGGTTAAAATGAGGTGAAACAACTCAAATGCGGCCCATGCGGGGGAAGTACGGAAGATCAATTTGGTCACACAAAACCAGGGAACATTATCAATTATGTAGCCAGGTTCATATGTGAAGTACCAGGGGACATTCACCAAACAGCCCAGCACACTCACTGTTCCCAGAACCGCAGCCGCCGTTCTCTCGGTGCAATATTTAGTTTTCAGCTTCTCACAACAAATGGCCACAAATCGATCAAAGGTGAAAGTGACTGTGAGCCAGACAGAAACATTCGCGGTTGCAAAACCCAAGAATATAATAAAACTACACACGGGAGTACTGTCCAGGAATGACCGTGGGATATACATCAAAGGAATCTCTCTCAATATCGGATCCGCTATAACGACCAGGAGATCGGCCATTGCCATTCCCACCAGGTATCGACTGATGCATTTGGAGAGACCGCAGTTTCCTCGGTACAGGATCACAATCGCCACCAAGTTAACTGGAAGAGAGAGAAACGGAAGCAGATAAATTATTGATCAGACCTGGAGCCAAAGCAGCAGATTGAGAGGATATGAGGTGAAATTTCCAGCTTTGTTGCTGCATCGAAGGGTGGAAAGTGATTGATTGACCTGGGCAGCGCTTTCGGGCAGAGAGATGTTTTTAAACACAATGATCAATAATGAATTGGGAGATGGATATAGAAAGTGAATAAAGTGAGCACCGGATCCACTGGAAGGGCTGAGTGAGGGCGCAGTGCCGGTGGGGAAGGATCAAGGTGTTTTACATAGCGGGAATCCATCGGATTCCCGCTATGTAAAACACCTTGATCCTTCCCCACCGGCACTGCGGTTTTGGGCTCCAGACGGACGGGGAAAGAGAGCGAAGGGTCAGGAAGGTGAGGGGAAAGGGGGAGGTGTAGCCTCTTTGTTGCTCTGGGTGAAGAGAGCCGACAGTGGCTGGCACTAATTGGTAAAGTTAGCTGGAGACCGAGCCAGTGAGTGAGATTAGGACGGAGACAAGTAAAAGGACCTGTCGGAGCTGGAGGGGAGTCAGGAGCAGATGGTTTGGGAAAGCGAACAATCTGAAGCAACGGTCGAGAAGACAGAGGATTCAATGCAGTGGGAGGAGAGGCTGGGATTCACAGGGAGAGACTGCAGCAGAGTGTTAGAGGAAATCTAATCTCTTGGTCCAACTAACACAATCCAACAAATACATTCAACAATTCATTTCTGTGGTTATTGGTGTCAGGGAACCTGTGTTGTGTATAAAATATGTTCAATAAATTTACTCTGTACATTCAATTAAAATTAAATTGATATGTATTAATTATATCAACCTCGTTGTTTATTGAATTCAGCCTAGCTTTAAAAATACAGTATCTGAATAATTCCTTACGATCAAGAAATTACTGATTCTATTCTTGAAGTAAGTTTTCATTATGTTTAGTGTTACGTTGGAAAACAAGGAACATTCACAAAAACAGATTGAGGACCTGACAGGGATATAAACATGAGGAGCGAGTCCCACAATAAAAACTCACCCAATCTGACCGTGTCATAAGTCACATGTTCTATACTTAATTGTACTGGAAGTTTCAGCAGTTCATTCTGATGAATTATTCACACCACGGCAGCTCGCATTCCCTCGCAGTCGCCCTCTCTATCACTCACTCTACTCTCTTTCTCAAATCCATTTTCATATGCAATTAAATCCTATCATCCTGTGCCTGCATTCTGTTCACCAGCCACGTGTTCCACCGATTCCATTCTCAGTCAGTTTGTTTAATAGTGAAGCCTCTGTGGAATAGTTTAATATTTCAACAGATCATCCGATTCTCCACCTGTTCACCTACACTGTTCACTTCATCTACAAATCTTGGAATAAACAGAATCAAATCCCTCTCCCAGGCAGATCTCACAATAATTGGGATTCCTTCTCCTGCAATGATAAAGTAAAGGGATAGATGGTGGGATTGTTCAATTAACAAAACGCCAACAGAATACTTATAATCTACAGATACATCGAAGGGCTCCTGATTCCAACAGATAGAGTGCGAACTGATACAAGATAACATCAAAACATTTCATTTTACAGTGAAGCCCAGTGACAGTCAGTGAATTCATCCACAGTGAAGCAGCGAAGGAGATTTTAAAGAGTCAGCAGCAAACTCAGTTCAGTAGCCAGACATCTGAAGCGGCGTCAGATACACACATAATGAAATAATATTTCATCACAGTCATCACCAATAAATACATTGAAATCCCAGTTAAACTGATGCATGTTATTGGGGAGTGAGGACACTGCACTGCCTCCTTGTAACACTGAGACTGTGAGCTGTCTCATTATCAATCACTGAAAACACATTGATGAAAACATATTCCAGGACAGGTTAGTTCCACACGATGGAAATATTAACAGCTCCTGGTGGTCTGATACCAGCTCTTAGTCCTGACAGCGTCTGATTCCAACACATTCAGTACAGGGACCAATCCAGTAATGATGCCAGGTTTGTATATACAAAGGTCACCACAGATATAATATAACTCCTACAAGTTCGAGCGTTCAGAAGGAAAGGAGATAGCATTATTCAACAATATATTAATACAGGGAATAATCCAGTAACAATGCCAGGGTTGGATATACGAAGTTCATTACGGATATAATGCAGCTTTTACAAGGCCGAAAGAGCAAAGACTGAACACATTCCATCATTCAACCAATAGAACAGAACAGGTCACTGTGTAATATGTGTAGGGAGAAAAAGTAATTTGCCAATTACAGCATTAGACTTAACACTGATTTAAACCATTAACAGCTGGGATAATGGCTTACCTGGAATTCCAACGGCTGCAAGAACAGGATAATACATGCGTTGTACATGAATTATTACTGGAGATCCCATTTCTGTGAGAAGCACTGATTTCTGTTGGCCAGGAAACCACAACTCCGGCAGGCACTCTGAGCTGATCCATTCCAACAAGCCCTGATTTATACAGGGGATAAGTCTCCACTGACACGGTTATACTCCTGACCTTTGCTATTAATTACAGTCAGTTTAACAAACACATTACATCAGCAGCTTTGACTCCGATGTAAATAATGTGGTGAATAAAACACGATGATCTCAAAGTCCAGGATATTACCTTGACCACACCTCTCTCAGGAATAAAGTTTAAATCTGTTCTCATACAGGACTGATCCAATAATAATGAGCGGGTCCAATTACAGTTTTTATATAATTGTATTGACCATGTTCACTCCTGGTGATTCATTTATAAATGTTACCGATTCTCCGCATTGTAGACTGAATCCAGAGACACAAGCAGGGTCGGTTGATGGTTGCAGCCTAGAAATGACTGTGGGTGATATTAGCGGACGGACACTGAACGTGTCCCATTGACATTCCTCTCTCCGCTATTACTGCAGATATTTACCCGTTTATTTTACATTGGCTAACGGCTCCAGTAAAATTGGCCCCGTGTAACACCGAGCTGAGCTCATGACCCGATTTGACCTCCATCAAAAAGGCCCCGTATTCCCTCAACACCTCCATTCCTTCCTCAGCCCATTGCCATTGAAACCCTCATCACTGCCCTTGTCCCCTCCAGACTCCATTCCTCCAATGCATTCCTGACCGGCCACCCAACCTCCACCTTCCATAAACGTGAGCTCGTGCAAAACTCTGTTGTACGTGTCCAACCAGCACCAGGTCCTGCTCGGCCTCACCGACCCTCACATTTATAAATGTGCGATTTTAAACCCAAGGATGAGAACTTCAAATTTAAGGGATTTACCATATCCCTTAAATTTGAAGTTCTCATCCTTGTGTTTAAAATCGCACATTGCCCACCACTCCACATCGCCATACCTGCAGACAACCCACCAATGACCTCCTCATTCATCAGACACTGGCCTCTTTTGCTGGGACTTCCCTCACATGGTTCCACTCACCTATCTGAACAGAGCCAGGAGAAGCTTGCTTCCCACCCTATCACCGTTATCTCTGATGTTTCTAAAGGTTCAATCCTTGGCTCCCTCCTCTTCCTCATCTGCATGCTGCCCTTTGGTGACACAGTCCACAGACACGGACCAGCTTTCAGATGGACGCTGACAAAACCACTGCCTCTCTTGACCCTTCCAATATCTTTGTGTTCTCAGACCCACACTTTCTGTTTTACATGAGCCACCAGTTCCTCCAGTTAAAAATTGCGAAGTCAGGATCTGTGGCGCCAAAACCTCCACATCCCAGCCACCGATTCCATCCCCGCCCCTTGCTTTTTCATTGGTGAGTGACTCCCCAATCATCAAAGCCCTCACTGACCTGCATTGGATTCCAGTCTCCTCAGCCTGTAGTTTATTTTTATGCTTCCTTCTTTAATCCATCAGGGCCTCACCGCTCCCTATCTCTGTAAGCCCCTCCAGTCCGACAGCCCCTCCCAAACAGTCTGCTCCTCCACCTCTGGCCGCTTGTGCATCCGCAGTCAATTTGTCCTAACTTTTGACAGCCGTGCCTTCAGCCATATCCACGCTCCCGAGTCCCCTCCTTAAGCCCCTCGATCTCCCTCTCCCTCTTTCAGGTGTCAGACGTGGCTCAGTGGTAGCTGTCTCGACTCTGAGTTAGAAGGTTGTGAATTCAAATCAAACTCCAGAGACTTGAACACATAATCTAGGATGACACTGCAGTGCAGTTCTGTGGGAGTACTGTACTGTCGGAGGGTCAGTACTGAGGGAGTACTGAACTGTCGGAGGGTCAGTACTGAGGGTGTGGTGCTCTGTAGGAGGACTTATCTCACTTATCTCATTGCACTTATCTCATTGCAGTGTGTGGGATCTTGCTGTGTGCAAATTGGCTGTCCCGTTTCCTACATTGCCACAGTGACTGCACGTCACAATGTACTTCATTGACTGTTTTGGGACATCCTGAGGCCTTGAAAGGCGCTATGTAAAGGCAAGTTCTTTCCTTCTTTCAAACCTTCCATAAAACATATTTCTTGCTCCAAGCTTTTGTCATCCCTCCTACTATTTCCTTATTTGGCCGGGGGTCCACTTCTCTCCATAAGACATCGAAATTCTACTCTTGAAAACCAATCATATCCCCTCCGACTCTCCATTCATTCTCCTCCTTTTGCACCATCCTGAAACCCACTCTTTGACCGAGGTTTTCTCCAGTCCTCCTGATATCTTATTATTCCTTTTACTCCTCCGTGAATCACCTTGGGAATGTTTATTATATTAAAGGCGGTCTGGGAATGCAAGTTGTTATTAACTTTCATTGGAATATGTTCATTATTTGTCCACTGTGTGAGCAAAAGTAATTTCTGGGATCATATTCTTGTACCAGAAAGAGATTTATATCAGAGACAGACTTGCTCACATAAATAAACATTGGAAACTGCTCGTGGACACCGTTTTGTTCGAACAACATAACTTGGTTTATGTTCAGGCATCGCATTGAAATCGGTTTGTACAACCGTGGGGGAAGCTTTAGGGAATTCTTTATCTAATAGGAGACCAGCAACACTGACTAGGATTAAGATTCATTAGTTATTTGCCTTTTTACTGTTTGATTATAACCCGTTTTACTGCTCTCTGGGACTGATGACTAGGATGAAGATTTATTTGTTATTTGTCTTTTTACTCTTTGATTACAACCCTTTTACTGCTTTCTGGGACTGGTGACTGGGATGAAGATTTATTAGTTATTTGTCTTTTTACTCTTTGATTAGGTCCCGTTTTACTGCTCTCTGGGACTGGTGACTAGCATCAAGATTTATTAGTTATTTGTCTTTTTACTCTCTCATTATATCCCGTTTTCCTGCTCTCTGGGACTGATTATTGTGATAAAGTTGTATTAATTATTCTCTTTAGTTAAACCCCATAGTTCCAGAGTACTGTGTGCAGTTTCTGCGCCACATTATAGAAAAAACATTAAAGCCAGAGGGAGAGCACAGTGTAGATTCACTGGAATGAGGCCAGGGAAGGGAAACTGATTTGGAAAGACTTGAAAAAACAGGATTACTTCCATGTGACGAGAAAAGAGGAGATTTAAATTTTAAACAGAAATCGGCCATTTGGTCCAACTGGTCTATGCCGGTGTTTATGCTCCACACGCGCCTCTTCCTTACATTATCTAACCTTATCAGGATATCCTTCTATTCCTTTGTCCCTCGTGTGCCTATCCAGCTTCCCCTTAAATGCATCTATGCTCTTCGTCTCAATTACTGCACCTTAATGGGTTCGATTTAGTTGTCATTACTGAGACCTGGTTGCAAGGTGACCAAGTTTGGTAACTACATATTCCAGGGTACTTGGCTTTTCGAAAAGACAGACAAATGGAAAAGGAACGGGGGTAACCCTGATATTAAAGAATGACATCAAGACAGTAGTGAGAAAGGATCTTGGCTAGGAAGATCAGGATGTAGAATCAGTATGGGTGGAGATAAGAAATAAAAAGGGGAGGTAAACACAGGTTGGAGCAGTTTATAGGCCCTCTAAAACTAGTTATACTGTTGGACAGAGTAGTAATCAAGAAATAAGAGGAGCTTGTAACAAAGGTATTGCAATAATTATGGGGGACATTAATCTTCATATAGACTGGGTAATTCAAATTGGCAAAAGTAGTTTGGAGGACAAGTTCATGGAATGCTTTCGAGACAGTTTCCTAGAAGAATATTATGTAGAACTAAACAGGCGATAGGCTATTTTAGATCTTGGCTTGTGTTGTGAGACAGGGTTAATTAGCAAACTTACAGTAAGAGATCCTCTGGGGAAGGGTGATCATAATATGATAGAATTTCACATTGAATTCGAGAGTGACACATTTGAGTCCGTAACTAGAGTCTTAAACTTAAATAAAGCCAATTACTTAGGTATGATGGGCGAGTTGGGTCAGGTTGATTTGGAAATTAGATTAAAAGATCTGATGTTAGATAAGCCATGGTGATCATTTAAGGAAATGTGCAGGAAGGTGAGAGATGGAGTATAACGTAGAGAAATGTGAGGTTATTCACATTAGTAGGAAGAATAGAAAAATAGAATATTTTTGAAACGTTGAGAAAATATTAAATGTAGGTGCTCAAAGGGATTTGGGTTTCCTTGTTCACGAATCATGCAGGTACAGCAAGCGATTATGAAAACAAATGGTATATTGATCTTTATTGCAAGGGGGTTGGAGTACAAGAGGACGGAAGTCTTGCTGGAATTGTACAAGGTTTTGGTGAGACCACATCTTGAGCACTACGTACAGCTTAGTTGTCTTTATTTTAAAAAAGGATAAACTTGCCTTCGAGATGGTGCAATGATTGTTCACTAGTTTGATTCCTGGGATGAGAGGGTTATCCTATGAGGAAAGATTGAGTTGAATGGGTCTATACTCTCTGGAGTATCGAAGAATGAGAGGTGATCTCATTGAATCATATAAGATTCTGTGAGGGCTTGAGATGGTCGATTCGGAGAGGTTGTTTCCCCTGGCTGGAGAGTCTAGAACTAGGGGTCATACTTTTAGGATAAGGGGTCGGATATTCAGGACTGAGATAAGGAGGAATTTCTTCTCTCAGATGGTTGTGAATCTTTGGAATTCTCTTCCCCAGAGAGTTATGGATGCTCAGTCGTTGTTATATTTAAAGCTGAGATGGATATAATTTTGGACTCTGTGGGGGTTCAATTGAGTAGGGCCCGAAACCGGGTGCGGGTATCGTGATCTGCAATTTTCCCGGACCCGGTGTTTCCTTCACAGGCAGGTCGAGACATTCGTCCAGCCTCAGCACTGATCTGAAAGCAGCGTTCCAAATCAGCGTTGCCGCAAGGATTCAAGGACATTCGCACTTTACAGCAACAGGAGGAGCAGCAATCTCTTAAAGGCAGGCTGTGTCTCTGACAGACAGTCAAAACCTCTTAAGGGTAGGCAGTACCTGTTACTTGCTGGAAAAAAAACAGTCTGCTGTCTACACGGAGTCTGAATCAGACATCCCACGTGTAAAACACAGATGCAGGTCCCGTCCCTATATTTACAAACTGTTGAGTTATATTAAACCATTAAATAAAGGTTGCACAACTCTAAATCCAACGTCCTCCAGCTGCATTCCAGACCTTACCAATCTGTCATTCCAAGTTGGTACCAGGACTGCGAGAGTGTGTGAACCAAGGTTTGCTGATGATGCACTAGAGGCCTTGATGCAAGAGGTGGACAGAAAGAGGGGCATCATGTATCCGCAGGGTGTGGCTGGGGGTGGCAGGAGACCCTACAGATATTTCCCATTGAGGCTGTGAGATGCAGTAGGGGACGGAGTCAATGTCAGGTGCATAGCGCCACGAATATGGATGCAGTAGTGGAAGAAGTTCAATGCTTTGACCACAAGTGGTCAAGGTGAGTGAGGTCAACTGTCAAGTGGCATCTCCTACCAACTGCATCACAAGCCGCATCCACTGCTCGAAGCACTAAACCCCCCATCACCAACCTACCAACAAACTCTTTCAATCAGTACTTAACTCTTCCAATCAGATGATTCCTTTCACCTTCATACATTGCCACTGAGGCAAGCCACACAGCCACAACTCACAGTTCACACACACTGGCAGCTATTCAACCGTGACAGACACATCACTCAGACACATGTCCCGCTTTCGTGCAGCAGAAGGTGCACATAACAGGAGGCAGCAACTGGCAGTAACATTTATCACCTCGAGACTGTTCAACCATTCAATTAGATCCTGGTCGATCTGTGACCTAACTCCATATATCCACATTAGCCCCATATCCATTAATACCCTTGGTTCAAATAAATCTATCAATCTCAGAACTGGAATTCACAATTGAGCGATTATAAACTGCTGTCTGCAGAAGAGCGTTCCAAACTTCTCCCACAAAAACATTTACAAGTGTATCAGCAGCCAGAAGCAATAATCCAGCAACTAATCTGTAAATCCTGCATGGTCCTTTTAAATAGCCCTGGTAAGGGGTCCACCAGACAATCTAAGACACGTTCACATGGTCGTGGTTAAGACAACGTGCATTTGTTATAATATCCAATTTACTCATTAACTGTAAACCTCTTCCACTGTATACTGGTTATCACCTCCAATTTAACAATTAACTGTCACTTCATCGTCCGTGTATTAGTTATCATGTCCAATTTAACAATTAACTGTAACTTTATCGCCCGTGTATTGGTTATCATGGCCAAATTAATAAACAACTGTAAATGTATTCCCAATGTCTTAGTATGATGTCCAGTTTAACAATTAAATGCAACCTTATTCAACTGTTTATTAGTTATCATGTCCAATTTAACAATTTATTCCCCTTTGTGCTAGTTATCAGGACCAATTGAACAAGTAACTAACTTCATTCCACTGGGTATTAGATAATATGCCCAATTGAACATTTAATTGTAACCTTATTCCCTGTGTATTGGTTAAAATAACCAGTTTAACAAGTAACTGTGAATTTATACCCTGTCTACTGGTTATGATATCTAATTTAACAATTAACTGTGATTTTCTCCCATGTGTATTCGTTATCAATTCAAATTTAACAATTAACTGTATCTTTATTCACATGTCTACTTGTTATCATGTCCAATTTATTCATTAACTCTAACCTTATTCCCCTGTATAGTGATCATCATGTCCAATTTAACAATTAACTGCAACTTTATTCCCCTGAGTACTAGTTATCATATACAATTTAACTATTAACTATGACTATATCACCTGTCTACCAGAAAAATGCTGCAGTCCATTATTAAGGAAGTGTTAACAGGGCACTTAGAAAATCATAATATGATTCGGCAGAGTCCATTCGGATTTATGAAAGCGAAATGATGTTTGACAAATTCTTTAGAATTTGAAGACGTAACAAGCAGTTTAGGTAAAGGGGGACCAGTTGATATAGTATAATTGGATTTTCAAAAGGCATTCGATAAGGTGCCACATAAAAGGGCTCATGGGATTGGGGGTAATATTTTGGCATGAATAGAGGATTGGTTAATGGAGAGAAAACAGAGAGTAGGAATAAGGGGTCATTTTCATGTTGGCAAACTGTAACTAGTGGGGTGCTGCAGGGATCGGTGCTTGGGCCTCAGCTATTTACAATCTATATTCATGACTTAGAAGAAGGGGCTGAGTGTAATGTATCCAAGTTTGGTGACGATACAATGATAAGTGCAAAAGTAAGCTGTGAGGAGGACACAAAGAGTCTGCAAATTGATAAGGACAGATTAGGTGAATGGGCAAGATCGTGGCAGATGAAGCATGATGTGGGGAAATGTGAGGTTATTTACTTTGGTAGGAAGAATGGAAGTCAGTATATTATATAAATGATGAGAAACTATTAAATGTTGGTGTTCAGAGAGACTTGTGTCCTCATACAAGAAACACAGAAAGTTAGCTCGTAGGTACAAACAATTAGGAAGGCAAATGGCATGTTAGCCTTTATTGCAACGGGGTTGGAGCACAAGAGTAAGGAAGTCTTAGTACAACTGCACAGTGCTTTGGTGAGATGTCACCTGGAGTACCGTGTGTAGCTTTGGTCTCCCTATCTAACGAAGGATATACTTGGCTTAAAGGCGGTGCAGCGAAGGTTGGGCGAATAAATGAAAGTCAGCACGGAATTGTTAAAGGAAAATCGTGTTTGATTAACTTGATTGAGTTCTTTGATGAAGTAACGGAGAGGGTTGATATGGGTAGTGCGGTTGATGTTGTGAATATGGACTTTCAAAATGCGTTTGATAAAGTACCACAAAATAGGCTTATTAGCAAAATTGAAGCCCATGGCATTAAAGGGGCAGTGGCAGCATGGATACAAAATTGGTTAAAGGACAGAAAGCTGAGAGTAATGGTGAACGGTGCTTTTTCAGATGGTCCGAATACTGACAGCTGGTATTCCTCAGGTGTCAGTATTCGGACCACTGCTCTTGGATATATATTAACTGATATATATTAACTTGGGTATACAGGGCATAATTTCAAAGTTTACAAATGACACGCAGCTCTGACATGCAGTAAACAGTGAGGAGGATAGCAACAGATTTCAGGAAGACCTAGACAGACGAGTGAAATGGGCAGTCCACATGGCAGATAAAATTTAGTGCACAGAAGTGTGAAGTGATGCATTTTGGAAGGAAGCATGAGGAGAGGCAATATAAATTGGTACATTTTTGAAAAGGGTGCAGGAACAGTGAGACCTGAGGGTGTATGTACACAAATCTTTGAAGGTGGCAGAACAAGTTGAGAAGGCTGTTAGAAAAGCATACGGGACCCAGGCCTTTATAAACAGCGGCATGGAGGACAAAAGCAAGGAAATTATGCTGAACCTTCATAAAACAATGGTTAGGCCTCAGCGGGAGTATTGTGTCCAGTTCTGGGCACCGTTCTTTAGGCCTTCGAGAGGGAGCAGGGGAGATTTACGAGAAAGGTATCAGGGATGAGGGATTTTAGTTATGTGGAGAGACTGGAGAAGCCTGGATTTTTCTCATTAAGTGGAGTTTTTATGTAGATGTTTCAAATCATGAACGGGTTTGACAGAGTAAACAAGGAGAAATTGTTTCCAGTGACAGATTGGTTCGTAACCGGAGGACAAAGATTTAAGGAGATTGGCAAAAGAACCAGAGGTGACATGAGGAACATTTATTATGCAGCGAGCTGTGATGATCTGGAATGCACTGCCTGAAAAGGTGGTGGAAGCAGATTCAATTGTAACTTTCAAAAGGGATTTGGATAAACACTTGAATGGAAAACATGTAGAGGTTTATGGGGAAAGACCGGGAGAATGGGACTAATTGGATCGCTCTTTCAAAAAGCCGGCACTGGCACGATGGGCCGAATGGACTTCTCCTGTGCTGTACCTGCTTTGATACTATGATACATGTGTTTAAAGGCAACATACATACCCTCCAGTGCTGAAGTCATTGTACAGAAACTCTGGTTAACCTTCACATTTATCAAATGCTAGAATTTATCATTCAGCACATGATAAAATATAGGAAATATATATAAATTGAAATATACTTGGAGTATATGTGGAATACATATACTTGGAATATAGAATATATAATAGAATAAGAATATTGTTGGAAATATATCGCCGTTCCTTCGTCGCCGCTGGGTCAAAATCTTGGAACACCCTACCGAACAGCACTGTAGGAGAACCTTCATCATACGGACTACAGTGGTTCAAGAAGGCGGCTCACCACCACCTTCTCAAGCGAAATTAGGGATGGAAAAAAAAATGCTGGCCTCGCCAGCGATGCTCACATGCCATGAACGAATAAGAAAAAGGAACATAGGAACAGGAATCGGCCAATCAGCCCCTCGAACCTGTTTTCCCATTTAATTAGATCATGGCTGATCTGTATCTGAACTCTAGTCATCTGCCTTTGATCCGTTTCGCTTGATACACTTACCTAAAAAAATCTGCCGTCATAAGTCTTGAAAATTTCAATTGACCCTCAATCCACAACCTTTTGGGGGAGGGAATTTCACATTTCCATTACACTTGATGTGAGAAAGCGTTTCCAGGTTTCATTCCTGAACGGTCGAGCTCTAATTTTAAGATTGTGTCCCCTTGTTCTGGACTCTGTCATGAGAGGAAATGACTTATCTGTATCTACTGAGTGTGAGGAATTACATTTTGTAATATGTGTGAAGTATTACATTTTGTACTAAGTGTGAGGTATTACATTTTGTATTCAGTGTGAGGTATTACATTTTGTAATATGAGGATTTACATTTCATAATAGGTGTGAGGTATTACATTTTGTAATAAATGTGAGGTATTACATTTTGAAATAAGTGTGAGGTATTGCATTTGTAATATGGGTGAGCTGTAACATTTTGTTGTAAGTGTGAGACATTACATTTTGTAACAAGTGTGAGGTATTACATTTTGAAATAAGTGTGAGGTATTACATTTTGTAATATGAGTGAGCTGTAACATTTTGTAACAAGTGTGAGGTATTACATTTTGTAATAAATGTGAGGTATTACATTTTGTAGTAAGGGTGAGGTAGGAATTTGGTTCCATTTTGGTAGGAGGAATAAGGAGGCCACATACTGCTTGGATAATAAGAGTCCAAATGTGGTAAAGGAGCAGAGGATTCTGGTAGTAAAGAGACACAAATCACTAAAAGTAGCGACGCAGCTTAATAAGGCCACAAAAAAGCAAAGCAAGCACTGGGATTCCAGAGGGAAAGAATTGAAAAGGAGAGAAGTTATGTAGAACTTCTATCGAACCTTGGTTATTCCACACTTGGAGTACTGTGAACAGTTCTGGTCTCCATATCATAAAGAAGGATATAGAGGCACTGGAGGAGGTGCAAAAAAAGATTTACGAGGATTATACCAGAACAGAGAGGTTATACCTGTCAGGAAAGATTGAGCAGGCTGAGGCTCTTTTCTTTTGAAACGAGAAGACTGAGCGGTGACCTGATAGATGTCTTTAAGGTTATGAAAGGTTTTTTTTAGGGTAGACGTAGTGAAGATATTTCCAGTTGTGGGGGGAACCAGAATGAGGTGCCATAAATATAAAATAGACATTAATAAATCCAATAGGTAATTCAGGAGAAACTTCTTTACCCAAAGAGTGGTTAGAATATCGAACTCACTACCACAAGGAGTAGGTGAGGCGAATAGCATAGATGCATTTAAGGGGTAGCTGGATAAAAACATGAGGGAAAATCGAAGAGAAGAATATGTTAATAGGGTTAGATGAAGTAATGAAGGAGGAGGCTCGTGTGGAGCATGGACCTGTTGGACCCAATGGCCTATTTCTGAGCTGCACGTTCCATGTAATTTTATGTAATACTCCATCGAATCATTTCATCATTTAAAAAATCTCAATTAATGACCCCGACTGCATGAAAACCCGTCATCTACCCACACTGTCCAGTTAACAGTGAAGTTAATGAGATTGGCTTGTTCGTTTGAACGTTTTGTTCTTAGAATAAATAACTCACCCCTTAAAACAAAAGTAGATTGAAACAAGCAAGAAAGAGAAGCTCTGTGGTGGGAGAGTTCAAATATTGGGGGATTTTTGGGACCGCCCTTCAGGCTGTGCCTCTGGACAGAATGAATCCTTAATCCTGGTCAAAAAACAGAGGGGAAATTGGAGAGGAAAGGGGAAATATCGCAATCTGTCCCTGGGATTGATCACAACAATCCGCCCCTCGGAATTATCACCACAATCTGTCCCTGGGATTGATCACAACAATCCGTCCCTCGGAATTATCACCACAATCTGTCCCTGGGATTGATCACAACAACCCGCCCCTCGGAATTATCACCACAATCTGTCCCTGGGATTGATCACAACAATCCGTCCCTCGGAATTATCACCACAATCTGTCCCTGGGATTGATCACAACAATCCGTCCCTCGGAATTATCACCACAATCTGTCCCTGGGATTGATCACAACAATCCCTCCCTCGGAATTATCACCACAATCTGTCCCTGGGATTGATCACAACAATCCGTCCCTCGGAATTATCACCACAATCTGTCCCTGGGATTGATCACAACAATCCCTCCCTCGGAATTATCACCACAATCTGTCCCTGGGATTGATCACAACAATCCGTCCCTCGGAATTATCACAACAATCTGTCCCTGGGATTGATCACAACAATCCGTCCCTCGGAATTATCACCACAATCTGTCCCTGGGATTGATCACAACAATCTGTCCGTCGGAATTATCACCACAATCTGTCCTCAAACACTTTCTCACTTCCATCCCGGGGAGGGGATATTTATAACCCCCTGAAAATTAGGAGAATCCAATCTTTATACCGACCACAGCACATGAATAGTCCTTTCTGGATTTATCAATGTAACTGGTGCATCTGCTGAATATTTACCGTGATAAATGTAACTGTGGAAAGTCAGTGCTCATTCCCCCAGTAACTGAGGTGATTGATGCTCAGGGATAGTTTAATTCGGTGGTTAAATGGTTACTGTCCTCACTTACAGAAACAGCCTCCCCCTCAGCTCACTGACAAGACACTGGCTCTTGGGTCCCGGGTTGAAAGCGCAAAAACATCAGGAAATCGATGGGACTTTTAGCAAACAATGTCCCAGATGGAAATGTAACAATGTCTTTCTCACCAAGTATCTGTTTTACTGAACTTCCTGGAACAAGAAGAGATAAATTTAAATGTGTAACTAACTCTGTTCACAGTTGAAGTGGCAGCGAACAGTCAAACCGGTTCGATTAGATTTCACCAGAAAGGCCGCTCCCTGTTCTCAAACAAATGAGGAATGTTTGAGTTGAAATCCATCCTGAGGTTTGACAGCAGCTTTCACACAGAGGGCGGAGTTCAGAATCTCACATCACAAGGTTCAGATCAAATTCACAATGAGTGACTTGTTCAAATAAAACAAGGAACTTCCACCTCATTGGTTGTAATGAAATAACAAGGATATAAGTTGCAAAATCTGCACGGACATTGAGAGAGGGAAGATCCTTGCGGGATTAAGGTAAGTTAATGTAGCTTCATTTTGTTATTTTATTATCGTTTTCTCCCCTTCCTCTTTCTTTCCAAAGCCGATTTCCCGCGGTCAGTTATGTTTCTCGGCGTGGGGAGCTCTGTATTCCTCGCGGGTGTCACAATTCACCAAGTGATCGCTCGGAATGTGACTGAAGCCGGGATATTTTACAACGGGGATTTCAGGACGAAACCCTCTCCTGGTCTCCACTTGTCTCCCCACAGACACAATATTATAAGAGCGGTTACAGGACAGAAATCAGGAACATGAACACGGTGGATTTACCATCCTCCCCATTTCAGAATTTGCAGTTCAGTAAACAGAAGTTGAACCTGGGTCCGTCGAACTCCGGACGGATTTTTCCTGTAACACTGGCTCTTTTTACTCACTGGACCCTTTGGTGCCCGATACACTTTTATTTAACTGACCAAAGGCGGGACCAGCTGTTCAGACCGAACACACAGTTCAGCTCAGTGAAGGGTTCACACATTCGCACTGTCCGATTATCGATCTCTGCTCGGCACCTGGAAAATCAGCCTCTGGTTACCTGAGGCCGGACTGAGCGCGATCCACTCACAGGATAGGAGCAATTTCGGAGATAAAAATTACCCACCATTAATTACAATAATTAAAAACTGTTTAATGCCACAGTGTCAGTTAGAAACATTCGGTGGGAAAAGAGAGCAGAGACTTTCGCTTTGCTAAATTAAGTTCATATTAATGAGGAAGTTATTTGCAAAACTGCCGCAGCTGAAAAATAAAGAGAGACCGCTCCCTTTAGAGAGAAAAACATTTCAGGAATGTTTTAGATGGAAACCGGTTCAGGGCTGAAACGATCTTTCACACAGATATGAGGTTTATGATCGTTAATCTAGATAAATTGAGAAGTTACTTTTTATATCAACAGGTAGGAGGATCCATCACTAATATCTATACAAAAAGTAACTATTCAAATTACCAACAGGCAGAAGGTTCCATCACTAATCTTTATATAAAAAGTTTCTACATAAATTACCAACAGGTCGGAGGGTCCGTCACTAATCTATCTTAAAAGTAACGACATAAAATATCAACAGGTAGGAGGGTCCATCACTAATCTTTATATAAAAAGTAACGACACAAATTACCAACAGGTAGGAGGACCCATCACTAATCTTTATATAAAATGTAACTACACAAATTACCAACAGCTAGGAGGTCTATCGCTAATCTTTATATAAAAAGTAACTACACAAATTACCAACAGGTAGGACGGTCCATCACTAATCTTTATATAAAAAGTAACGACACAAATTACCAACAGGTAGGACGGTCCATCACTAATCTTTATATAAAATGTAACTACACAAATTACCAACAGCTAGGAGGACCCATCACTAATCTTTATATAAAATGTAACTACACAAATTACCAACAGCTAGGAGGTCTATCGCTAATCTTTATATAAAAAGTAACTACACAAATTACCAACAGGTAGGAGGGTCCATCACTAATCTTTATATAAAATGTAACTACACAAATTACCAACAGCTAGGAGGTCCATCGCTAATCTTTATATAAAAAGTAACTACACAAATTACCAACAGGCAGAAGGGTCCATCACTAATCTTTATATAAAAAGTATGTGCATAAATTATCAACAGGTAGGAGGGTCCATCACTGTTATTTCAGTAAAAAAGTAATAACACAAAGTACCAACGGGTAGGAGGTCCATCACTCATCCTTATATAAAAAGTAACCACACAAATTACCAACAGGGAGGAGGGTCCATCACTCATCCTTATATAAAAAGTAACCACACAAATTACCAACAGGTAGGCGGGTCCATCACTAATCTTTATATAAAAAGTAACCACGCAAGTTACCAACAGGTAGGCGGGTCCATCGCTAATCCTTATATAAAAAGTAACTACACAAATTCCCAACAGGTAGTAGAGTCCATGACTAATCTTTATATAAAACGTCTCCACACAAATTACAAACAGGTAGGAGGGTCCATCACTAATCTTTATATAAAAAGTAACCACACAAATTCCCAACAGGTAGGTGGGTCCATCGCTAATCCTAATATAAAAAGTAACTACACAAATTACCAACAGGTAGGAAGGTCCATCACTAATCTTTATATGAAAGGTATCCACACAAATGACCAACACGTTGGAAGGTCCAACTCTAATCTGCTGATATTATACCCATCCAGGGTTAATAACGTTACAACAAATGGGTAAAGTACACTGCCTTCTCTTCACAGATCGAAGCTCCACAATTTCCGAGACCCTGCAAATTCCGACGATTGCCGACTGTAAAATATGAAGGTGCCCACCAGGGATAGAATAGAAGAGAACAGGCAATTGATGAATATGTGGAGGGAGGCAGCATTGTTTTAACATACAAGAAACCTTTCAGTGCTCAGGGATATCGGGTAAATTGAAACAAGATAATGATTTTGATATTTTTTAATATTATTGCTGAACGATGTTCGATATTGTCATTTCTTTTTGTGAAATAGATCATGTGGTAAAATAAAATCAACAGGACGACAATGAAAAATATTTTTCTTCAGTGTAAAATTTAGAAATCTATTATTTATTCCCCAATGACCTCTCTCAAAAAAGATGGGAAAGTGAGTGTTAACTAAAGTTCCTGTTGGCTTCAGTGTAGTTTGTGTGCATTAAACTGTTGATGTTCACACAGCCCCATGTTGTAAAAAATATAACAACGAACACCCCGGAGAATTACTGAGGTTTATACCCTCCTGGGGGCGGATCATGTCTCACGGACGAGGTTTATTCGCACTTTTAAATAGTAAGGAGGAGTTTACTACATTTCGCAACGCAACATTTCAGTGGGCTGTCGGTGTGGGCCTGGGTCAGTGGGCTGTCGGTGTGGGACTGTGTCAGGGGGATGTCCGTGTGGGCCTGGGTCAGTGGGCTTTGGGTGTGGGACTGGGTCAGTGGGGTGTCGGTATGGGACTTGGTCAGGGGGATGTCGGTGTGGGACTGGGTCAGTGGGGTGTCGGTGTAGGATTGGGTCAGTGGGGTGTCGGTGTAGGATTGGGTCAGTGGGGTGTCGGTGTGGGACTTGGTCAGTGGGGTGTCGGTGTGCAACTGGGTCAGTGGGATGTCGGTGTAGGATTGGGTCTGTGCGGTGTAGGTGTAGGGCTGAGTCATTGGGGTGTCGGTGTAGGACTGGCTCAGTGGGGTGTCCGTGTGGGACTGGGTCAGTGGGGTGTGGGTGTTGGACTGGGTCAGTGGGATGTCGGTGTGTGACTGGGTCAGTGGGGTGTCGGTGTAGGACTGGGTCAGTGGGTGTGTGTGTGGGACTGGGTCAGTGTGGTGTCGGTGTGGGACTGGGTCAGTGGGGTGTCCGTGTGGGACTGGGTAAGTGGGGTGCAGGTGTGGGACTGGGGCAGTGGGTGTTGTTGTCGGACCGGATCAGTGGGGTATAGGTTTGGGTCACTGGGGTTTCGATATGCGACTGCATCAGTGGTTTGTTTCCTTAGGGAGATGACAGGCTTAGAATCAGCTACATTTCAACGATTTATATGTTATTAAACATTGGAAGCAGCAGATTAATTTGTACTTTAAAATTCAGTATTTTCTTGAACTGTTCTCCCGAATAGGGTTTTAAACTAAAAAGGGGGGAGGAGACAGGTGAGGACAAATTTAGAAAACTAATGAGAAGAGGTACAATTCTCATTCGTGTTAATATTAGAATAGAGATAAATCACCTCACCTCCTACAGTGCTCATTGGTGTTAATATTAGAACAGTGGTAAATCTCCTCACCTCCTACAGTGCTCATTGGTGTTAATATTAGAACAGTGGTAAATCTCCTCACCTCCTACAGTGCTCATTAGTGTTAATATTAGAACAGTGGTAAATCTCTTCACATGCTACTGTGTTCATCAGTGTTAATATTAGAATAGTGGTAAATCTCCTCACCTCCTACAGTGCTCATTAGTGTTAATATGAGAACAGTGGTAAATCTCCTCACCACGTTCAGTGCTCATTAGCGTTAATATTAGAACAGTGGTAAATCTCCTCACCTCCTACAGTGCTAATTAATGTTAATATTAGAACAGTGGTAAATCTCCTCACCTCCTACAGTGCTCATTAGCGTTAATATTAGAACAGTGGTAAATCTCGTCACCTCCGACAGTGTTCATTAGTGTTAATATTAGAACAGTGGTAAATCTCCTCACCTCCAACAGTGTTCATTAGTGTTAACATTGGAACAGTGGTAAGTTTTCTCACCTCCTACAGTGCTCAACAGTGTCAATATTAGAACAGTGGTAAATCTCCTCACCTCCTACAGTGCTCATTAGTGTTAATATTCGAACAGTGGTAAATCTCCTCACCTCGTTCAGTGCTCATTTGCGTTAATATTAGAAGAGTGGTAAATTTCCTCACCTCCTACAGTGCTCATTAGCGTTAATATTAGAACAGCGGTAAATCTCCTCACCTCCTACAGTGCTCATAAGTGTTAATATTAGAACAGTGGTAAATCTCCTCACCTCCTACAGTGCTCATTAGCGTTAATATTAGAACAGTGGTAAATTTCCTCACCTCCTACAGTGCTCATTAGCGTTAATATTAGAACAGCGGTAAATCTCCTCACCTCCTACAGTGCTCATCAGTGTTAATATTAGAACAGTGGTAAATCTCCTCACCTCCAATAGTGCTCATTAGTGTTAATAATAGAACAGTGGTAAATCTCCTCACCTCCGACAGTGCTTATTCGTGTTAATATTACAACAGTGGTAAATCTCCTCACCTCCTACAGTGCTCTTTAGCGTTAATATTTGAACAGTGGTAAATTTCCTCACCTCCTACAGTGCTCATTAGTGTTAATATTAGAACAGTGGTAAATATCCTCACCTCCAACAGTGCTCATTGGTGTTAATATTCGAACAGTGGTAAATCTCCTCACCTCCTACAGTGCTCATTAGCATTAATATTAAAACAGTGGTAAATTTCCTCACCTCCTACAGTGCTTATTAGTGTTAATATTAGAACAGTGGTAAATTTCCTCACCTCCTACGGTGCTCATTAGCGTTAATATTAGAACAGTGGTAAATCTCCTCACCTCCTACAGTGCTCATTAGTGTTAATATTAGAACAGTGGTAAATCTCCTCACCTCCGACAGTGCTCATTAGTGTTAATATTAGAACAGTGGTAAATCTCCTCACCTCCTACAGTGCTCATTAGTGTTAATATTAGAACAGTGGTACATCTCCTCACCTCCGACAGTGCTCATTAGTGTTAATATTAGAACAGTGGTAAATCTCCTCACTTCCTACAGTGCTCATTAGTGTTAATATTAGAACAGTGGTAAATCTCCTCACCTCCAATAGTGCTCATTAGTGATAATATTAGAACAGTGGTAAATCTCCTCACCTCCGACAGTGCTCATTAGTGTTAATATTAGAACAGTGGTGAATCTCCTCACCTTCTACAGTGCTCATTCGTGTTAAGATGAGAACAGTGGTAAATCTCCTCACCTCCTACAGTGCTCATTAGCGTTAATATTAGAACAGCGGTAAATCTCCTCACCTCCTACAGTGCTCATTAGTGTTAATATTAGAACATTGGTAAATCTCGTCACCTCCAATAGTGCTCATTAGTGTTAATATTAGAACAGTGGTAAATCTCCTCACCTCCGACAGTGCTTATTAGTGTTAATATTACAACAGTTGTAAATCTCCTCACCTCCTACAGTGCTCATTAGTGTTAATATTAGAACAGTGGTAAATCTCCTCACCTCCGACAGTGCTCATTTCTGTTAATATTGGAACAGTGGTAAATCTCCTCAACTCCTACAGTGCTCATTAGCGTTAATATTAAAACAGTGGTAAATTTCCTCACCTCCTACAGTGCTCATTAGCGTTAATATTAGAACAGTAGTAAATCTCCTCACCTCCTACAGTGCTCATTAGTGTTAATATTGGAGCAGTGGTAAATCTCCTCACCTCCGACAGTGCTCATTGCTGTTAAT
This sequence comes from Heptranchias perlo, assembly GCF_035084215.1. NCBI lineage: Eukaryota > Metazoa > Chordata > Chondrichthyes > Hexanchiformes > Hexanchidae > Heptranchias > Heptranchias perlo. The sequence goes on along the minus strand of NW_027139570.1, from coordinate 868,454 downwards.
ATTGGAACAGTGGTAAATCTCCTCACCTCCTACGGTGCTCATTAGTCTTAATATTAGAACAGTGGTAAATCTCCTCACCTCCTACAGTGCTCATTAATGTTAATATTGGAACAGTTATAAATCTCCTCACCTCCGACAGTGCTTATTAGTGTTAATATTACAACAGTTGTAAATCTCCTCACCTCCTACAGTGCTCATTAGTGTTAATATTAGAACAGTGGTAAATCTCCTCACCTCCGACAGTGCTCATTTCTGTTAATATTGGAACAGTGGTAAATCTCCTCAACTCCTACAGTGCTCATTAGCGTTAATATTAAAACAGTGGTAAATTTCCTCACCTCCTACAGTGCTCATTAGCGTTAATATTAGAACAGTAGTAAATCTCCTCACCTCCTACAGTGCTCATTAGTGTTAATATTGGAGCAGTGGTAAATCTCCTCACCTCCGACAGTGCTCATTGCTGTTAATATTGGAACAGTGGTAAATCTCCTCACCTCCTACGGTGCTCATTAGTCTTAATATTAGAACAGTGGTAAATCTCCTCACCTCCTACAGTGCTCATTAATGTTAATATTGGAACAGTTATAAATCTCCTCACCTCCGACAGTGCTTATTAGTGTTAATATTAGAACAGTGTTAAATCTCCACACCACCTACAGTGCTCATTAGTCTTAATATTAGAATAGTGCTAAATCTCCTCACCTCCGACAGTGCTCATTAATGTTAATATTGGAGCTGTGGTAAATTATTCAGGTGCTGACACCATGAGTGATGTGATAAATATATTCTAAAAGAAGCACCTACCAGGTTATATCTCCATGAACACACGGACACTGTCACTGCTCAAAGATACCACAGGAATCCCACCCAGCTATATATTGTGTTTGTCGAAAGACATCATATTCATAAAGTATCTGAATTTAATAATGACATCCAACAAATCAAAAATATTCAACACAAATCTGTGAATAAAAATAATCCAAGTGTCCTATACTCTGTGAAACCGAGTGAAGGATCATTTAATTCACCAATGATCACCCCGCTCCATATATCCTCCAGAATATTCACTACCTTCGGAATGAGGCTGGTTCTGGCCTGCAATGTGTGAGTAAATCTTACCAATGGGCAATCACAGTGCAGAGTCTCGGCCGACGGGATTACGTCTGGAACTGGGTTGAGGAGATCAGCGGGACTCACTGGAGTTCACTTGTCAGCTGTATGTGTCACACCTGATGTGGAGTGTTGATCATAACACTCGAGAAATGCTCGTTGTACTGATGGGAGAGGTGGGGCTTGTATAATGTTTAACAAGGCAACGCTCACCTGCTCATTTTAATATTTCTCTTTAACTCTCCCATTAATGTTACATTTATTGCAGAGCATCAGAATCTGGGAACGTCTGTCACCACCATGGCTGAAGGTCCAAACAGGGGAGAAAATCCAACATCTTCAACAAGAATGAGAATAGACACAGGTAGGTTCACAAAAATCATCAAAATTGAATTGCTGTCCTGACAATGGGACCAAATCACGAGCAGGAACCTGCAGCTCACACAGGAACAGGTAACAGCACAGATACTCTGGCGATAGAGGGAAGTGAGTGACCATCTAGAGGGAGAGTAGAGTCACAGGAGGAGGGATCTCCCGAGAACTCGAACTGTCTAACAGATACCTGGTGTTGAGGACTGCAAGGGGGATAGAGACAGTGACTCAGAGGATTGTCTTCCTGAGTAACAGTGTGAGACCGAGGACCCGGAGTGGGGTGGTGGTTCGAGGCAGGTGGGGCACAGGAATTGCAGAGCGATAGTGGTGGGAGATTCTATAGTCAGAGGAATAGACAGACGCTTCTGCAGCCCTGAGCAGGTTCCAAATGTTAAGTTGCCTTCCTGGTGCCAGAAGAACGAATTTCCAGGAAAGGGAGGGGCCATCTCTGGGAAAGAAAGGAGAGCAGAGAACAGCCAAGGTCGGAACCAATAACACGGAAAGAAATGCATTAATAGTGGCAATAGATTAAAAAAACAAAGCCTCCAGGTAGTCTCCGGATTGATTTTCACTGGGCCGCTTAAGGGGCGAAATATGAGACAGGTCAATGTGTGGCTGCAGGGCTGGAACAGGACGTAAAGGTTCACGGTCTTGGGACACGAGAGTGAGTTCATGGAGAAGGGAAGGGACGGTCACGGTCTGAACCGACCAACAATGGTTTTACAGACTGGGTGAATGGAGCAGGAGGGAATGGTTCACGGTCTTGGGGTCTGGAGCGAGTTCAGGGAGAAGGGAAGGGACGGTCACGGTGTGAACCGACAACAATGGTTTTACAGACTGGGTGAATGGAGCAGGAGGGAAGGTTTCATGGTCGTATGGACTACCGTGAGTTCAGGGAGAAGGGAAGGGACGGTCACGATCTGAACCGACCAATGGTTTTACAGACAGGTTAATGGAGCAGTGGGAGGGTGTCAGCTGATATGACTGGGGGGTGGGTGGTAACATCCGGATATGAGACTGGAGAGTGGAATTAATAGAACTGTTGGAGGAGGAACAGAAGATTTATGAAATGGTGAATAGTTATTAGCAGGTAAAAGGAAGGTGGTTTTGAAGTATTGAGAGATAAAGTCACTTGATATTTAGAAAAAAGCGAATAAACGAAAACGTGTCAACATGCCAAAAAATCGGTGTTATGGTTGAGTTTTATATCTGTGAATATACAAATCATTCCAAACACATTTGGAACGTCAGAAGCATAAGAGATATGATCTAATATCTTCAAGACAGGGCCTGAGTTTTCACAGGAGTCAGAGCGAAATGTTCCTGGTTATAACATTTTGAGGGGAGAGAAAAATAGTTCTGGACGCCAGTATCAATAAAAGTTCTATGATAGAGCTAGGACAATTACAACTTGCATTTATAAAGCAAATTGAATGTTGTAAAACGACCCAGGGCGCTTCACAGGAGCGATTATCAAACACAATTTGACACCGAGTCAAATAAGGAGATATTCGGACGGGTGACCAAAAGATTGTTCAAAGAGGTAGGTTTTAAGGAGAGAGAAGGAAAGGTTTAGAAAATAATGATGTTCCAGGAAGCTGTATTAAGATAGAATCCATATGCACGCAGTTAAGCAATCGGAAGAGAAGTCGCATAATTTTCAGTGGGTTTTGGAGGCCAGCAATCAATGGAGGAGAGATAGAGGGGGAACTGGGGGAAACTAGTTGTGGATGAAGGTTTGGGGAGATACAGAATATTTCCTTTAGTTTCTAAAAATGGTGGTGGAAGTGAAAATGTTGGTGTCCAAGAGGAGGATGTGCGGCCATAGTTAGAGATAACTGTAGAGAAGGATTTGTATCTGAGAAACATCGCCGAGGTGGATAAATCACTGGGCCCAGAGATAACACACCCGAGGCTGTTAAAGGAAGTCAGAGAGGTGATAGGAGGGACTCTGACCACAATTTCTCAAAGCTCATTTGATATAAAAATATATGCAGGTGGACTGAAGGAGCCCAAGTAATGTCTCTGGTAAAATCGGGAGACAGGGCCAACGAGTAACTGGAGACCAATTAGTCTGAGTCAGTAGTGTGAAAACTCCTCGAATCTGCAATTCCAGGTCGAATGAGTGAACATTTAGAGATACAGGCGATGATCAGGGGAGGCTGGAATGGATTCGCTGCAGACAAGCCGTATTTGACAAATGTGATAGAGCTTTGTTGAGAGGTGACGATACAGAACGATGGAATGTAGCACACGCAGTGTATCTGGGTTTTCAGAAGGTGTTTGATAATGTGGCTCACAGGAGGCTTCAGCCGTTTGATATCAGAGGAAACGTAGAAGCCCGGATAGAAAGTCGATAATGTGTTTATTTTTCTCCATTTTTGTTCACAGATCCGAACACTGCAATCACCGAGTTCCTGACAAATTGTGACGATTACCAGCTGTTCCAGTTGACGAAATTCTACCGGGACAGACTCGAACAGGCGATTGAAGAAGGGGTGGACGGAGTCAGCTCGTTGTTAACATATGAGAGGCATTTCAGTGGACAGGAACATCGGGTAAGTGCGAGGGACATAGAATGAGTTTGGATTATTTAAACATCACAGAACTAACAGGATATCAGATTTTGGAATCATAGAATGTGACAGAAGAGAAACAGGCCAAATAGGAAAGAAATTGATTAATCTGAAAATACAGTGAGTCTGAAACAATGATACGAAGAGATGGAAAAGGCCATTGCATCGGTCAGTGTCTTTACAAAGGTTCGGGTATAACTCTAGTGTAGGATTGAAAACAAAAGGGAAACAGTTTTTTATGCGACTGGGAAAAGGAGGGACCAATATATTCATTATTATTCTTTACAGAAAGTCGTTGATCTCGTGGAGAAGGGAAACAGGGCGGACAGTTCCAAACTTCTCCTAAATCTGGTGATGGAGAAAGGTTCTCGGGCCCGAAGGGTGATGTGGGAATCCTTTGTGAAAATGCACCATGTGGTACCAAAGTTGGACAAAATACTGCAGGAAATACAGGAACTTGGTACGGTAAAATCACACACTGAATTCAATTTCAGATTGAAACACTGCAGAATTTACTATAATATTACACAGATCTGATTTCATGAACACTCAATGATTTAAACAGGTCCTGATCCATTTGATTATATGAACATCGGACGAGGTTTATCTGAAATACCCAGTCACCTGAAAGGTAAGTGATGAAATGGAGATTTTAAACCCTTGATTTCACTTCTGATGATCAGAATGTTTGACTGTAGTCTTTTGTTCAGAGATTGTCACAATCTGGGAATCAGAAGTTCAAAGGGTGGAGGGAACAGAAATAAACGTAGTTCGGATTCAACTTAGAATTCACACGATTTCTGAATTATTCTGTAAAAATGCGGACGTTGCATTATTTCACTTAATCCAGCTACTGATCGCTATCACTTGTGAAGTCTTATACACACCTGGCAGGAGCCTGATACACTGTGAATCCCCATACATACCTGGCAGGATCCTGATACACTGTGAATCCCCATACACACCTGGCAGGATCCTGAGACACTGTGAATCCCCCCACACACCTGGCAGGATCCTGAGACACTGTGAATCCCCATACATACCTGGCAGGATCCTGATACACTGTGAATCCCCATACACACCTGGCAGGATCCTGATACACTGTGAATCCCCATACATACCTGGCAGGATCCTGATACACTGTGAATCCCCATACACACCTGGCACGATCCTGATACACTGTGAATCCCCATACATACCTGGCAGGATCCTGATACACTGTGAATCCCCCACACACCTGTCAGGATCCTGATACACTGTGAATCCCCATGCACACCTGGCACGATCCAGAGACACTGTGAATCCCCATACACAACTGGCAGGATCCTGATACACTGTGAATCCCCATACACAACTGGCAGGATCCTGATACATTGTGAATTCCCATGCACACCTGGCAGGATCCTGAGACACTGTGAATCCCCATACATACCTGGCAGGATCCTGATACACTGTGAATCCCCATACACACCTGGCAGGATCCTGATACACTGTGAATCCCCATACATACCTGGCAGGATCCTGATACACTGTGAATCCCCATACACACCTGGCACGATCCTGATACACTGTGAATCCCCATACATACCTGGCAGGATCCTGATACACTGTGAATCCCCCACACACCTGTCAGGATCCTGATACACTGTGAATCCCCATGCACACCTGGCACGATCCAGAGACACTGTGAATCCCCATACACAACTGGCAGGATCCTGATACACTGTGAATCCCCATACACAACTGGCAGGATCCTGATACATTGTGAATTCCCATACACAACTGGCAGGATCCTGATACACTGTGAATCCCCATACACACCTGGCAGGATCCTGATAGACTGTGAATCCACATACACACTTGGCAGGATCCTGATACATTGTGAATCCCCATACACACCTGTCAGGATCCTGATAGACTGTGAATCCCCATACACAATTGTCAGGATCCCGAAGGTGTGAATCCGAATGCACACCTCCTATATGCCGCCCTGACGTTCTGGGCTCACGAGTAAAGGTCAGTGCCTTGCGCTGGATGCTCTGGGTGATCTCCTCCCCTCGAAATCTGACCCACCATTAGCAAGAGGGAAAGGGGTGGAGAAATGCCAAACATTCAAATGTTCTCATTTCACAACACCGAAAAAGATGCCAAAGTGTTCGATCTGATCTGAGAAGATGTGCAGATGTTCACAAATTAGATCATTAATCCGTGGAGAAATGTTAGGGAAAGACAATGTTCAGGGTAATTAGCAAGTTATGGGCTGGCTTCTAATGGCAGTGAAAGAGAGAACCTTATTCAACTCAAAGAATAGTCCTTTAACTCAGGGGGCTTTTAGACCCAATACAATGACTAATGGAAACAGTTCGAAAATTTCCCAAACCTGCATTATAGGAAATTCAGACCAAAATGAAACAACGGAGTATAATTATTGCGCGAACGGTTGAAATGAACTGTGAATGTTTTCTGCTCTAACATTACACTGAGTGATGTGGGCAGTAGTTCTAATTCTAATTGTAATCGGTGATATGACAGGACTGTTCGAAAAACACGTTCAATGTCGGTGTAAAACTGCTGCAAAATTGTTCACAATTTCTGAATCACAATATAACGGGAGAATGATAAGAGACAGGAAAAGGCCATTTGGCCCAATTAAGCCTGTCCCTGTTAGAGAGATAACCCCAACCACCCCTCCTCTCAATGTATCTACAGCAAGACGTTCAATTACCTCTTGACCCAACTTCCACTCCCTCTTTCGTGACCTTCCCTGGTAACTGGTCCACGCTCTCTTATCCTTTGGGTGAGAAAATTAGCCTGATTTCCCTTCATATTTCTGACTTTCAATTTACTCCGTTATTCATTATTTTGAAGAATGTGATCCTGTTTCCTGCACTAATGTTCTGAATTCCATTAAAACATTTCAATGCCGAAGTCTGTTGCCCGAACAAAATACATCAAACCCTCTCACCATTCCCTTAAGCGAAACTCAAATACCTTAAATCGTCTTTCTGATGCCCCTCGATACCTTCAGAATGGCAGTAAACTTTATCTGTGAACAGGTGACCAAAGAAGTGCAGGTAATACCTCAGATAACATAACCGAGCACTGAAACAATAGCAATTTAACTCCTGTCTATTCAGTCTGTCCCTCTCCCAGTGCCCACAATATCCCAGATAACCTGCCCGAGGTCTGATACAATAACAGTGGAACTTCTGTCCATTCACAGTCTGTCCCTCTCCCAGTGCCCACAATATCCCAGATAACCTGCCCGAGGTCTGACACAATAACAGTGGAACTTCTGTCCATTCACAGTGTGTCCCACTCCCAGTGCACACAATATCCCAGATAACCTGCCCGAGGTCTGACACAATAACAGTGGAACTTCTGTTCATTCACAGTCTGTCCCTCTCCCAGTGCAAACAATAACCTATTTCCCATTTCCGCAGAGGGTCAGCACCACTGACGGTTTCATAAATTATTCCACTAGAACCTCAAGTTTCGTATACCAGAACCACGTTTGGATTAGTAATGATATGTCCATGGTACAGGGCGGGGCTGACAGGATTAACCATCAGAGGGAAAATATCACGTTCACAGACTTCTCCATGTTCAGTAAATATTAGAATCAAGTGAGGATTTAAAACTTTTATCAGCCCTTGTTCACTTTCAAGCGAGGTTTTCAGTAACTGAGTTTAATTCCCTGCTCGCAGCTCTATTGAAGCTGTGAATTCAATCTCGCAACATTTTAATGAATAGTAAAGTGATATTGAGAATTTGTTTTTATCTCAATACAACTATCATTGAGAACCACTTTCTGTCTGTTCGAATTGAAGATGTTCAACAGAAACACAAGGAGACACTCCGGGTCCAAACTGAAACACTGAGAGTGAACACGATCCTAATAAAGCAGAAGGTAAAGATTTTCAAGCTGGTCAGTCTATACACTGAGCTAACGGTCATTTCTACTATTCGAGATCGGACACTTGTAGAACATGAACTGGTGGCAAGAGGCCGAGACCATGAAGAGTGGAGAAAGAAACATCTCCGGAGAGAACTCGAAAAAATCCGAACTGATCAATTGTTTCAGAGCAGTTTTTCGCGGAGAAAATCCAAATCTGGGAGTTCAGCAGCAGTGAGCGGAGTCGCAGGGATTGGAAAAACAACAATGGTACAAAAGATTGTTTATGACTGGGCTACTGGGAAAATATACCCACACTTTCAATTTGTTTTCAGTTTTAAATTCCGTGAGTTAAACGCTATTAACTGTAGAATAAACCTGAGGAATCTGATACTGGATCTGTATCCTTACTTTGGGAATATTCTGGGAGAGCTCTGGAAGAACCCAGAGGGATTACTGTTTATATTCGATGGTTTAGATGAATTCAAGGACAGTATCGATTTTACGAAAATTCAGAGAAATACAGAACCTCAGTGCATGTGCACAGATCCTGAAGACCGTTGTAAAGTGTCTGACATTGTGTACAGTTTAATACAGCACAAGCTGCTCCCAGGATGTTCAGTGCTCGTGACCAGCCGCCCCACTGCATTACATTTATTGGAAAAGGCTGAGATCAGTGTCTGGGCTGAAATCATGGGATTTGTTGGTCAGGAACGGAAGGAATATTTCAACAAGTTTTTTGAAGATCAGGTGGTGGCAGCAGCTGTATTCAAACATGTGGAGGAGAACGAGATCCTGTACACCATGTGTTACAACCCTTCCTACTGCTGGATCCTCGGTCTGTCACTGGGTCCCTTCTTCAAACAAAGAGGCAGGAAACAGCAGCGAGTTCCCAAGACCATCACCCAACTATATTCCTACTATATTTATAACATTCTGAAAAACCATGGCAGAGAGATTGAATCCCCCCGTGATGTGTTACTGAATGTCGGTGAGATGGCCTTCACAGGAGTGTCCGAGAAGAAGATTGTGTTTAGAAGTGGAGATTTGATCAAGTACAATCTGCAACCTTCCCAGTTCCTGTCTGGGTTCATGATGGAACTTTTGGAGAGAGATGATTCTGCCCAGAGTGTGGTTTACACATTCCCGCACCTCACCATCCAAGAGTTTGTAGCCGCACTCGCACAATTCCTGACTCCAGATCCTGGGGACATCGGGAAACTCCTCAGTGAAGCCCACAGCAAGGATGATGGGCGATTTGAGATATTTCTCCGTTTTGTTGTTGGTCTCTCCTCCTCACAGTCAGCTCGGCCCCTGGAGGAGTTTCTGGGTCCATTTCTTCATCAAACAATCTGCGGAGTGATTGACTGGGTGAAGGAGAAGGTTGTCGTAGAGATTGGAAACATAGCGAGTGAAACTGGTAAAAGGAACCTCCTGAACACATTCCACTACCTGTTTGAGTCTCAGAATAAAATACTGGCTCGGGTCACAGTGGGATCTGTTGAAATACTTACATTTAGTAGATTACGACTGACCCCGATTGACTGTGCTGTGCTGTCTCATGTCATTGGACTCTGTGATTCAATAAAACACCTCAATCTGGAGAACTGCTCCATTCAGTGTGAAGAACTCCAGCGGCTGGGACCCGCACTGCACAAATGCCAGGTGTTGAGGTAACTGTTTATTTGTCTCTCACTGTTCGACCAATTGTAGAACAGTCACGGATTGTGTTGTTGCTCCGTAATGAAGGGAAACAAACAGTTCAGTTAAACCAGAGAGAAGCAGATTCAACACAAATATGGCAAATGATAAGAGGATCGGTTCGTAATTCCCTAAGGACTGGAAAATCTAAAATGGATCCTTGTGAACTAGTGGGGATTTTACAGTCTTTATCGGATCAGTAAATACAGGTCACTGAAAGAGTCTGATGATTTAAATATTCTAAATTACATTTATTGCTGTTTTTCTCACTTCCTAAGATACGTCCATTGCAGAAGCTCCTGCTCACTATTACTTACACGTAGACCGACACGAACTGCAGCAGTCCGTGTGTTAGAGCATCACACCCTCTTAACGAGGTGTGGGGGCAAGTGACAGTCACCGGACTGTCAACGTGTGTCGGAGAGGGAAGCAGAAACACCAAACATTCAGTAACAAAGAACAAAACACAGCTTTCGGGCAGTTAACCGCCAGTGGGCGAGCTGAGCTTTTCCCACAGGACGTCGGTCCGTTATCTTAACTCATCAATGACACAGCCCTTCACACTCTCCAACACATCCACCATCTCTTCACCCAGCTGGCAGCACTCGTGCCTCTGAGTGAGAAGGTCGTGGATTCAGGCCCCTCGCTCATTAATCCAGGCCGACACTTCAGTGGGATTTGAGAGCTGAAATCTGCCTGTAAAAACATTCCAATCTAACTGGATGTGGGGTTTCAGCCCAGGGGTACAGACACACACCGTCCAGCAGTGGGGCCTCACACACAGCGGGAGGGTCCTGGGTTAACCAGGGACAGTGAACCCGGGAATTTCCGATAATCTGCCCGTTGTGTGAGGCCCCGCTCGGGGTGGGAACTTTAGAAAATTCCCCATAAACTGTCGAGCCCGTTGCACCTGAAATAAATGTAGTGCCAGTTTAATGGGAATAAAGTGAGAGATTCCCCTCCCTATAGACTAGGAGTACAGGGACATTTGAAACTTGTAACAGGACAGAATAAACTCTCCTTATCACATAAAATCATGTGGGACGGATTTCACAGCAGCCGTTTCACAATATAACTCACCCTGAGATATTAGACAGATTAATAAAGCACTGCATAAAGTACAGGAAATCACCGCTTTATCATTTAATCCAGGGAAAATCGCCCCATTCATATAAAATCTGGGATTGAAGAAGCAGCACAAATGAGACAAGTTTCCGCAAACATGACGGGAGAGGTCACTGATCTCCAGGAGGGTAATTCTGATCATCAGGGAATAAGACCGGACTGAGGGAAATTTAAAGGCTTCACACAGACAGCACTTTATTTGATAAATACATTTACTGATTGTCCCTGAGTCTATGGGGCATTGGTCAGAGAGAGATTCATTGTCAGTGACAGGGAAATCTGGTTATTAATTTCCTGAAGATTTTTCAGTGTTTCCTCCAACATCAGAGAGAAATTGTATCAGATCGGGGATTGGATTTAGTTTGTCTCTCACTCTCTGTCTGTTTGTGTTTAGACTGGGGAGCAATAAACTGGGAGATTCAGGAGTGAAACTACTGTCAGCCCCTCTGAGGAACCCGGACTGTAAAATACAGGAACTGCAGTAAGTATCAGATTGTGTGAGATTGTGTTTATAATAACTGGATGCCGAATACGGTACATTAATAACAGTATAAGTAATAATAATACAAATAAATAATGGAAATTTACCCTGATTCCTGTTATTTCTCTCTCCCTGATCTCCAGGTTACGGTATAACGATCTCACAGGTTCTTGCAGCGAGGATCTCTCCTCCGCTCTCAGTATAAACCGGTCTCTGACGGTTCTGGACCTGAGTAATAATAAACTGGGAGATTCAGGAGTGACACTACTGTCTGCGGCTCTGAGGAACCCGGACTGTAAAATACAGAAACTGCGGTAAATATCAGACTGCGTGAGATTGCGTTTATAATATCTGGATGTCTGACACTGCACATTATTATTAGTATCAGTAATAGTGTTATTAATAAACACTGTACATTATTATTAGTATCAGTAATAGTGTTATTAATAAACACTGTACATTATTATTAGTATCAGTAATAGTGTTATTAATAAACACTGTACATTATTATTAGTATCAGTAATAGTGTTATTAATAAACACTGCACATTATAATTAGTATCAGTAATCGAGTTATTAATAAACACTGGGGAATTACCTTGATTCCTGATATTTCTCCCTCTCTCTGATCCACAGTCTGGATGATGTCGGTCTCACAGATTCTTGTACCGAGGATCTCGTCTCCACTCTCAGTACAAACCGGTCACTGACGGATCTGAACCTTGGATCAAACTCCTTCACAGACCGATCTGTCCCCGCTCTCCGCTCCCTCATACTGACCCGCAGGAGTCTGGAGCGTATCTGGTGAGTGTTTGTGTTAATGTTTAAAGTAAGAAATAAAATATCAATTTGATTCGGTCCCTTTTATGGGTAATATTTGTCTGTAATTATTATTGAAAAATTAACCACAATCTCCCTGTTATTTACACTGTTCAATCTGTTTACTTCCTGTTTAATCTTTAATTTGTTTCAGGTTGAGGGGGAATCTGTTCAGTCCAAACGGAAAGAGACACCTGGAGTCACTGCGGGAATCCAAACCCGGACTGAATGTGGCAGTGTGAACATTTTAATTTATAAACATTCCTGGTCTCATTTTTTGAACATTTTTGGCCGATTCTCTGTCCCTCCCCTTTAACCGGCCGCGCTCCAGGTTTAAATCCGAACGGCCCCTTTAACGGTTTCCAGCTCGAGCTGAGCGAGCGTCGTCTCCCATTGTGACGTCAGAGGCCCAGCGACAGGGTCACGAGACTCAGTCACCCGGTCCCACAGCGCTGATTCTGCCGGATATCCGGGGCTGGATGGTCCCCAATGGGGCACTGGGTCAATGTACAGACAGGAAGGGCCCAGGGTGTGGATCAGTCTGGGCTGCAGTGGGACACTGGGTCAATGTACAGACAGGAAGGGCCCAGGGTGGGGCTCAGTCTGGGCTGGAGTGGGGCACTGGGTCAATGTACAGACAGGAAGGGCCCAGGGTGGGGCTCAGTCTGGGCTGCAGTGGGACACTGGGTCAATGTACAGAGAGGAAGGGCCCAGGGTGGGGCTTAGTCTGGGCTGCAGTGCGACATTGGTCAATGTACAGACAGGAAGGGCCCAGGGTGGGGCTTAGTCTGGGCTGCAGTGGGACACTGGGTCAATGTACAGACAGGAAGGGCACAGGGTGGGGCTCAGTCTGGGCTGCAGTGGGACACTGGGTCAATGTACAGACAGGAAGGGCCCAGGGTGGGGCTCAGTCTGGGCTGCAGTGGGACACTGGGTCAATGTACAGACAGGAAGGGCCCAGGGTGGGCCTCAGTCTGGGCTGCAGTGGGACACTGGGTCAATGTACAGACAGGAAGGGCCCAGGGTGGGGCTCAGTCTGGGCTGCAGTGGAACACTGGGTCAATGTACAGAGAGGAAGGGCCCAGTGTGGGGCTCAGTCTGGGCTGCAGTGGGACACTGGGTCAATGTACAGACAGGAAGGGCCCAGGGTGGGGCTCAGTCTGGGCTGCAGTGGGACACTGGGTCAATGTACAGACAGGAAGGGCCCAGGGTGGGGCTCAGTCTGGGCTGCAGTGGGACACTGGGTCAATGAACAGACAGGAAGGGCACAGAGTGGGGGCTGAATCTGGGCTGCAGTGGGACACTGGGTCAATGCACAGACAGGAAGGACCCAGGGTGGGTCTCAGTCTGGGCTGCAGTGGGACACTGGGTCAATGAACAGACAGGAAGGGCCCAGGGTGGGGCTCAGTCTGGGCTGCAGTGGGACACTGGGTCAATGTACAGACAGGAAGGGCCCAGGGTGGGGCTCAGTCTGGGCTGCAGTGGGACACTGGGTCAATGTACAGACAGGAAGGGCCCAGGGTGGGGCTCAGTCTGGGCTGCAGTGGGACACTGGGTCAAAGTACAGACAGGAAGGGCCCAGTGTGGGGCTCAGTCTCGGCTGCAGTTTGACGCTGGTTCGAAGTACAGCCAGGTAGTGACCATGGTGACAATTGTCCCAATGTACAGTGTGAGTCCCTCCCAATGAGTTGTCGAACTCTGTAACAAGTGTCCCTGAAACCATCCAAAATCTCTGCACTCCTCCAATTCTGGCCTCTTGCACATCCCCCACTCCCTTTTGCTCCATCATTGGCGGCCGTGCCTTTGCTGCCTGCGCCCAAAACTCTGGAATTCCCTCTCTGAACCTCTCCGCCTCTCTCTCCTCCTTTGAGAAGTTCCTTAAAACCTTCCTCTTTTCCCAAGCTTTTGGTCACTTGTCCCAATACCTCCTTGTGTGGCTCGGTGTCACATGAATCGCTCTTGTGAAGCGCCCTGTGACGCTTTACTACGATAAAGGTGTAATATAAATGTAAGTTGTTGTCTTTGTGCTGTGTTAATAAAACTCCACCGCTTACTTCAGCTCAGGCCTGGTCTCGTTAGTTTTTTTTAAATGAGGTTAGTGTTTTAAAATATTGAGTGAAGGACCCTGGAAATTCCATCCCTATTCCTCCAAGCGGCATCGCAGACATGTCTGTTTGATCGAGTTAGCCATGTGTGCGTGTGTGTGGGGTGGGGTGGGGCGGGGTAGTGGGTGGCGGTGAGAGGTCTTAATCGGGAGGCTGGATGTGCAGTTTAAACAAAATGGTGAGACGGGCTGTGAGCAAAAGAGCTCAGCTGGGACCCCACAAAATGGCCTCCCGACATGCAACGCAAAATGGCCACCATGCACTTGTCTCAAAATGGCCAACGTGAACCAGCCGCAAAATCACAGAATGATACCTCACAAAAGGAAGACATTCGGCCCGTCGTGCCGGTGTCGGCTCTTTTAAAAAGCTAACCAGATGCTCCCATTATCCTGAGATTTCCCCGTGAACAACACATTTTTCCTTTTCTCATAATTATCTAATTCTGTTTTGAAAGTTATTATTGAATCTGCATCCGCGACCCTTTCAGGCAGTGAATTTCAGATTATTACAACTTGCTGCATAAAAAATAATTCTTCCTCATGTCACCTCTGGCTCTTTTGACAATTATTTTGAATCTGTGTCCTCTGGTTACCGAACCTCTGAACGAGAAACAGTTTCTCCTTATTTACTCCATCAAAACCCCTCAAATGGCCGCTCTGTCCGCTCAAAGTTGTCGCATCTGCCCCGAAACACAAGCATCATTTTGAAATTATAACAAACCATCGAAGCTTGTACAGGGGTTCATGTTTCCGACGTTAATCTCCTCTCGGCCCCTGTTTGTCTCACACTGGGTTAACGTGTTTGTATAACATTGCAGGCCGGGCTACTTTAACCCGAGCCTTTAACCTGGTTAAATCACAACGGTCACAATCGAACAGGAACATGTTAAACCGAGGCCCAAAAACCAGACCGAACTCATGAGGGCCCTGTTTGGGTGCAGCCTGTGGAGAAGTTCTCGGTCGGTCCCCTCTGGATGAGGCCTCGGTCGGTGCCCTCTGGGGGAGGCAATTGGCACCCCAGTGTGATCCCAGAATGGCAGTCTTTATATTTACACCACCACCACAATAACTACTACGCACGGCCAGCAAGGCGGCATCTTCTACAAATAGCGGAAAGTACAGCGGCCATCTTGGAAAAAATGGCGGAAATTACAATGCAGAATGTCAACAGTGATACCACAGTGATCCGAGAGTGCACCCAGGGATCCCAGACGGCACACATTCACCTCAGATTGATCCCGGATTGCACCAGGCATCCCAATGTGCACCCAGTGATCCCAGAGTGCTCCCATTCACCCCAGAGTGACCCCGGAGTGGCAGTCCTTATATTTAGACCACCACCACATTATCTACTCATGCAACAACAACTTGTACTTAAAAGGTATGCATCACATATACATGATATATGTATGTGTTTATTTATACACAGTCAGCATGGTGGTACGTATGGCAGCCATCTTTGACAAAATGGCAGCAAGTACAGCGGCCATCTAAGACAAAATGGAGGCAGGTAGGGCGGCAATCTTGGACACAATGACAGCGAGTACGGCAGCCATCTTGAATGAAATGGAGGCAAGGACCTCAAGGCTGTGAGACAGGAACAGCATGAGGCCACTGAGCCCTTCGAACCTGTTACACAGTAGGCCAATCAGCCTCTCAAGCCTGTTAGATAAGAACAGGATGAGGCTTTTCAGCCCTTGGAGCCTGTTATACAGGAACTGGAGGTCATGCAGCCACTCAAGCCTGTTAAGTAGGAACAGAAGGAGGCCATTCAGCACCTCGAGCCTGTTATACAGGAACTGGACGATAGTCAGCCGCTCGGGCCTATTACACTGGAAAAGGACGAGGCCATTCAGCCCCTCAAGGCCGTTCCACAGGAAAAGGTGGAGGTTATTCAGCCCCACGAGCCTGCTACATCGGAGCAGGAATAGACCATGCAGCTCCTCCACCTTGTTGCGCCATTCAATTAGATCATGGCTGATCTGTACATTAACTCCATCGACCCGCCTTGGTTCCAGAATCATTAACACCATTGCCTAACAAAAAAATATCAATCACCGTTTTGAAATGTGTATTAACCCCCCCGCCTCAACAGACTTTTGGGGAGAGAGTTCCAGATATACTCTACGCTTTGTTTGAAGAAGTTCTTCCTGACATCACCCCTGAACGGCCTCGCTCCAATTTTCAGGTAATGCCCCTTGTTCTGGATTCCCCACGAGGGGAAGTAGTTTCTCTCCATCTACCCTATCAACTCCTTTAATCATCTTAAACACCTCAATTAGATCACCCCTTAATCTTCCATATTCGGAGCAAAACAAGCCGAGCCTGAGCAACCAGTCCTCATAATTTAACCCTATAAACCCCGATATCATTCTGGTGAATCTGTGCTGCAGTCCGTCCAAGGCCAATATATCCTTCCTGAGGTGCAGTGCCCAGAACTGAATGCAGTCCTCCAGATGGGGTCTAACCAGAGCTCTGTACAGCTGGAACATAACTTCCACCCCTTTATATTCCAGCCCTCTTGAAATAAAGGCTGACATTCTATGAGCCTTTTTAATTATTTTTGGAACTGTCCACTAGCTTTTAATGATTTCTGTACTTGGACCCCTAAATCTCTCTGCTCCTCCACAGTTCCGAGCTCCTCACCATTTAGAAAACTCTCTGATCTATCTTTCTTAGATCCGAAGTGGATGACCTCACATTTCCCCACACAGGGATCAGGTAAATCACCAGGCAGCACCAATCTCACGGACTGTCTGCATCTGAATGACCGGGTGCAGGTTAATCACGTGGGGGTTAATCGACCCTCGCGCCCGGATTCGTGGGTTATCGAATTTAACCCGGAACATATCTTTATGTATGTCACAGCACGGCACAGAAAGAGGTCATTCAGCCCATCTGGGAAAAGAACTTCCCCTGAATTTCTTACTTGAAAACTACAACTTCTGGACTGGAAAATTAATACAATATATAATCTAATCATATATTTATATATATTTAACATCGAATGTACAGTACAACACGGTACAGAGGCCATTCGGCCCGACTGCTCTTCCTATTTTACAACAACTACTTCTTGTTTGTATAATACAATATAATATATCTTTATCAAAATATTACATAGAATTCAGCACGTCACAGAAACAGGCCATTCGGCCCATCTGGGTAAAGATTTCCCCCTGAATTCCTTATTTGTCAACAACAACAAATTCTTGAATATGTAGTACAATATAATAGAAAATATAATTATATAGTTATACCTATTTTACATTGACTAGACAGTACAGCACAGTGTAGCACAGAGGCCATTCGGCACAACAGCTATTTCTATTTAGCAACATCTCCTTATATATATATATAAACATAATGCATATAATGCAGCATGGCACAGAAAGAGGCCATTCGTCCCATCTGGGTAAAGAAGTCTCGCCAGGATTCCCTGTTTTACTACAACAACATTATATATATTTGTATACTACATGGAATTACATCGAATGTACAGCAGGGAAACAAGGGCCTTTTGGCCCAACTGGGTAAATCAATATCCCACAGTGTTCCCACTGTGACCCAGTGATTCCACAGTGCACCCAGTGATAGTGCCCCATTGATCCACAGTGTCCCAATGACCCACAGTGCACCCAGTGATCCCACAGTGATCGCAGAGTGCCTCCCAGTGATCCCACAGTGCATTCAGTTATTGTGCTCCAGTCATACACAGTGTCCCAGTAATCCACAGTGCACCCAATGATCCCCTAAAAGGTGCTGGTCTGTCTGTCTGTCCTGGTTAGTGTTTGCTGCAGGTTCCAAATTGACCCTGTGCTCATTTTCTCTTCTGTTCCTGGAGCAGGGGACAAAAAGCCCGCGCATTTCTTGCGACTTCAACTTTAATGTTGCAGTTTGCAAAGATGAACGAAATTTACCTTTGCTCTCTCCTCTTCTTTTAGTTAGCAGTGGACAAAAAGCATGTAGTTTGTGGTCATCTTACAGTTTATGGCTTTTTCCAATTAACCAAAGAGTTCAAATAATTTCATGACGTTTAAAACAGCCAAAGTAAAGAGGTTTTTTAAAAAAGAAGTTTGGAGCTCTCTTCCGCAAACGGCAATTGATACTAGCTCAATTGCTACATTTAAATCTGAGATAGTTAGCTTTTTGGCAACCAAAGGTATTAAGGGATATGGGCCAAAGGCGGGTATATCGAGTTCGATCACAGATGATCATCTTATCAAATGGCGGAGCAGGCACGAGGGGCTGAATGGATTACTCCTGTTCCTATCTTCCTATGATATTATTTATATAGAATTCCGGTAGGCATTTGGTAAGGTTCCAGACAAGAGACTGTTGGCAAAAATGAAAGCGCATGGAACTTGAGGCAATGTATTGACATGGGTAGAGAATTGGTTCGGAGATAGGAGACAGAGAGTAGGGATAATGGGTACATACTCCAATTGGCAGGATGCGACTAGTGGTGTCCCCCAGGGATCTGTAACTGGGGTCTCAGCTTGTCACCATATTTATCAATGTTTTAGATGAAGGAACAGACAGTCGTATATCCAAGTTTGCTGATGACACTAAGTTACGTGGTACATTAAGTAGTGTGGATGCGATTGGAAAGTTGCAAAGGGACATTGATAGATTAAGTGAGTGAGCAAAACTATGGCAGATGTAGTTCAATGTGGGGTAATCCACTTTGGACCTATGGTCAGGGTATTTTCCAAATGGTAAGAAGCTCGGAACTGTGGAGAAGCAGAGAGAATTAACGGTTCATTTACATAAATCAGTAAAACCTAACGGACGGGTCCAAAAATAATTTAAAAGGCTAACGGAATGTTCACCTTTATCTCAGGGGGCTGGAATATAAAGAAGTGGAAGTTATGTTCCAATTCTATAAAGCTCTGGTGAGACTGCGTCTGGAGTAACTGCGTTCAGTTTTGGACCCTGCACCTCAGGAAGGATAGATTGGCCTTGGAGGGGGTGCAGAGCAGATTCACCAGAATGTTACCGGGGCGAAAAACGTTAAATTATGAGGACAGGCTGCATAGCCTGGGCTCGTATTCCCTCGAGTATAGAAGATTGAGGGGCGGTCTGAGCGAGGTGTTTAATATGTTTAAATGATTCGATAGAATAGAGAGAGAGAATCAATTTCCTCTGGGGAATCAAGAACGACGGGGACATAACCTTCAAATTAGAACCATGCCATTCAGGTTCGAAATCAGGAAGCACTTTTTTACACAAAGGGCAGTTGAAGTCTGGAACTCTGTCCCCCAAAAGGCTGTGGATGCTGGGGGTCAATTGAAGCTTTCAAGACTGAGATCGATAGATTTTTGTTGGGTGAGGGTATCGCGGGATAGGGAGCAAAGGCGGGTAAATGGATTTGAGTTACAGATCATTTATGATCTAATTGAAGGGCGGAACAGGTTCAAGGGGCTGAATGGCCTCCTCCTATTCCCAATGGAAATGTTGAGAATATGTTTTGTTGAGGCTGTGACGTCCGGGTCAAACCCTGTCCAAACAAGGCAGGTCACATTTGGAAGTTTAATAACTTTGAAATGAACATTTTTCTTTTGTGACTTGTGCAACTTCGATCAATTGAATAGTTATGAAAGAGAATCAATGCAGTCATTCTAATTTCTGGTTAGTAACCATAGCAGAGGTTTCTGTAGTGTTCATGGTTATCATGGTTGCCTCATATGTGAAAGGTTCCTGCTTCGACTCCCAGGCGGTAACATTATGTTGGGGCATTTTTTTTTCTCTGTGAAATAGCCGGTCCTGTTAAATTTAACACAAATTCGTGGTCTCACGAGCACTGAACATTTTAAACCGAGCCCCTAAAAATACAGTGTGTAAAATGAGAAGGGATAAAAAGTTCATCGCACAAAAGATATTATTATATTAAAGTTTTCCAGCTTCCCTCAGTAGCCTTTCGTTCTGCAAAATAACGTTATCAGTTAATTAATGGAACGATTGTTTTTTGTCTTCCCACAGAGTTCGAGCAAGTTCTTGCAATTAATATAACGAAGCTGTTTCTCTGACCGGGAATCGAACCGGGGCGCGGCGATGAAAGTTCCGAATCCGAGCCACAAGACCACCAGGGAGCTCAATTTGCATTATTATCAGATGTAACATGGATCTTCCCTTTCCCTGTGATTCAGCTTTTACTTTGTTTCAGCTCCTTATTGCGGATATTCCCGTGATTAAATAGGAATAAAGTTCAATAGGCTCAGGAAACGGCAACGCATCTGATTCCAAACCAGAAGGCTGCGTGTTCAAATCACGTCGGAGTCACACTTGTTTTTTTCCACTGGTAGGAGTCTGAATAATTCCGGAATTCATATTGCATTGCCTTTTTCACAATAAACAGAACGATGCTCTGAATTCTGCCTCACTAGTTCCCCAGTGTCAGGGAGAAAAGCGTCTGATTCCCTCATTTATTTTTTGCAAGAAACATACACAGTCCAGGCCCGGCCCCAATCTGCGGATGTGGAAGAAAACACGGGAGGAGGGTGCGGTGTGAGGTCCCTGTCAAACCAACTGCCCCAACAAAGCTGGCCACAGTCACAGAATCAGAATGGCTACTTCCTGACGCGGGGGTGACCGGTTCATGCCGAAAAGGATCCGGACGAAAATATTCTGATTCATAAAGTTGGGGGAGGGAAATTTGGGAGCTCCTTCGGAACGTTAATTACTTGAAAATGGAGATTTTTTCCTGTGTAACTTGTGTGGTTTTGATGAATGAAATGTTTGTAAAAAGTCATCCGTGGAGCTTTTAGGACTAGAGGGGAAATGAGGAGATTTTTTTTTCACACAGAGGGTTGTTCCGATCTGGTAGCCACTCCCTGAACGGGTGGTGGAAGCAGCTTTCATAGGAACTTTCAAAAGGCAATTGGACAGGTACTTGAAGAGGACTGATTGGCAAGGTTATGGGGAAAAGGCTGGGTTTTTTGGACTAAATTGGACAGCTCTTTCAAAGAGTAGGCAGGGCAACACGGCCGAATGGCCTCCTTCTGTGCTGTAATAGTCTATGATTCAATTCCATGATTTTAGTGTGGGACAGGAGAGATGTTGTTTAAAGAGAAGTAAAACTGTCCCAATCACAGCAGAGAGAGGTGACTGGTTAGTTCCCCACTGTCCAGTATAAGTCACCAGTGTTTTTTTGTTGGATAGTGGTTACCAGTTCGTTTTACACACGAACGGCCCTGCTTTCGATCCTGGGCGGACAATTTATGTTGCAATTGCTGTTTACATTCTATGTTAATGACTTAGATGAGGGGACCGAGTGTAATGTATCCAAGTTTGCTAATGATACAAAGGTAGGTGGGAAAGTAAGCCGTGAGGTGGACGCAAAGGGAGGTGGACAGGTTAAGTGATTGGGTAAGAAAGTGGCAATTGGAGTATAAGGTGGGAAAATGTGAAATTGTCCACTTTGGTAGGAAGAATAGAAAAGCAGAATATTTTTAAAAGGTGAGAGTCCAATAAATGTTGATATTCAGAGGGAGTTGGGTGTACTTGTAAACAATTCACAGAAAGTTTACATGCAGGTACAGTAAGCAATTAGCAAGAAAAATGTTATGTTGGCCTTTTAGCAAGGAGGTTGGAGTATAAGAGTAAGGAAGTCTTGCTGCAATTAAATAGGGCGTTGGTGAGAACACACCTGGAGTACTTTGATGTAGTCTACTTGGATTTTAGCAAGGTTTTTGACAAGATCCCAATTGGCAGACTGGTCAAAAAAGATGTGATTGCACTAGAGAGGGTACAGAGGAGATTTACGAGGAGGTTGCCAGGGCTGGAAAATTTTGGCTTTGAGGAAAGATTGGATAGGCTTGGGTTGCTTTCTTTGGAACAGAGGAGGCTGAGGGGCGATTTTATTGAGGTGTACAAAATTATGAAGGGCCGAGATAGAGTGGATGGGAAGGACCGATTTACTTGAGCAGGGAGGTCAATAACCAGGGGGCATAGATTTAAAGTGATTGGTGGAAGGATTAGAGGGGAGCTGAGGAGATTTTTTTTCATTCAGAGGGTGGTGGGGGTCTGGAACTCACTGCCTGAAAGGGTGGTCGAGGCAGAAACCTTCGTGACATTTAAATAATACTTGGATATGCACCTGAAGTGGTGGAGCCTGCAAGGCGACGGACCGAGGGCTGGAAAGTGAGATTTGACTTGGTGGCTCATTTTCAGCTGGCGCGGACGCGATGGGCCGAACGGCCTCCTTCTGTGCCACAAATTTGCTCTGATTCCACAAAATTAGCAATTATTTTTTGTAAGAGCGAATTGTCTAACCTGGAACCGAGCCGGGGCCGCGGCAGTGAAAGCGCCGAATCCAAACCACTAGACCACCAGAGAAAGCATGCAAAGTATCTAAATACATCTGGGAGTGTTTGTATTGGGTACAAATATTATGTCTGGTTTCGTGACTCTGTAAGTTGGAAACGCATTACATGTATCTGTATTATTTATTGGCGAGTATATATTGTAAAGCTACTTGTGGCGCTGACAAGAGTCTGCATAATTCCGCAATTAATGCTTTATTTGCGTTTTCACAATAACAAGTCTGTCTCACTGGTTCCCCGGTGTCAGGGAGGGAAGTGTCTGATGCCCTCTTTTATTTAACGTTGCAAACAGAAGACAAACACTCGTATTCGTTCAAAATCAACCTTCAGGTGGACTCACACACAGAGATAAACACAGCCAATGATATGGACGTTATCTTGGGATTGCTGCACATGGACACCCAGGGGCGAGTTTACTCCAATGACGGACAATCGTTGCTGGGCCTTCTCGGCCCAGCTCGTTCAGTCGGTGGAACATGAGACTCTTCAGTTAAGCGTCTTGGGTTCGATTGGTACGTTGGGCGAGTTCTCTTTTAAACTTTTTATGTTGCTTTCTGGGGCGAACCCCAGCTCTGACTCCCCCCCACCCCACGACCTCCCGTGCAGTGTCACCGCGCACATTGTGGCCGCGCCCGGGCTGATTTCTCTCTCTCTCACCGGGGACCGCTGAGTCTGCTGTACCGTGATCACCAACTCACCCAGTTTGTAAATTGAAACCGGAACAGGTGCCTCACAAAGGGCAAGAGAAGTTGGGAAGGCTGCAACCTCTGACAAAATCTCATTCCCATTAGAGGTTTGTGTATCTGAACCCCTAACACTTTCTGCATCTTTTAAAAGTTTTGACATTCACTGTACAGGACGCGGCACCTCGAGACTCGTCTCTTGCACTCACAGTGATGCGAAGGACCGTTTTCACTCATAAAACAGCTATTGTGATATTGTGATATTGTCTTAGACTCCCTCACCAGCGGAAAGGGTTTGTCTGTCTACATTTCAAAATCATAAAAAGCCTTCTATATTCCAGGGAATACAAGTATGTAACCGCTCCTCATAATTTAACCCTTCGAGCCCTGCTAACATTCTGGTAAACCTGGGCTGCGCTCCTTGCAAGACCAATATACCCTTTTAGAGTAAAAGGGAATAAAACTTGAAATGAGCGTCACTGAGGATCAGTTTTCTCTCACTCAAAGTTAGCTGTTTAGTGAAGTAAAAGATGCAGCTTTTCAAGAATAAGGGAGCAGCCACTGTCGCCCTTTTTGGCAGCAGAAAGAAACTCCTCCCTGGATGTTGATGGAGAGCAAGTTTCAACATAATGTTTACGCACCATGATTCTATTAATAGATCAATTTCCGCCTTTCACTGAGCCTCTCTAAATGGAGCGCAGTAATCGTATCCCTGTGAAATGAGCTCCTGAACAGTAATACGGAAATTAGCGTGGCTGAGCGGTTTGAAACTCTGGTTAGGCTCCTAACAGGAAATTTCCACTCTAAGTTTGATCAGTTTATCAATTATCGCCCCCCTTTCGATCTTAAATGTCTTTTCATATTTTTTTGATCTATTCTTCTCCTGCCATGCCCACAATACTCGTCTCCCTGGTAAATACTGAAGCAAATATTTCTGCCATTTCACTGTCATTGTCTGTGAGTTTGTCGTGTGTATCCCTTAGTGACCCTATTCCTATCCTAAACTTTCTTTGGCTGTTGATGTGTCTGGAATACTTTGCTTTTTTGATATTCCTTCTTGCCTTTCTAATAGTTCTTTCGACTTCTTTCCCAGTCTTTTCACATTCCCCTCTCTCCTTTATTGTCCAGTGTGGGCCTTTTTCTTTAGTTTCAATTTTGCCATTATTTCTTTATTCATCGTGGTGTGTCATTTCTGGCGAGATTGTTCTTGCTTTTCAGTGAGATATATTTCTCCTGCTATCGATTGATCACCGTTTTAAATGTTTCCCACTGCTGTTCTATTTCTTTGTCCAGGTCATTAATATGTCAAACATATCACCGTTCGAAACTTCTCAAGTCACATCTGCATGACAAAGCCAGTTGCTTTTGTGGGAGGAGAAAATCAACTTGGCAAAAAAATCTGCTGCAGCCCAATCCACAAATAAAATATTTCCACGTCTTAGTAAAAATAAGGAATGTCAGAAGTGGGATTCGAACCCACGCCTGCCAGAAAAGACTGCGACCTGGCCTTAGACCGCTCGGCCATCCTGCATTATTTCTGCACGGATGGTCAGTGAAAGCAGCACAAAAGTTTAAAATCGCACTCGCCCAACGTGGGGCTCGAACCCACGACCATGGGATTAAGAGCCTCATGCTCTACCGACTGAGCTAGCCGGGCCTGGTTGCCTTTAGCCGCCTTATCTGTTATTGCAGCAAGCAGGAGAAAGACTCCATTTCAAATTATTGGAATCATTTCTGAGGGCTCGGATAAACTGTCACTTCGAAAGGCACGGACGAATCAAGGACAGTCAGCATGGATTTGTTCAGGGGAGGTCGTGTCTGACGAACCTGATTGAATTTTTCGAGGAGGTGACAAGGAGTATCGATAGCGCAATTGATGTAGTCTGCATGGATTTTAGCAAGGCTTTTGAAAAATTCCCACATGGCAGATTGGTCGAAAAAGTAAAGGCCCATGGGATCCAAGGGCATGTGGCTTGTTGGATCCAAAATTGGCTCAGTGGCAGGAAGCAAAGGGTAATGGTCGATGGGTGTTTTTGCGGCTGGAAGGCTGTTTCCAGTGGGGTGCCGCAGAGCTCGGTACTTAGTCCTTTGCTTTTTGTGGTATACATTAACGATTTGGAATTAAACGTAGGGGGCATGATGAAGAAATTTGCGGATGACACAAAAATAGGCCGTGTGGTTGATAGCGAGGAGGAAAGCTGTAGACTGTGGGGGTTCAGGCAATTTTCTGATAACAAAGCACTCAATCTATCTCTGAATGAATTTTGAACGTATACGTTTGTTTGACCCGAAACATGCACAATGGGCCGAATGATCTCCTCTTGTGGACTAACATAATACGATGATACTAAGTGTTGTCAGAAGGAAAAGCAACACATTCCAAATAAGAGCAGAGGGAGGAAACGAGTCTAACAGCAGAACAGCACGGTGAGATATTGTCATAGAGTCATAGAGTTATACAGCACGGATAGAGGCCCTTCGGCCCATCGTGTTCGCGCCGGCCATCAAGCCCAGTCTAATCTAATCCCATATTCCAGCATTTGGTCCGTAGCCTTGTATGCTATGGCATTTCAAGTGCTCATCCAAATGCTTCTTGAATATTGTGAGGGTTCCTGCCTCCACAACCCTCTCAGGCAGTGAGTTCCAGACTCCAACCACCCTCTGGGTGAAAAAGTTCTTTCTCAAATCCCCTCTAAACCTCCCGCCTTTTACCTTGAATCTATGCCCCCTTGTTATAGAACCCTCAACGAATCGAAAAAGCTCCTTAGTATCCATCCTATCTATGCCCCTCATAATTTTGTATACCTCAATCATGTCCCCCCTCAGCCTCCTCTACTCCAAAGAAAACAAACCCAATCTTCCCAGTCTCTCTTCATAGCTGAAGCGCTCCAGCCCTGGTAACATCCTGGTGAATCTCCTCTGCACCCTCTCCAAAGCGATCACATCCTTCCTGTCGTGCGGCGACCAGAACTGCACACAGTACTCCAGCTGTGGCCTAACCAGTGTTTTATACAGCTCCATCATAACCTCCTTGCTCTTATATTCTATGCCTCGGCTAATAAAGGCAAGTATCCCATTTTCCTTCTTTACCACCTTATCAACCTGTTCCGCCGCCTTCAGGGATCTGTGAACTTGCACACCAAGATCCCTCTGACCCTCTGTCTTGCCTAGGGTCTTCCCATTCATTGTGTATTCCTTTGCCTTGTTAGTCCCTCCAAAGTGCATCACCTCGCACTTTTCCGGGTTAACTTCCATTTGCCACTGTTCCACCCATCTGACCAACCCATCTATATCGTCCTGCAGACTGAGGCTATCCTCCTCGCTATTTACCACGCTACCAATTTTTGTATCATCAGCGAACTTACTGATCATACCTTTTACATTCATATCCAAGTCGTTAATGTAGACCACAAACAGCAAGGGCCCCAGCACAGATCCCTGTGGTACCCCACTGGCCACAGGCTTCCAGTCACAAAAACAACCTTCGAACATCACCCTCTGCCTTCTGCCACTAAGCCAGTTTTGTATCCAAAGTGCCAAGGCACCTGGACTCCATGGGCTCGTACCTTCTTGACCAGTCTCCTGTGCGGGACTTTATCGAAGGTCTTACTGAAATCCATTTATACCACATCCACTGCGTTACCCTCATCCACACGCCTAGTCATCCCCTCAAAAAATTCAATCAATTTAGTCAGACATGATCTTCCCTTGACAAAGCCATGTTGACTATCCCTGATTAATCCTTGCTTCTCCAAGTGGAGACTAATTTTGTCCTTCAAAATTTTTTCCAATAATTTTCCCACCACTGATGTTAGGCTCACTGGCCTGTAGTTCCCCGGTTTTTCCCTACTCCCCTTCTTGAATAATGGTACTACATTAGCGGTTCTCCAGTCCTCTGGCACATCCCCTGTGGCCAGAGAGGTTCTGAATATATGTGTTAGAGCCCCCGCAATCTCCTCCTTTGCCTCACACAGTAGCCTGGGATACATTTCGTCCGGGCATGGGGATTTATCCATTTTTAGGCCTGCTAAAACCGCCAATACCTCCTCCCGCTCGAAGTTAATATGTTCGAGTATATCACAGTCCCCCTGTCGTATTTCTCTGTCTACGTCGTCCTTCTCCAGAGTGAAAACAGATGCAAAAAATTCATTTAGAACCCCTCCTACATCTTCCGGCTCCACACACTGTATTTGAGAAGGATGAGGAGGGATGAGGAGGGATAGTTTATCATGGTGGAAGTCAGATCGGGTATCATTTGTGACATTGAGAAGGACCATTTCATGCTGCGACAGGGGCGGAAACCCAATTGGAGAGATTCAGCCCGGGTGCGTCCCCATCGTGCGCGGTGAGACGGAAGAGGCGGGGGGTGCAGGGAAGTGTCAGAGCTCGGGCTCACCGGTGGAAGCAGCATAAAAGTTTAAAACGGTACTCGCCCAACGTGGGGCTCAAACCCACTACCCTGAGAGTTTTTAAAGAAAAGTGGGAGCAGCCACTGTCTGTATCTCTTGCTGTACTTGAAACAATACATTCCAAGTAAGAGCAGAGACAGGACACCATTCAGTTTCCCATTGTGTTAAACAAACTAATATCGGTTTCCGTAGTGTAGCGGTTATCACGTTCGCTTTACACGCGAAAAGTCCCCGGTTCGATCCCGGGCGGAAACATTATGTTGGAACTTGGTCTCCATAAACATCTCGATCGATTTTCTTCTCCGGCCAAAAAGGGAGACAGTGGCTGCTCCCTTATTCTTTGGAAGCTGCATCTTTTACTTCATTAAACAGATAACTTTGCGTGTGAGAAAACTGATCCACAGTGACGCTCACTTCAAGTTTTATTCCCTTTTAATCTGGAAGGATATATTGGCTTTGGACAGAGTGGCTTTTGAAAGGAGTTAGTCGGGTGGGATCGACAAACCTTTTCCACTGGTGGGGGACAAGGGAACCCACCAGGTTCTCCTGAATTCTCCGGTTCAATGGGAAACCGACCAACAAAAGCCCTTTCATTGACCGTGGAGGTTCAGATAATTTTCTGATAACAAAGCGCTCAATCTATTTCTCTTGTCTATTTCCCGATGTTTCCGGATATTGTCTGCATCTCTGCCCTGTGATTTTCTCACTATGTGTCCACCTGCAGGGTGGATTTTGAACCAATACGAGTGCTTGTCTTCTGTTTATAACATAAAATAATAGAGGGTATCAGACACTTCACTCCCTGACACTGGGGAACCAGTGAGACAGACTTGTGATTGTGAAAACGCGAATAATGCATTAATTGCGGAATTACACAGACTCTTATCAGCGCCAAAAGTAGCTTTACAATATATACACCCCAATAAATAAATAAATAATACAGATACATCTGAATGCATTTGCAACTAACAGAGTCACTAAAACAGAAATATTATTTGTACCTAATACAAACTCTCCCAGAAATATTTCGACATCTTACGTGATGGACTAGTGGTTAGAATTCAGTGTTCTCAACGCCATGGCCGAGTTTCAATTCCTAGTCATGGAACTTCCTCTTACAAAAAACAATTGCTAATTTTTTCGAATCAGAGCAAATTTAAGGCAGAGAAGAAGGCCGATCGGCCCATCGCATCTGCGCCTGCCGAAAATGAGCCGCCCAACTTTATCCCATTTTCCAGCACTCGGTCCGTAGCGTTGTAGGTTACACCACTTCAGGTGCATATCCAAATATTTTTTTAATGTAACGAGGGATTCTGCCTCTCCCACCCTATGAGGCAGTGAGTTCCAGACCCCTCCCACCCTCTGGGTGAAAACATTTCTCCTCAGCTCCCCTCTAATCCTTCCACCAATCACTTTAAATCTATGCCCCTGGTTATTGACCTCCCTGCTATGGTAAATAGGTCCTTCCCATCCACTCTATTTAGTCCCTTCATAATTTTGTACACCTCAAGTAAATCACCCCTCAGCCTCCTCTGTTCCAAAGAAAACAACCCCACACTATCCAATCTTTCCTCACAGCCAAAATTCTCCAGCCATGGCAGCCTCCTCGTAAATCCCCTCTGTACCCTCTCCAGTGCAATCACATCTTTTTTGACCAGTCTGCCAATTGGAACCTTGTCAAAAGCCTTGCTAAATCCATGTAGACTACATCAAAGTACTCCAGGCGTGTTCTCACCAAAGCCCTGTTTAATTGCAGCAAAACCTCCTTACTCTTATACTGCAACCTCCTTGCAAAAAGGCCAACATACCATTTTTCTTCCAAATTGCTTGCAGTAACCTGCATGTTAACTTTCTGTGATTTGTTTCCAAGTACACCCAACTCTGAATATCAACATTGATTGGACTCTCACCTTTTAAAAAATATTCTGCTTTTCTATTCTTCCTACAAAGTGGA
This sequence comes from Heptranchias perlo, assembly GCF_035084215.1. Classification (NCBI taxonomy): domain Eukaryota; kingdom Metazoa; phylum Chordata; class Chondrichthyes; order Hexanchiformes; family Hexanchidae; genus Heptranchias; species Heptranchias perlo. The sequence goes on along the minus strand of NW_027139570.1, from coordinate 838,902 downwards.
CAATTTCACATTTTCCAACCCTACATTACAACTGCCACCTTCTTAACTAATCACTTAACCTGTCCACCTCCCTTTGCGTCCTCCTCACGGCTTACTTTCCCACTTACCTTTGTATCATCAGCAAATTTGGATACATTACACTCGGTCCCCTCATCTAAGTCATTAATATAGAATGTAAACAGCAATTGCAAATAAATTGTCCGCCCAGGATCGAGAGCAGGGCCGTTTGCTTGTAAAGCGAACTGGTAACCACGACACCACAAAAAACCGCTGGTGACTTATACTGGACAGAGGGGAACTGACCAGTCACCTCTCTCTTCTCTGATTGGGACAGTTTTACTTCTCTTCAAACAACATCTCTCCTGTCCCACACTAAAATCATGGAATTGAATCATAGAATATTACAGCACAGAAGGAGGCCATTCGGCCGTGTTGTCCTGCCTACTCTTTGAAAGAGCTGTCCAATTTAGTCCAAAAAACCCAGTCTTTTCCCCGTAACCTTGCAAATCAGTCCTCTTCAAGTACCTGTCCAATTGCCTTTTGAAAGTTCCTATGAAAGCTGCTTCCACCACCCTTTCAGGGAGTGGCTACCAGATCGGAACAACACTCTGTGTGAAAAAAAATCTCCTCATTTCCCCTCTAGTCCTAAAAGCTCTCAATCCTTCTCCACGGATGCCTTTTTACAAACATTTCATTCATCAAAACCACACAAGTTACACGGGAAAAAGTCTTCATTTTCAAGTAATTAACGTTCCGAAGGAGCTCCCTAATTTCCCTCCCCTAACCTTATGAATCAGATCATTCTCGTCCGGATCCTTTTCCACATGAACCGGCCTCCACCCCCCCACCGCCCTCAGGAAGTAGCCATTCTGATTCTGTGACTGTGGCCAGCTTTGTTCGGGCAGTTGGTTTGACAGGGACCTCACACCGCACCCTCCTCCCGTGTTTTCTTCCAAATCCGCAGATTGTGGCCGGGCCTGGACTGATTTTTTTTCTCTGTCTCACCCGGGGCCGCTGAGTCTCCGACGCAGATCACAAACCAGCTCTCCGACACCCGATCACCATCTCACCCAGTTTGTAAATTGAAACCGGAGCAAGTGCCTCGTCAGAGAGCAAGAGATGTTGGGGAGGCAGCAACCTCTGATAAAATCTCAGGCTCATCAGAGAGGTTTGTGTATCTGAACGCCTAATAACCTTCTGCTCCTTTTAAAGTTTTGATCATTGCACACTACGCGGCACTGACAGACTCGTCTCTTGCACTGGCAGTCAAGCAAGCGAAGGGTTCACTCGCGAAAGCAGCGGAAAAGTTTAATAATGAGAATTCGCCTAACGTGGGGCTCGAACCCACAACGCTGAAATGAAGAGTCTCATGATTTACCTGCTGGGGGAGCCGGGACTGTTGAAGTGGCTCCATTTGAACTGTTATTGTCGCGAGGCGGCTGCTGGCTCCGCCCCATGGGCTGAGTTCAGAATCGTCGAAGGATACAGCTCAGAAGCAGGCCATTCGGGCCATCGCGCCCGTGCCTTGTCCTATAAACCATGTACCAGATTCTCCTGAATTCCAAGGTGTGGAACGAAAGCGAACAACAAAAGCCGTGGAGGTACAGGCAATTCTCTGATAAACCGGTTTGTCTATTGCCTGTCTCTCTCGCTGTGTTCATCTCTGTGCGTGTGGAGCTGCAGGCTGATTTTGAATTAATAAGTGTGTTTGTGTGTGTTTCTTGCAATAAATAAATGAGGGAATCAGACGCTTCTCTCCCTGACAATGGGGAACTAGTGAGGCAGAATTCAGAGCAGGGTTCATGTTTATTGTGAAAAAGGGAATGCAATATGAATTCCGGAATTATTCAGACTCCGAACAACGTTAAGAACAAGTGTGACCCCGACGTGATTTGAACACGCAACCTTGAATGATACGCGTCGCTATTGCACCTGGAGGTCTAATGGCAGGGACCTTGATGTTGACCTTTATGAAAGCTTCTCATGCACCGTTTGATTTATTTCAGATTACCAAATCCCCGCCCACTCCCACCAGGTGTCAGGCAGCCTCAGAAGCAGCCTTCACCTGTCCGCGGCAGCATGACTGCAGCAAATCCAATTACACACACCCGGCACCCAGAATCATCACATCACAGGAAAGGAACTGGACGGACAGCATCTGAAAAAACGCTGAGACTTTCTGTGATTGGACTTTGTTCAGGACTGCTAACGGGACGGTGTGAAAATTTAAACTATGGATGTGTATGAATGGATGACATGCTTCTTTATAAAGTGAGTGTTTATGTTATGTGTGCCATTTATAAATTTATTTTGATTATTTTTACAACATGATATATCTTGTTATAAATACATATAATTGCATCTGTGACACTTATAAATACATGTGGGTGCAACTGTGTGGTGGTTGTCATGACAGCTCTGTGTATCTGTGTTATGTATTTGTGTGTGATGAAAAATAAGACATAGAGAAATAAATCTCCAGAAAACACATTTACAATATAAACACCCCAATAAATGAATAAAAAAAAGAGTTGGCACAGGCACGATGGGCCGAATGGCCTCCTTCTGTGATGTTTCCATGCTGTGATTCTATGTTATGGAGGATTTTCTGATGCAGTGGATATTCGGGGCAGAGGACCAAGTGGGGATTGAGCTCGACGGCAAGTGTATACAGTTCGTTCAAAGGGCTGAAGCCGATGGTTTCATTCTTCCCGTCGTTTAGCAGCAGGAAATTAATCGGCCATGCAGGCGACATTTTTTGTCTTCATTCATGGGATGTGGGTGTCAATGGCAAGGTCAGCATTTATTGCCCATCCATAATTGCTCTTGAGAAGGTGCTGGTGAGCCGCCTTCGTGAACTGCGCCTTTCATTGACTGTGTCATTGACATTTTCGGGATGGAGAGAAACTATTTCCGCTGGTTGGGGATTCTAGGACTCGGGGGCACAGTCTAAAAATTAGAGCCAGACCTTTCAGGAGTGAGATTAGAAAACACTTCTAAACACAAAGGATGGTCGAAGTTTGGATCACTCTTCCGCAAACGGCAATTGATGCTAGCTCAATTGCTAATTTTAAATCTGAGACAGATAGCTTTTTGCCAACTGTCGGTATTAAGGGATATGGGCTAAAGGCAGGTATATGGAGTTCGATCACAGATCAGCCATGATCATATCAAATGGCGGAGCAGGCTCGAGGGGCTGAATGGCCTACTCCTATTCCGATGGTGCATTTCCCCAAGTGTCTGTTCTCTCCACAGTTGTTGAATGACCGCCTTGTGCTTCCAGCATATTTTCGTTCAAAGCTCGGTTTAGGGATGAGCTGGTGGGCGTCAAAACGTGCAGTGGACGGAGACCGGGTTGGTTATTGCGGGAAGAGCAAATCAACTGGGCCGAAAAATCAACCGCAGCTCAAGCAACAAATGAAATAGGAGTCAAAATAACCAATATCAGAAGTGGGATTCGAACCCATGCCTCGAAAGAAGACGACAACCTCAAACTGCGCGGCCATCCTGATTGATAAAGGGCCCTTTCACTCTCCACCTTTTCCACATTGAGACCCCCCGCCCCCCCGGAGGAAGTTTCACTCACTCCAGTGCTTGGTGAGATAAATGCTGCTCGACAGGCTCAGTGAGCGGGATGCCACCTCCCCGGGTTTTCCTGAACCTATTGTACTTTATTCCTATTTAATCACGGGAATATCCGCAATCAGGAACTAAAAAGAATTAAAAGCTGAATCACAGAGAAAGAGAAATCCATGTTAAATCTGATGACACTGTAAATAAAACTCGCTGGTGGTCTAGTGGTTAGGATTTGGCGCTTTTACCACGACGGCCGGGCTGCGATTCCAGGTCAACAAAGCAACTTTTGAGCACTTTTTATATTAATCGCATTTTAGAAATAAAAACAATCATTGTTTTATTCACCATTAATTAACTGATAACGTTATTTTGCAGAATGAAAGGCTACTGAGGGAAGTTGGAAAACTTTAATAATTTCTTTTGTGCGATGAACTTTTTATCCCTTCTCATTTTACACACTGTATTTTGAAGGGCTCGGTTTAAAATGTTCAGTGCTCGTGAGACCAAGAATTTGTGTTAAATTTAACAGGACCGGCTCTTTCACAGATGAAAAAAATATCTGCCCCAACATAATGTTTCCGCCCGGGATCGAACCGGGGACCTTTCGCGTGTGAGGCGAACGTGATAACCACTACACCACGGAAACCTCTGCTTTGGTTAGTAGCCAGAAATTAGAATGACGGCATTGATTCTCTTTCATAACTATTCAATTGATCGAAGTTGCACAAGTCACAAAAGAAAAATGTTCATTTCAAAGTTATTAAACTCCCAAATGTGACCTACCTTGTTTGGACAGGTGTGGAACCTGACATCACAGCATCAACAAAACATATTCTCAACATTTCCATTGGGAACAGGAGGAGGCCATTTAGCCCCTTGAACCTGTTCCGCCCTTCAATTAGATCAGAGATAATCTGAACCGCAAATCCATTTACCCGTCTTTGCTCCCGATCTCTCGATACCCTCACCCAACAAAAAACTATCGATCTCAGTCTTGATAGCTTCAGTTGACCCCCAGCATCCACAGTCTTTTGGAGGACAGAGTTCCAGACTTCTACTGCCCTTTGTGTAAAAAAGTGCTTCCTGATTTCGAACCTGAATGGCATGGTTCTAATTTTAAGGTTATGTCCCCCTCGTTCTTGATTCCTCAAAGGAAATTGATTCTCTCTCTCTATTCTATCGAATCATTTAAACATGTTAAACACCTCGCTCAGACCGCCCCTCAATCTTCCATACTCGAGGGAATACGAGCCCAGTCTCTGCAGCCTGTCCTCATAATTTGACCATTTTAGCCCGGTAACATTCTGGTGAATCTGCTCTGCACCCCCTCCAAGGCGAATCTATCCTTCCTGAGGTGCAGTGTCCAAAACTGAACGCAGTGACTCCAGACGCAGTCTAACCAGAGCTTTATATAACTGTAACATAACTTCCACTTCTTTATATTCCAGACCCCTGAGATAAAGGCTCACACTCCGTTAGCCTTTTAAATTATTTTTTGGACCCGTCCGTTAGGTTTTACTGATTTATGTAAATGAACCGTTAATTCTCTCTGCTTCTCCACAGTTCCCAGCTTCTTAGCATTTGGGAAATACCCTGACCATAGGTCCAAAGTGGATTACCCCACATTGAACTCCATCTGCCATAGTTTTGCCCACTCACTTAATCTATCAATGTCCCTTTGCAACTTTCCACTCGCATCCACACTAGTTACTGTAACACCTAACTTAGTGTCATCAGCAAACTTGGATATACGACTCTCTGTTCCTTCATCTAAGTCATTGATAATTATGGAGACAAGCTGAGACCCCAGTTACAGATCCCTGGGGGACACCACTAGTCCCATGCTGCCAATTGTTGTATGTACCCATTATCCCTACTCTCTGTCTCCTATCTCCTAACCAATTCTCTATCCATGTCAATACATTGCCTCAAGTTCCATGCGCTTTCATTTTTGCCAACAGTCTCTTGTGTGGAACCTTATCAAATGCCTGTCGGAATTCCATATAAATAATATCATCGGAACATAGGAACAGGAGAAGGCCATTCAGCCCCTCGTTCCTGCTCCGCCATTTGATAAGATCATGGCTGATCTGTGATCTAACTCCATATACCCGCCTTTGGCCCATATCCCTTAATACCTTTGATTGCCAAAAAGCTATCCATCTCAGATCTCAATTTAGCAATTGAGCGAGTATCAATTGCCGTTTGTGGAAGAGAGTTCCAAACTTGCACCACCCTTTGTGTGTTGAAATGTTTTCTAATCTCGCTCCTGAAAGGTCCGGCTCTAATTTTTAGACAAAATGGTGGCAAGTTCGCCGGACATCTTGGACAAAATGTCTGTCAGCACGGTGGCCATCTTGGACAAAATGTCTGTAAGCACGGTGGCCATCTTGGACGAAATGGCGGCAAGTCCTTCACGGCTGATCGACAGGAACAGAAGAAGGCCATTGAGCTCCTCAAGCCTCTTATATGGGAACTGAAGGCCATTCAGCCTCTGAAGGCTGTTACACAGGAAAAGGAGGAGGCCATTCAGCCCCTCAAGCCTGTTTCATCGTTACTGGAGGCCGATCATCTCCTCAAGCCTGTTACATAGAATCAGGAGGAGGCCATTCAGCCCTTCGAGCCTGTTATACAGGAACTTGAGCCCAATCAACCCCTCAAGCCTGTTAAATAGCAAAAGGAGGAGGCCATTGAGCCCCTCGAGCCTGTTATCTGGGAACTGAAGGCCATTCAGCCCTTCGACCCTGTTATACAGGAACTAGACGCCAACCAACCCTTCAAGCCTGTCAGTTTGCAACAGGAGAAGGCCATTCAGCCCCTCGAGCCCCTTACACCAGATCTGATGGCCAATCAGCCCCGCAAGCCTGTTACATAGGAACAGCAGCAGGTCATTCAGCCCCTCGAGCGTGTTATACGGGAACTGAAGGCAATTCAGCACCTCGAGCCTATTACACTGGAATGGGACTTGGTCATTAAGCCCCTTGAGCTTGTTGCAATGGAACAGGAGGAGGCTATTCATCCCTTCGAGACTGTTATACAGGATCTGGATGCCATTCAGCCCCTCGCGCATGTTACATACGAACAAGAGGAGTCCATTCAGCCACACGAGCCTGTTACATAGGCACAGGAGGAGACATTTCAGCTCCTCAACCTGTTCCGCCATTCAATTCGATCATGGCTGATTTGTATCTTAACTCCATCTACCCGCCTTGATTCCAGAATCCTTCATACCCTTGCCGAACAAAAGTCTATCAATCTCCGTTTTGAAATTTCGGATCGACCCCCAGCCTCAACAGACTTTTGTGGGAGAGAGTTCCAGATTTCCACTACCCATTGTGTGAAGAAGTGCTTCCTGACATCACCACTGGACGGCCGAGCTCTAATTTTAAGGTTATGCCCCTTTGTTCTCGACTCCCCCAACAGAGGAAGTAATTTCTCTCTATCGACCCTATCAACTCCGTTCATCACCTTAAACACCTCAATTCAATCACGCCTTAATCTTCTATATTCAACCTGTCCTCATAATTTAACCCTTTTAGCCCCGAGATCATTCTGGTGAATCTGCGCTGCAGCCCTTCCAAGGGCAATATATCCTTCCTGAGGTGCAGTGCCCAGAACTGAATGCAGTCCTCCAGATGGGCTCTAACCAGAGCTCTGTACAGCTGGAACATAACTTGCACCCCTTTATATTCCAGCCCTCTTGAAATAAAGGCCAACATTCTATTCGCCTTTTGAATTATTTTTGTCCACTAGCTTTTAATGATTTCTGTACTTGGACCCTAAATCTCTCTGCTCCTCCACAGTTCTGAGCTCCTCACCATTTAGAAAATTCTCTGATCTATCTTTCTTAGATCCGAAGTGGATGGCCTCACATTTCCCCTCATTAAACTCCATTTGCCACAGTTTTGCCCACTCACATAATCTCTCAATGTCCCGGGGATGCTTGGAGCTTTTGTTTGTTTGGAGAATGCTTCATATCAGATCGTTATTGTAAAAAAGATTACAATTGAGTTTTATTTTGTACAGTTTCAACAAGATCATTATTCCACGGTCAGTAAAATGTCCGTGTTTTTCAGATAGTGGAGACAGTTCAGAGATAGTTGCCTTTTTGTCAACTTCAATGAAGTGAAATTTTGCTGATTTAAAATCAGCTGTATTTCTAAGCTTGAAAAAGCAGCTCCTCTGTTAGGTGAGGCTTCACTCCCAATGTCTCAGTGTTTCCGCTTGTCCTGATATCAGTGTAACATTTGAAGGGCTCCAGGTAATGAACAGTGAAACCCCTTCAGATTATCTCAGCCCACTCGTTCTATCCAGTGCCTAATAGTGCCTGCTCTTCAGAGGGTGACAGATTCACACTACACTGGGCCTTGTTTTAGACTTTAACTGTCAAACAAATTGATGAAACAGTGAGAGAATAAACAGAATATTAGCAGTAAGACAACAGTTTTACTGTGAAGCTCAACCAGATCCTTATTGGAAAAGAAAATAATAAATAATTCACAAATACTACACGAAACTGTGACCGAACTTTCGAACATCCTGGTTCTTTGTTCTCTTTTTCTCACAAACTATGGAAGCTGTCGACTTGATGAACATTCTCAGAGATTCCAAACAGACTCACCAGTTTGAAAAAGACAGTCTGATAAATGCCTTCAGAACAGTGACTGAGAGCCAGTCATTTTAAACAATGGTCTGTTTAATTGAAAAGAAACTGCCAATCAAAACTGTACGAGAAGAAATGAACCCGGAGGTTTGTATCTGAATCAAATGTTTGAATTTGCGAGGTGCAACCTGCCTTTTCGAGGTGTAGACTGCCTTTAAGATTTGCAGGCTGCCTTCAAGAGGTGCAAACCACTCACGTAATATGGGGGCTCCCCTCCTGGTGAGAAGCCGCTCAACAGCGCAGCCAGGCCTGACCGCTCGCAGGAATCAGGGAAATCACCAGGCAGCACAAATCTCACGGACTGTCTGCATCTCAATGACCGGGTTCAGGTTAATCACGTGGGGGTTAATCGACCCCCGCGCCCGGATTCAGGGGTTATCGAATTTAACCCCGAATATATCATTATATACATTTTGCATAGAATACAGCACGACACAGAAACAGGCCATTCAGCCCATCTGGGTAAAGAAGTTGCCCTGAATTTCTTATTTGACAACAACTTCTGGAGTATAAAATATGATACAATATATAATCAAATGTTATATGTATATATATTTAACATCGAATGTAGAGTACAGCACTGTACAGTGTCCATTCGGCCCGACTACTCTTTCTGTTTTACAACAGCTACTTCTTTTATGTAAAATACAATACAGTATATCTTTATATAAATATTACATAGAATTCAGCACGTCACAGAAACAGGCCATTCGGCCCATCTGGGTAATTAAATATCCCACAGTGTTCCCACAGTGACCAAGTGATCCCACAGTGCACCCAGTGATAGTGCCCCATTGATCCACAGTGTCCCAGTGATCTAAAGTGCACCCAGTGATCCCACAGTAATTGCAGAGTGACCCACTGATACCACAGTGCATTCGTGATATTGCCTCAGTCATGCACAGTGTCCCAATGATCCACAGTGCAACCAGTGATCCCACAGTGATCGCAGCGTGACCCAGTGACCCTACAGTGCACCCAGTGATATTGCCGCAGTGATCCAAAGTGTCTCAGTGATCCCAAAATGTCCCAGTTCTCTCAAAGTGATCCCAGTGATCCCACAGTGCCCCCAGTGTCCCCCCGTGCACCCAGTGATTCCACGGTGCACCCAGAGTTACCAGTATCCAAACTGCATCTGTGCAAACTTTTGAGAGACTTTCTTTATGTACAACAACGTGTGCATATAAAATAACGTGTTTTATATATATGTATATTACATATTACATAGAATGGGTCATGAAATTCCTCCTGTAACGCCATAAAGCTGAAACAAAATGGTGGCCATTAACGCGGTCTTCTTAAATAAAGTGGTCGCCTGTGTCCCAGTGCTCCCACATTAACTCAATGATTCCACAGTGTCCCACTGATCCCACAGTATCCCAGTGATTCCAAAATATCCCAGTGAACCTGCAGTGTCCCAGTGATCCCACAGCAACCAGTGACCCCACAGTGCACCCATTGATCCCACAGTATCCCAGTGATTCCAAAATATCCCAGTGAACCTGCAGTGTCCCAGTGATCCCACAGCAACCAGTGACCCCACAGTGCACCCATTGATCCCACAGTGACCCAGACAAATCTCACGTGAGTCTCATTGGGTGCAGCCTGTGTTAAAGGCCTCGGTCAGTGCCCTGTGGAGAGAAAGCCTGTAGTTTGTGGTCAACTTACAGTTTGTGGCTTTTTCCAATCGGCCAAAGAGTTCAAACAAATTCATGACATTAAAAAGAGCCAAAGCAAAAAGTTTTTTTAAAAAACCTAACACAAAGCAAGATCCCTCATCCGTTACAGGGACAATCTCTCAGCAACATTCATTTACACAGAAACAAAGCCTAGTTTATAAAGGAGAAGAATCTAAAGAGTAAAAGATTGAGAGACAATCTTTATCGACTACAACAACTTGTATATCTTACAGCAACCACTACAACATCAATCTGCATTATTACATATATATGTATTTGTAAAATACAACTACTATTACAAAGCCTCCATAAAGGATGTGGGGAAAGAGCAAAGGGGGAAATGGGACGAATTCGACAGCCCTTTCAAAGAGCTGGCACAGGCACAGTGGGGCGAAAGGCCTCCTCTTGTACCATAGTTACCATGAAACCTTAAATCTATGAACAACAACTTCAATGTCATGAACCTGAAACAAAATGGACACCAGTAAGGCAGTCATCTTACTGAGGGGCAAGGCGGCCATTCAACTGAGGGGCAAGCTGGACATCGTACTGAGGGGCAAGGCTGCCATTTAACTGAGGGGCAAGGCTGCCATTTAACTGAGGGGCAAGGCTGCCAAATTACTGGGGGACAAGATGGTCATATTGAACAAATTGGCCGCCATGAAGCTTAAACAAAATGGACGCCATGATCCTGAAACCTAATGGCCACCAAGAAGGCAGCCATCTTCGTGAGGGGCAAGATGAAGCTCGCTGCGGTGTGACACATGGAGAGGGTTCATTTGCTGTTCCTGTTAAATCACTGTTGAACTATAGTTAAAGATACAAACTGAGTGAGTCTGGCACTAGCTGGTGTTTAACACAAAGACAGCAGAGCAGTGAGGAAATCAAGGACCAAAATGTGAACTTCTGCAAAAAAAATGGATTAACATTTGGTTATTTGAATGTAATGCTTCTGGAGAACGAAAGACCAGACATTCGGAAGGAAGGTCAAATGAGCCATTTTGTGTAGAGCTTGCAATTCTAGCTTCTATCAAATAAATCAGAGTAAAATTGGAGTCAATCTGAATGCAGTTCTGATCTAGGATTTGGTTCATTTGTCTATTATTCATATTTTTCTTTAATCTGAAACAATAACAGTATTTGTAACAGTAACAGAACAGGAGAGTGCTCCGGGACCCTGCCCAGTTTAGTAAGATAGCAGAAGGGTTAAGAGTACATTGTGATTTATTACAGAATCCAGCAGCTCACTGGGAAAGTTACACATGGTACAGATGGAGGAGCAAAAAGGTGCGAAGTGATTTTACACTTTAATTTGGGGCAGTGCCTTTTTATCTCCAAAAGGTTAAAATTTATATTTAAATGATAGGCTCTTTATCCGAAAGAAACTTGAGGCATAAACCATGGCTTTATGAACAAAACAATCATTTATTATTCTTAACACACTAGAAAAATTTACATTAGAATTTAATCAACATCTTGGGATTATACCCGATTTAGAATTGCTTTAACACCAATAAAACAACACATTCTGAATTCCTAAAATGCATAACCGTTTGGAAATCCAATGTCTATCTTCGACTAAGCTGATAACGAAAGTTATATCCTTATGGTTGACTCAAGCTTGCCTGGAAGATTCCAGGCGTTTTGATGGATACCGTTGTAGTGTAGCCTGTCTTACTCTTGTATCCAGGTCATCTGCTTCACAGGCAATCTGTAAACCAGCATCGAGGCACCAATCTGGGAGGTAGCGAGCAGTCAGGAAGATTCCAGGTGAGGTGGTGCTGCGAGGAAGCGAAAGGTGAGTTTGGAGCAGCCGTGCTGGATCTGCGTCTCTCCCCACTCAACTTCTGCCCAGCTTCTTTGTATCATAGAACCACACCTCTAGGACAGTACCTTATCAAAAATAGATTCCTACAAATACAACCCATGATTGATTGACACTTCACTTGTTTTCTCTCAGTGTCCACAACGTAACCAAGTCAAGCCGGCAAGAGTTCGAACCATCTCCAGCCCTTCTGGGATCGTTATTTTTGCTGTGATGATCTATCCTCTGCTGTGTGGTCTTTCACAACGTGTCATTAACAATCCTTCTAACAGCCCTTCCTCCTTTTAATCGTCCTTTTCCTTCAGACATGCTGAAGCCGATTTAGTCTCAGGCTTTCGTTTATCAGATGAATGTTTACGACACAGAGCAGCTGGGAAACTCCTGCAGTCAGTAATGGTCAGCGTCAGGTATACAAGGCTGAGTGACTTTATTGTGCAGCCTCCCAGCATCACCTCTCTCTTTGTTTCTCTCTCCCGGCCTCTCTCTTTGTCTTTCTCCTGGTATCTCTCTCTGTCTCTCTCTCTCTGTCTCTTTCTTTCCCTCGCTTCCCTCTCTCTATATCTCCCTCTCTGTCTCTCTGCCTCTCCTTCTTTCTCTCCCTCTCTCTCTCCCACTCTCTCTCTCTCTCGCCCTTTCCCTCTCTCTTCCCCTTTGTCTCTCTTTCTCTGTCTCTCTCTCCCTGTCTCTCTCCAACTCTCTCTTTGTCTCTGACTCTCCCTCTCTCATTCTCTCTGTTTCCCTCTCACTGCCTCTGTCTCTCTCTAATTGCATCTCCCTTTCTCTCCCTCTTTCTCGCTCCCTCACTCCCTCTTTCTCACTCTCTCTCTGTCTCCCGTTCTCCCCCTCCCCTCTCTCTCTCTGTCTCTCTCTGTCTCACCCCTCTCTCTCCCTCTCTACCTTCCTATCTCCCTCTCTCTCACCATTTATGTGAAGCACATACATCCTGATCAGGTCCACAGAAGTGACTTTGATTTCCAGCTTTGCCCATTTTGTCTTGCGGTCAGTTAATTAAAGTCCAGCTGAGCTCTTTAGTGCCGCCATTTTGAGCAACAATTCACGTGTTGTCTGCAAAGCAAATCCCGCCTCAATAGGTCAGATTATCAATAAAATATAATCTCAGAATCTGATTTAAGATCATTTCAGGGCTCTGTGCTGTTAATATAAAATGTACTCTCCGTCCCCCGGGAAGTGTAGGGGATGGAGTATGAAATGGGATTTAGTTCTAGTGCTTGAAACCCTTCAGCTCTTTCTATGATTTCACTAATTTAACAATTAGATTGAGTGGGTATTTCACCGCGTTCTTCAGCTCCTCTCTGAATTTAGTCTGGGTCAGGACATAAATACACGTGTTTGTGCAGGAACTGAGGAGCTGCAGCATAACTGATGTCTGTAGCGTGAGATATACAGGGTCAGTGAAGGAGTAAAAATGCCGAATGTCTGCAATTCGCACATAAATGTTAAATACAACCTGTGTCAGCCACAACAGTATAAAACTGCCCGATATACTGAAGAGTAAAATGATGGATTTCTTGCGGTTCTCCATCTCTGGATCACTCTGATTCTCTCCATTGCCGCGGCCCCGGAGTCCCCTGCGGACTCGACTGGACATTAGAATACGCCTGACCGTCAGGACATTGAGCAGCAAAATCAAACAGAACGGGACACAAGGGGATAAAATGAGGTTAAACATGTTAAATGCGGCCCATGCTGGGGAAGCACGGAAGCTCGGTTTAGTCGCACAACCCCAGAGAACATTATCAATTATATATTCAGGTTTCAATGTAAAGTACCAGGGGACAGTCACCAAACAGCCCAACACACTCACTGTTCCCAGAACCACAGCCGCCGTTCTCTCGGTGCAATATTTTGTTTTCAGCTTCTCACAACAAATGGCCACAAATCGATCAAAGGTGAAAGCGACTTTGAACCAGACAGAAACCATGATGGCTGCAGCACTCAAGACGATAATAGAACGACACACAGGAGTAATGTGCAGGAATGGCCATGGGCGATACATCGCATTAATCCACACCAGTATCACACGAATGATAACGACCAGGAGATCGGCCACTGCCATTCCCACCAGGTAGACACTGATACATTTGGAGAGACCGCACTTTCCTCGGGACAGGATCACAATCGCCACCGAGTTAACTGTAAGAGAGAGAAAAGGAAGCAGAGAAATTACTGATCAGACCTGGAGTCAAAGCAGCAGTTTGAGAGGATCTGGGGTGAAAATTCCAGCTTTGTTGATGCATCGAAGGAATGTGTTTCATTGACCTGGGCAGCGCTTTCGGATAGAGGGATGTTTTTAAACACAATGATCGATAATGAATTGGGAGATGGATACAGAAAGTGAATAAAGTGAGCCCCGGATGCACTGGAAGGGCAGAGAGAGGGCGCAGTGCCGGTGGGGAAGGGAGAAGGGGTTTGACACACCGGGAATCTAGCGGATTAAAGCCGGGTTTGGGTTCCAGACTGACGGGAAAAAGTGGGAAGGGTCGGGAATGTGAGGGGACAGGGGGAGGTACAGCTGATTTATTTTTCTGGGTTAAGTTAGCCGACAGTGGCTGGCACGAAACGGGAAAGGCAGCTGGAGACCGAGCGAGTGAGTGAGATTGGGAGGGGGACAAATTGAAGCAACGAATGAGGAGACAGAGGATTCAATGCAGTGAGAGGAGAGGCTGGGATTCACAGGGAGAGACTGCAGCAGAGAGTTAGAGGAAATCTAATCTATGGGTCCCACTAACACAATCCAACTATTACATTCAATAGTTCATTTCTGTGGTTATTGATATCAGGGAACCTGTGTCGTTATAAATTGTGTACAATAAATTTACTTTGTAATTCACTTGAAATTAAATTTAAAAGTATTAATTAAATCAACCTCGTTGTTTATTGAATTCATCTAACTTTAACGTACTGTATCCGAACAATTCATTACGATCAAGACATTTCTGATTCAATTTTTTTCAGCAAATTTTAATTATGTTTAGTGTTAAGTTGGAAAACAAGGAACATTCACAAAAACAGACTGAGGACCTGACAGGCATATAAACATGAGGAGCGAGTCCCACAATAAAAACTCACCCAATCTGACCATACCATAATAACACATTCAAGTCATTTTTTCTGTTTAATTGTACTGGAAGTTTCAGCAGTTCGTTCTGATGAATTATTCACACCACAGCCTCTCGCTTTCCCTCTCAGTCGCCCTCTCTATCACTCACTCTACTCTCTTTCTCAAGTCCATTTTCATATCCGATTAAATCCTATCATCCTGTGCCTGTATTCTGTTCATCAGCCCCTTGTTCCACCGATCCTATTCTCATTGTCATTTTGTTTAATAGTGAAGCCTCTGTGGAATAGTTTAATGTTTCTACAGATCATTCAGTTCTCCACCTGTTCACCTACACTGTTCACTTCATCTTCAAATCATGGAACAAACAGAATCGAATGCCCCTTCCAGGCAGATCTCACAATATTTGAGATTCCTTCTCCAGTAATTATAGGGTACAGGGATAGATGGCGGGATTGTTCAATATACAAAACGCAAACATCATACTTATAACCTACAGGTGCATAGAAGGTCTGCTGATTCCAACAGGGACAGTGCAAATTGAGACCACAAAACATTAAAACATTTCATTTTACAGTGAAGCCCAGTGACAGTCAGTGAATTCATCCACAGTGAAGCAGAGAAGGAGATGTGAAAGATTCAGCAGAAAACTCAGTTCAGTAACCAGACATCAGTAGCGGCGTCAGATACACACATAATGAAATAATATTTCATAACAGTGATCACCAATCAATAAATTGAAATCCCAGTTAAACTGAAGCATGTTATTTGGGAGGGAAGACACTGCACTGCCTCCTTGTAACACTGAGACCGTGAGCTGTCTCATTATCAATCACTGAAAACACATTGATGATAACATATTCCAGGACAGGTTAGTTCCACAACAAGAAACTGTTATCATCTCCTGATGGTCTGATACCAACTCTTAGCCCAATACATTCAGTACAGAGAATAATGCAGTAACAATGCCAGGAATGGATAGACAAATTCATGACAGATAGAATGCAGCTCCTCAATACCGAAAGAGCAGAGACTAAACACGTTCCATCATTCAACCAATAGAACAGAACAGTGACTGTGTAAAATATGTCGGGACAAAAAAAATTTTGCCAATTACAGCAGCAGAGTTAACACCGATTTATACCTTTAACAGATGAGATAACGGCTTACCCGGAACTCCAATGGATGCAAGAACAGGATAATAAATGCGTATTATCTGAAATATTACTGGATATTCCATTTCTGTGAGAAGCACTGACTTCTGTTGACCTGGAAACCACAACTCCGGCAGGCACTCTGAGCTGATCCATTCCAACAAGCCCTGATTTATACAGGGGATAAGTCTCCACTGACACGGTTATACTCCTGATCATTGCTATGAGTTACAGTCAGTTTAACAAACACATTATATCAGCAGCTTTGACTCCGATGTAAATAATGTGGTGGATAAAACACAAACATCTCAAAGTCCAGGTTATTACTAAATCAGACCTCTCTCAGGAATAAAGTTTAAATCTGTTCTCATACAGGACTGATCCAACAATAATAAACGGCTTCATTTACAGCTTTTATATAACTATATTGACCATGTTCACTCCTGGTGTTTCATTTATAATTTAGACAGATGTCTCCGCAGTGTGGACTGAATCCAGGGACACAAGCAGACCCGTTTCACTCTGTTCCTGCAGTTTCCCAGTTAAAATATGAATTGTGATTCTCTGACACGAGGACAGTTAAAGGGCAGGTTGAGGATTGCAGCCTGGAAATGACTGTGTGTGATATTAGGGGACGGACACTTTGGACAAAATGGAGCACAGCGCGGCCAACCTTTTGGACAAAAGGCGGCTGCGCCGCTGCCATCTTGGTCAGATGGCGGCAAGTAGCCAACAGAGTGTCCCCAGTGATCCCGCAGTGAACCCAGAATGATGCTTGGTTGCAGCCAGTCAGCCCAGAGTGATGCCAGAGTGGCGGTCTTGATGTTCAGACCACAACCACAACAACAAGAGCTACCACAACAATGTTCCAGTGACCCCCCCAGTGTCCCCTGAATGTCCCCGTGATCCCAGTGTGAACCCAGTGACCCCAGAGTAACCCAGACATTACTCACGTGCTCCCCATCGCGTCCAGGCTGTGGTGAAGGTCTCAGTCAGTCCGTCCCCAGCGGAGAGAACGATTCTTGGCCCAGGATTTCTCCCACTCCTCCTCCTCCTCACAAAATGTCTCTTTCTGGATCATCTCCTTGCAGCATTTCATCAAAAAGATTCCTGAGGGGAGAGAGACAGAGAGAGGGAATTGATTAAGAAGAAAAGCAAGGGATTAAAAAGGCACAGCAAGAGCCCAGAACTCCCTCCCTCCCACTTCCTCTCTCACTCTCTCTTTTTCCCTCCCTCACTCTCTCGTTTTCCGTCCCTCCCTCTCCCCCTCTCTCTCTCCCTCTCTCTCCCTCCCCCACAATCTCTCCCTCTCCCTCTCTCTCTATCCCTCAGTCCCTCTCTCTCCCTCCCTCTCAATCTCTCTCTCTCTCCCTCCCTCTACCTCTCTCTCTCTCCCTCCCTCTCCCTCTTTCCCTCCCTCCATCTCCCTCTCTCTCCCCCTCTCTCTCTCTCCCTCCCTCTCAATCTCTCTCCCTCTCACTCTCTCTCTCCCTCTCCCCCCCTCTCTCACTCTCCCTCTCTCTCTCCCTCCCTCTCCCTCTCTCTCTCCCTCACCCCTCTCCCTCTCACTCTCTCTCTCCCCCTCTCCCCCTCTCTCTCTCCCTCTCTCTCTCTCCCTCCCTCTCGCTCGCTCTCTCTCTCTCCCTCCCTCTCCCTCTCACTCTCTCTCTCCCCCTCTCTCTCTCTCTCTCTCCCTCCCTCTCACTCTATCTCTCCATTCCTCTCCCTCTCTATCCCCCTCTCCCCCTATCTCTCTGTCTCTCTCTCCCTCTCTCTGTCTCTCTTCCTCCCTCTCCCTCTCTCTCTCCCTCCATCCCTCCCTCTCTCCCCTCTCTCTCTCACCCTCACTCTCCGTCTATCTCCCTCGCTCCCTCTCACTCTCACTGTCTCTCCCTCCCTCTCTCTCCCCCTCTCCCCCCTCTCTCTCACACTCCACCAGTTGCAAAGAATCTCTCCCTAATCCAAGTCTGCAGCTTGTTTCTCCCCTGCCTTTCCTCTGAATGCCCCTCAACGGTGCCGCACTGCTCAGTGTTTGCTGCAGGGTCCAACCCTCCCCTGGGTTTATTTTCTCTTCTGTCCCTGGGCCCCGCACACTGCTGCTCTGGACATTGTTGCAACTTTTGTTCTGTCAGTTGCTGTCAGCGAAAGGTCAACAGCTTTTCCCTCAACTGTTTTCTCTTGTTTGAATTAGAAGTTCGCCCCACCCTGTTCAATCCCTCCAACTCCCTGTTCAATCTCTCCCCCTCTCAGTGTAATAGTCCCCCTCTCTGTAATATTCCCTCTCTGTGTAATATTCCCCTTTGTGTAATATTCCATCTTCGTGCAATATTACCCTCCTTGTAATATTACACCTCTCTGAGTCCAACAAACCCTGTATTATACAGATTGTGATATAAGATATGTACTGAGTCCAACCCACCATGTATTGTACAGAATGTGATATAAGATATGTACTGAGTGCACCCCACCTTGAAATGTACAGAATGTAAAATAAGATATGTACTGAGTCCACCCCACCTTGTATTGTACAGAATGTAATATAAGATATGGACTGAGTCCACCCCACCTTGTATTGTACAGAATATAATATAAAATATTTACTGAGTATATCACACCTTATATTGTACAGGATGTAATATAAGATGCATCCTGAGTCGACCCCACCTTGTATTATACAGAATGTAATGTAAGATATCTACTGAGTCCACCCCACCTTGTATTGTACAGAATGTAATATAAGATATGTACTGGGTCCACCCCACCTTATATTGTACAGAATGTAACATAAGATATGTACTGAGTCCACCCCACCTTATATTGTACAGAATGTAATATAAGATATGTGCAGAGTCCAATCTAACTTGTATTGTACAGAATGTAAATATGAGATATGTACTGAGTCCACCCCATCTTGTATTGCACAGAATGTAATTTAAGATACGTACTGAGTCCACCCCATCTTGTATTGTAAATAATACAATATAAGATACGTCCTGAGTCCACTCTAACTTGTATTGTACAGAATGTAATATGAGATATGTACTGAGTCCACTCCACCTTGTATTGTACAGAATGTAATGTAAGATATGTACTGAGTCCACCTCACCTTCTATTGTAGAGAATGTAATTTAAGATGTGCAATGAGTCCACCCCACGTTGTATTGTACAGAATGAAATATAAGTTATGGACTGAGTCCACCTCACCTTGAATTCTACAGAATTTAATTCAAGATATGGACTGAGTCCACCCCACCTTGTATTGTGCAGAATGTAACATAAGATATGGACTGAGTCCACCTCACCTTGTATTGTACAGAATGTAATATAAGATATGTACTGAGTCCACCCCACCTTGTATTGTACAGAGTGTAATATAAGATATGTACTGAGTACACCCTACCTTGTATTGTACAGAATGTAATATAAGATATGTACTGAGTACACCCTACCTTGTATTATACAGAGTGTAATATAAGATATGTACTGAGTCCACCTCAACTTGTGTTGTACAGAATGTAATTTGAGATATGTACTGAGTGCACCCCACCTTGTATTATACAGGATGTAAGATAAGATGCATCCTGAGTCCACCCCACCTTGTATTATACAGAATGTATTTTCAGATATGTACTGAGTCCACCCCACCTTGGATTGTACAGCATGTAATATAAGATATGTACTGAGTCCACCCCACCCTGTATTGTACAGAATGTAACAAAAGATATGTACTGAGTCCACCCCACCTTGTATTGTACAGAATGTAACAAAAGATATGTACTGAGTCCACCCCACCTTATATTGTACAGAATGTAATATGAGATATGTACTGAGTCCACTCCACCTTGTATTGTACAGAATGTAATGTAAGATATGTACTGAGTCCACCTCACCTTCTATTGTAGAGAATGTAATTTAAGATGTGCAATGAGTCCACCCCACGTTGTATTGTACAGAATGAAATATAAGTTATGGACTGAGTCCACCTCACCTTGAATTCTACAGAATTTAATTCAAGATATGGACTGAGTCCACCCCACCTTGTATTGTGCAGAATGTAACATAAGATATGTACTGAGTCCACCTCACCTTGTATTGTACAGAATGTAATATAAGATATGTACTGAGTCCACCCCACCTTGTATTGTACAGAGTGTAATATAAGATATGTACTGAGTACACCCTACCTTGTATTGTACAGAATGTAATATAAGATATGTACTGAGTACACCCTACCTTGTATTATACAGAGTGTAATATAAGATATGTACTGAGTCCACCTCAACTTGTGTTGTACAGAATGTAATTTGAGATATGTACTGAGTGCACCCCACCTTGTATTATACAGGATGTAAGATAAGATGCATCCTGAGTCCACCCCACCTTGTATTATACAGAATGTATTTTCAGATATGTACTGAGTCCACCCCACCTTGGATTGTACAGCATGTAATATAAGATATGTACTGAGTCCACCCCACCCTGTATTGTACAGAATGTAACAAAAGATATGTACTGAGTCCACCCCACCTTGTATTGTACAGAATGTAACAAAAGATATGTACTGAGTCCACCCCACCTTATATTGTACAGAATGTAATATAAGATGCGTACTGAGTCCACTCGAACTTGTATTGTACAGAATGTAATATGAGATATGTACTGAGTCCAACTCACCTTCTATTGTAGAGAATGTAATTTAAGATGTGCAATGAGTCCACCCCACCTGGTATTGTACAGAATGAAATATAAGTTATGGACTGAGTCCACCTCACCTTGTATTCTACAGAATTTAATTCATGATATGTACTGAGTCCACTCCACCTTGTATTGTGCAGAATGTAACATAAGATATGTACTGTGTCCACCCCACCTTGTATTGTACAGAATGTAATATAAGATATGTACTGAGTCCACCCCACCTTGTATTGTACAGAAAATAATATAAGATATGGACTGAGTCCACCTCACCTTGTATTGTAGAGAATGTAATATAAGATATGTACTGAGTCCACCCCACCTTGTATTGTACAGAATGTAATATAAGATATGTACTGAGTCCACCCCACCTTGTATTATACAGAGTGTAATATAAGATATGTACTGAGTACACCCTACCTTGTATTGTACAGAATGTAATATAAGATATGTACTGAGTACACCCTACCTTGTATTATACAGAGTGTAACATAAGATATGTACTGAGTGCACCTCAACTTGTGTTGTACAGAATGTAATTTGAGATATGTACTGAGTGCACCCCACCTTGTATTATACAGGATGTAATATAAGATGCATCCTGAGTCCACCCCACCTTGTATTATACAGAATGTAATTTCAGATATGTACTGAGTCCACCCCACCTTGTATTGTACAGAATGTAATATAAGATATATACTGGGTCCACCCCACCTTGTATTGTACAGAATGTAATATAAGATATGTACTGAGTCCTCCCCACCCTGTATTGTACAGAATGTAACAAAAGATATGTACTGAGTCCACCCCACCTTGTATTGTACAGAATGTAACAAAAGATATGTACTGAGTCCACTCCACCTTATATTGTACAGAATGTAATATAAGATGCGTACTGAGTCCACTCTAACTTGTATTGTACAGAATGTAATATGAGATATGTACTGAGTCCACTCCACCTTGTATTGTACAGAATGTAATGTAAGATATGTACTGAGTCCACCTCACCTTCTATTGTAGAGAATGTAATTTAAGATGTGCAATGAGTCCACCCCACCTGGTATTCTACAGAATGAAATATAAGTTATGGACTGAGTCCACCTCACCTTGTATTCTACAGAATTTAATTCAAGATATGTACTGAGTCCACCCCACCTTGTATTGTGCAGAATGTAACATAAGATATGTACTGTGTCCACCCCACCTTGTATTGTACAGAATGTAAGAGAAGATATGTACTGAGTCCACCCTACCTTGTATTGCACAGGATATAATATAAGATATGTACAGAGTCCACACCAACTAGTATTGTACAGAATTTAATATGAGATATGTACTGAGTACAACCCACATTGTCATGTACAGAATGTTACATAAGATATGTACTGAGTCCACCTCACATTGTATTATACAGAATGTAATATAAGATTTGTACTGAGTCCACCCCACCTTGTATTATACAGAATGTAAAATAAGATATGTACTGAGTGCACCCCACCTTGTATTGTACAGAATGTAATATAAGATATGTACTGAGTCCACCCCACCTTGTATTGTACAGAAAATAATATAAGATATGGACTGAGTTCACCTCACCTTGTATTGTACAGAATGTAATATAAGATATGTACTGAGTCCACCCCACCTTGTATTGTACAGAATGTAATATAAGATATGTACTGAGTCCACCCCACCTTGTATTGTACAGAAAATAATATAAGATATGTACTGAGTCCACCCCACCTTGTATTGTACAGAATGTAATATAAGATATGTACTGAGTCCACCCCACCTTGTGTTATACAGAGTGTAATATAAGATATGCACTGAGTACACCCTACCTTGTATTGTACAGAATGTAATATAAGATATGTACTGAGTACACCCTACCTTGTATTATAAAGAGTGTAATATAAGATATGTACTGAGTCCACCCCACCTTGTATTATACAGAGTGTAATATAAGATATGTACTGAGTACACCCTACCTTGTATTGTACAGAATGTAATATAAGATATGTACTGAGTACACCCTACCTTGTATTATACAGAGTGTAATATAAGATATGTACTGAGTGCACCTCAACTTGTGTTGTACAGAATGTAATTTGAGATATGTACTGAGTGCACCCCACCTTGTATTATACAGGATGTAATATAAGATGCATCCTGAGTCCACCCCACCTTGTATTATACAGAATGTAATTTCAGATATGTACTGAGTCCACCCCACCTTGTATTGTACAGAATGTAATATAAGATATATACTGGGTCCACCTCACCTTGTATTGTACAGAATGTAATATAAGATATGTACTGAGTCCACCCCACCCTGTATTGTACAGAATGTAACAAAATATATGTACTGAGTCCACCCCACCTTGTATTGTACAGAATGTAACAAAAGATATGTACTGAGTCCACCCCACCTTATATTGTACAGAATGTAATATAAGATGCATACTGAGTCCACTCTAACTTGTATTGTACAGAATGTAATATGAGATATGTACTGAGTCCACCTCACCTTCTATTGTACAGAATGTAATTTAAGATGTGCAATGAGTCTACCCCACCTTGTATTGTACAGAATGAAATATAAGTTATGGACTGAGTCCACCTCACCTTGTATTCTACAGAATTTAATTCAAGATATGTACTGAGTCCACCCCACCTTGTATTGTGCAGAATGTAGCATAATATATGTACTGTGTCCACCCCACCTTGTATTGTACAGAATGTAAGAGAAGATATGTACTGAGTCCACCCTACCTTGTATTGCACAGGATATAATATAAGATATGTACAGAGTCCACACCAACTTGTATTGTACAGAATCTAATATGAGATATGTACTGAGTACAACCCACCTTGTCAAGTACAGAATGTAACATAAGATCTGTACTGAGTCCACCTCACCTTGTCATGTACAGAATGTAAAATAAGATATGGACTGAGTCCACCCCACCTTGTATTGTACAGAATGTAATATAAGATATGTACTGAGTCCACCCCACCCTGTATTGCACAGGATATAATATAAGATATGTACAGAGTCCACACCAACTTGTATTGTACAGAATTTAATATGAGATATGTACTGAGTACAACCCACATTGTCATGTACAGAATGTTACATCAGATATGTACTGAGTCCACCTCACATTGTATTATACAGAATGTAATATAAGATTTGTACTGAGTCCACCCCACCCTGTATTATACAGAATGTAAAATAAGATATGTACTGAGTCCACCCCACCTTGTATTGTACAGAATGCAATATAAGATATGTACTGAGTCCACCCCACCTTGTATTGTACAGAAAATAATATAAGATATGGACTGAGTCCACCTCACCTTGTATTGTACAGAATGTAACATAAGATATGTACTGAGTCCACCCCACCTTGTATTGTACAGAATGTAATATAAGATATGTACTGAGTCCACCCCACCTTGTATTATACAGAGTGTAATATAAGATATGTACTGAGTACACCCTACCTTGTATTGTACAGAATGTAATATAAGATATGTACTGAGTACACCCTACCTTGTATTATACAGAGTGTAATATAAGATATGTACTGAGTGCACCTCAACTTGTGTTGTACAGAATGTAATTTGAGATATGTACTGAGTGCAACCCACCTTGTATTATACAGGATGTAATATAAGATGCATCCTGAGTCCACCCCACCTTGTATTATACAGAATGTAATTTCAGATGTGTACTGAGTCCACCCCACCTTGTATTGTACAGAATGTAATATAAGATATATACTGGGTCCACCCCACCTTGTATTGTACAGTATGTAATATAAGATATGTACTGAGTCCACCCCACCCTGTATTGTACAGAATGTAACAAAAGGTATGTACTGAGTCCACCCCACCTTGTATTGTACAGAATGTAACAAAAGATATGTACTGAGTCCACCCCACCTTATATTGTACAGAATGTAATATAAGATGCGTACTGAGTCCACTCTAACTTGTATTGTACAGAATGTAATATGAGATATGTACTGAGTCCACTCCACCTTGTATTGTACAGAATGTAATGTAAGATATGTACTGAGTCCACCTCACCTTCTATTGTAGAGAATGTAATTTAAGATGTGCAATGAGTCCACCCCACCTGGTATTGTACAGAATGAAATATAAGTTATGGACTGAGTCCACCTCACCTTGTATTCTACAGAATTTAATTCAAGATATGTACTGTGTCCACCCCACCTTGTATTGTACAGAATGTAAGAGAAGATATGTACTGAGTCCACCCTACCTTGTATTGCACAGGATATAATATAAGATATGTACAGAGTCCACACCAACTTGTATTGTACAGAATTTAATATGAGATATGTACTGAGTACAACCCACATTGTCATGTACAGAATGTTAAATAAGATATGTACTGAGTCCACCTCACATTGTATTATACAGAATGTAATATAAGATTTGTACTGAGTCCACCCCACCTTGTATTATACAGAATGTAAAATAAGATATGTACTGAGTGCACCCCACCTTGTATTGTACAGAATGTAATATAAGATATGTACTGAGTCCACCCCACCTTGTATTGTACAGAAAATAATATAAGATATGGACTGAGTCCACCTCACCTTGTATTGTACAGCATGTAATATAAGATATGTACTGAGTCCACCCCACCTTGTATTGTACAGAATGTAATATAAGATATATACTGGGTCCACCCCACCTTGTATTGTACAGAATGTAATATAAGATATGTACTGAGTCCTCCCCACCCTGTATTGTACAGAATGTAACAAAAGATATGTACTGAGTCCACCCCACCTTGTATTGTACAGAATGTAACAAAAGATATGTACTGAGTCCACTCCACCTTATATTGTACAGAATGTAATATAAGATGCGTACTGAGTCCACTCTAACTTGTATTGTACAGAATGTAATATGAGATATGTACTGAGTCCACTCCACCTTGTATTGTACAGAATGTAATGTAAGATATGTACTGAGTCCACCTCACCTTCTATTGTAGAGAATGTAATTTAAGATGTGCAATGAGTCCACCCCACCTGGTATTCTACAGAATGAAATATAAGTTATGGACTGAGTCCACCTCACCTTGTATTCTACAGAATTTAATTCAAGATATGTACTGAGTCCACCCCACCTTGTATTGTGCAGAATGTAACATAAGATATGTACTGTGTCCACCCCACCTTGTATTGTACAGAATGTAAGAGAAGATATGTACTGAGTCCACCCTACCTTGTATTGCACAGGATATAATATAAGATATGTACAGAGTCCACACCAACTAGTATTGTACAGAATTTAATATGAGATATGTACTGAGTACAACCCACATTGTCATGTACAGAATGTTACATAAGATATGTACTGAGTCCACCTCACATTGTATTATACAGAATGTAATATAAGATTTGTACTGAGTCCACCCCACCTTGTATTATACAGAATGTAAAATAAGATATGTACTGAGTGCACCCCACCTTGTATTGTACAGAATGTAATATAAGATATGTACTGAGTCCACCCCACCTTGTATTGTACAGAAAATAATATAAGATATGGACTGAGTTCACCTCACCTTGTATTGTACAGAATGTAATATAAGATATGTACTGAGTCCACCCCACCTTGTATTGTACAGAATGTAATATAAGATATGTAGTGAGTCCACCCCACCTTGTATTGTACAGAAAATAATATAAGATATGTACTGAGTCCACCCCACCTTGTATTGTACAGAATGTAATATAAGATATGTACTGAGTCCACCCCACCTTGTGTTATACAGAGTGTAATATAAGATATGCACTGAGTACACCCTACCTTGTATTGTACAGAATGTAATATAAGATATGTACTGAGTACACCCTACCTTGTATTATAAAGAGTGTAATATAAGATATGTACTGAGTCCACCCCACCTTGTATTATACAGAGTGTAATATAAGATATGTACTGAGTACACCCTACCTTGTATTGTACAGAATGTAATATAAGATATGTACTGAGTACACCCTACCTTGTATTATACAGAGTGTAATATAAGATATGTACTGAGTGCACCTCAACTTGTGTTGTACAGAATGTAATTTGAGATATGTACTGAGTGCACCCCACCTTGTATTATACAGGATGTAATATAAGATGCATCCTGAGTCCACCCCACCTTGTATTATACAGAATGTAATTTCAGATATGTACTGAGTCCACCCCACCTTGTATTGTACAGAATGTAATATAAGATATATACTGGGTCCACCTCACCTTGTATTGTACAGAATGTAATATAAGATATGTACTGAGTCCACCCCACCCTGTATTGTACAGAATGTAACAAAATATATGTACTGAGTCCACCCCACCTTGTATTGTACAGAATGTAACAAAAGATATGTACTGAGTCCACCCCACCTTATATTGTACAGAATGTAATATAAGATGCATACTGAGTCCACTCTAACTTGTATTGTACAGAATGTAATATGAGATATGTACTGAGTCCACCTCACCTTCTATTGTACAGAATGTAATTTAAGATGTGCAATGAGTCTACCCCACCTTGTATTGTACAGAATGAAATATAAGTTATGGACTGAGTCCACCTCACCTTGTATTCTACAGAATTTAATTCAAGATATGTACTGAGTCCACCCCACCTTGTATTGTGCAGAATGTAGCATAATATATGTACTGTGTCCACCCCACCTTGTATTGTACAGAATGTAAGAGAAGATATGTACTGAGTCCACCCTACCTTGTATTGCACAGGATATAATATAAGATATGTACAGAGTCCACACCAACTTGTATTGTACAGAATCTAATATGAGATATGTACTGAGTACAACCCACCTTGTCAAGTACAGAATGTAACATAAGATCTGTACTGAGTCCACCTCACCTTGTCATGTACAGAATGTAAAATAAGATATGGACTGAGTCCACCCCACCTTGTATTGTACAGAATGTAATATAAGATATGTACTGAGTCCACCCCACCCTGTATTGCACAGGATATAATATAAGATATGTACAGAGTCCACACCAACTTGTATTGTACAGAATTTAATATGAGATATGTACTGAGTACAACCCACATTGTCATGTACAGAATGTTACATCAGATATGTACTGAGTCCACCTCACATTGTATTATACAGAATGTAATATAAGATTTGTACTGAGTCCACCCCACCCTGTATTATACAGAATGTAAAATAAGATATGTACTGAGTCCACCCCACCTTGTATTGTACAGAATGCAATATAAGATATGTACTGAGTCCACCCCACCTTGTATTGTACAGAAAATAATATAAGATATGGACTGAGTCCACCTCACCTTGTATTGTACAGAATGTAACATAAGATATGTACTGAGTCCACCCCACCTTGTATTGTACAGAATGTAATATAAGATATGTACTGAGTCCACCCCACCTTGTATTATACAGAGTGTAATATAAGATATGTACTGAGTACACCCTACCTTGTATTGTACAGAATGTAATATAAGATATGTACTGAGTACACCCTACCTTGTATTATACAGAGTGTAATATAAGATATGTACTGAGTGCACCTCAACTTGTGTTGTACAGAATGTAATTTGAGATATGTACTGAGTGCAACCCACCTTGTATTATACAGGATGTAATATAAGATGCATCCTGAGTCCACCCCACCTTGTATTATACAGAATGTAATTTCAGATGTGTACTGAGTCCACCCCACCTTGTATTGTACAGAATGTAATATAAGATATATACTGGGTCCACCCCACCTTGTATTGTACAGTATGTAATATAAGATATGTACTGAGTCCACCCCACCCTGTATTGTACAGAATGTAACAAAAGGTATGTACTGAGTCCACCCCACCTTGTATTGTACAGAATGTAACAAAAGATATGTACTGAGTCCACCCCACCTTATATTGTACAGAATGTAATATAAGATGCGTACTGAGTCCACTCTAACTTGTATTGTACAGAATGTAATATGAGATATGTACTGAGTCCACTCCACCTTGTATTGTACAGAATGTAATGTAAGATATGTACTGAGTCCACCTCACCTTCTATTGTAGAGAATGTAATTTAAGATGTGCAATGAGTCCACCCCACCTGGTATTGTACAGAATGAAATATAAGTTATGGACTGAGTCCACCTCACCTTGTATTCTACAGAATTTAATTCAAGATATGTACTGTGTCCACCCCACCTTGT
Source organism: Heptranchias perlo (assembly GCF_035084215.1). NCBI lineage: Eukaryota > Metazoa > Chordata > Chondrichthyes > Hexanchiformes > Hexanchidae > Heptranchias > Heptranchias perlo. The sequence goes on along the minus strand of NW_027139570.1, from coordinate 809,966 downwards.
ATTGTACAGAATGTAAGAGAAGATATGTACTGAGTCCACCCTACCTTGTATTGCACAGGATATAATATAAGATATGTACAGAGTCCACACCAACTTGTATTGTACAGAATTTAATATGAGATATGTACTGAGTACAACCCACATTGTCATGTACAGAATGTTAAATAAGATATGTACTGAGTCCACCTCACATTGTATTATACAGAATGTAATATAAGATTTGTACTGAGTCCACCCCACCTTGTATTATACAGAATGTAAAATAAGATATGTACTGAGTGCACCCCACCTTGTATTGTACAGAATGTAATATAAGATATGTACTGAGTCCACCCCACCTTGTATTGTACAGAAAATAATATAAGATATGGACTGAGTCCACCTCACCTTGTATTGTACAGCATGTAATATAAGATATGTACTGAGTCCACCCCACCTTGTATTGTACAGAATGTAATATAAGATATGTACTGAGTCCACCCCACCTTGTGTTATACAGAGTGTAATATAAGATATGCACTGAGTACACCCTACCTTGTATTGTACAGAATGTAATATAAGATATGTACTGAGTACACCCTACCTTGTATTATACAGAGTGTAATATAAGATATGTACTGAGTCCACCCCACCTTGTATTATACAGAGTGTAATATAAGATATGTACTGAGTACACCCTACCTTGTATTGTACAGAATGTAATATAAGATATATACTGGGTCCACCCCACCTTGTATTGTACAGAATGTAATATAAGATATGTACTGAGTCCACCCCATCCTGTATTGTACAGAATATAACAAAAGATATGTACTGAGTCCACCCCACCTTGTATTGTACAGAATGTAACAAAAGATATGTACTGAGTCCACCCCACCTTATATTGTACAGAATGTAATATAAGATGCGTACTGAGTCCACTCTAACTTGTATTGTACAGAATGTAATATGAGATATGTACTGAGTCCACCTCACCTTCTATTGTACAGAATGTAATTTAAGATGTGCAATGAGTCCACCTCACCTTGTATTCTACAGAATTTAATTCAAGATATGTACTGAGTCCACCCCACCTTGTATTGTGCAGAATGTAACATAAGATATGTACTGAGTACAACCCACCTTGTCAAGTACAGAATGTAACATAAGATCTGTACTGAGTCCACCTCACCTTGTATTGTACAGAATGTAATATAAGATATGTACTGAGTCGACCTCACCTTGTCATGTACAGAATGTAAAATAAGATATGGACTGAGTCCACCCCTCCTTGTATTGTACAGAATGTAAGATAAGATATGGACTGAGTCCACCCCACCTTGTATTTTACAGGATGTAATGTAAGATATGGACAGAGTCCACCCTAACTTGTATTGTACAGAATGTAACGTGAGATGTGTACTGAGTACACCGCACCTTGTAATGTACAGAATGAAATAGAAGTTATGGACTGAGTCCACCTCACCTAATATTGTACAGAATATCAGAGAAGATATATGCAGAGTTCACCCTAACTTGTATTGTACATAATGTAATATAAGATATGTACTGAGTCCAACTAACCTTGCTTTGTACAGAGTGTAATTTAAGATATGTACTGAGTCCACCCCACCTTGTATTGTGCAGAATGTAACATAAGATATGTAGTGTGTCCACCCCACCTTGTATTGTACAGAATGTAAGAGAAGATATGTACTGAGTCCACCCCACCCTGTATTGCACAGGATATAATATAAGATATGTACAGAGTCCACACCAAATTGTATTGTACAGAATTTAATATGAGATATGTACTGAGTACAACCCACATTGTCATGTACAGAATGTTACATCAGATATGTACTGAGTCCACCTCACTTTGTATTATACAGAATGTAATATAAGATTTGTACCGAGTCCACCCCACCCTGTATTATACAGAATGTAAAATAAGATATGTACTGAGTCCACCCCACCTTGTATTGTACAGAATGTAATATAAGATATGTACTGAGTCCACCCCACCTTATATTGTACAGAAAATAATATAAGATATGGACTGAGTCCACCTCACCTTGTATTGTACAGAATGTAACATAAGATATGGACTGAGTCCACCCCACCTTGTATTATACAGAATGTAAAATAAGATATGTACTGAGTCCACCCCACCTTGTATTGTACAGAATGTAATATAAGATATGTACTGAGTCCACCCCACCTTGTATTGTACAGAAAATAATATAAGATATGTACTGAGTCCACCCCACCTTGTATTGTACAGAATGTAATATAAGATATGTACTGAGTCCACCCCACCTTGTATTATACAGAGTGTAATATAAGATATGTACTGAGTACACCCTACCTTGTATTGTACAGAATGTAATATAAGATATGTACTGAGTACACCCTACCTTGTATTATACAGAGTGTAATATAAGATATGTACTGAGTGCACCTCAACTTGTGTTGTACAGAATGTAATTTGAGATATGTACTGAGTGCACCCCACCTTGTATTATACAGGATGTAATATAAGATGCATCCTGAGTCCACCCCACCTTGTATTATACAGAATGTAATTTCAGATATGTACTGAGTCCACCCCACCTTGTATTGTACAGAATGTAATATAAGATATATACTGGGTCCACCCCACCTTGTATTGTTCAGTATGTAATATAAGATAGGTACTGAGTCCACCCCACCCTGTATTGTACAGAATGTAACAAACGGTATGTACTGAGTCCACCCCACCTTGTATTGTACAGAATGTAACAAAAGATATGTACTGAGTCCACCCCACCTTATATTGTACAGAATGTAATATAAGATGCGTACTGAGTCCACTCTAACTTGTATTGTACAGAATGTAATATGAGATATGTACTGAGTCCACTCCACCTTGTATTGTACAGAATGTAATGTAAGATATGTACTGAGTCCACCTCACCTTCTATTGTAGAGAATGTAATTTAAGATGTGCAATGAGTCCACCCCACCTGGTATTGTACAGAATGAAATATAAGTTATGGACTGAGTCCACCTCACCTTGTATTCTACAGAATTTAATTCAAGATATGTACTGTGTCCACCCCACCTTGTATTGTACAGAATGTAAGAGAAGATATGTACTGAGTCCACCCTACCTTGTATTGCACAGGATATAATATAAGATATGTACAGAGTCCACACCAACTTGTATTGTACAGAATTTAATATGAGATACGTACTGAGTACAACCCACATTGTCATGTACAGAATGTTACATAAGATATGTACTGAGTCCACCTCACATTGTATTATACAGAATGTAATATAAGATTTGTACTGAGTCCACCCCACCTTGTATTATACAGAATGTAAAATAAGATATGTACTGAGTGCACCCCACCTTGTATTGTACAGAATGTAATATAAGATATGTACTGAGTCCACCCCACCTTGTATTGTACAGAAAATAATATAAGATATGGACTGAGTCCACCTCACCTTGTATTGTACAGAATGTAATATAAGATATGTACTGAGTCCACCCCACCTTGTATTGTACAGAATGTAATATAAGATATGTACTGAGTCCACCCCACCTTGTGTTATACAGAGTGTAATATAAGATATGCACTGAGTACACCCTACCTTGTATTGTACAGAATGTAATATAAGATATGTACTGAGTACACCCTACCTTGTATTATACAGAGTGTAATATAAGATATGTACTGAGTCCACCCCACCTTGTATTATACAGAGTGTAATATAAGATATGTACTGAGTACACCCTACCTTGTATTGTACAGAATGTAATATAAGATATATACTGGGTCCACCCCACCTTGTATTGTACAGAATGTAATATAAGATATGTACTGAGTCCACCCCACCCTGTATTGTACAGAATATAACAAAAGATATGTACTGAGTCCACCCCACCTTGTATTGTACAGAATGTAACAAAAGATATGTACTGAGTCCACCCCACCTTATATTGTACAGAATGTAATATAAGATGCGTACTGAGTCCACTCTAACTTGTATTGCACAGAATGTAATATGAGATATGTACTGAGTCCACCTCACCTTGTATTCTACAGAATTTAATTCAAGATATGTACTGAGTCCACCCCACCTTGTATTGTGCAGAATGTAACATAATATATGTACTGAGTGCAACCCACCTTGTCAAGTACAGAATGTAACATAAGATCTGTACTGAGTCCACCTCACCTTGTATTGTACAGAATGTAATATAAGATATGTACTGAGTCGACCTCACCTTGTCATGTACAGAATGTAAAATAAGATATGGACTGAGTCCACCCCTCCTTGTATTGTACAGAATGTAAGATAAGATATGGACTGAGTCCACCCCACCTTGTATTTTACAGGATGTAATGTAAGATATGGACAGAGTCCACCCTAACTTGTATTGTACAGAATGTAACGTGAGATGTGTACTGAGTACACCGCACCTTGTAATGTACAGAATGAAATAGAAGTTATGGACTGAGTCCACCTCACCTTATATTGTACAGAATATCAGAGAAGATATATGCAGAGTTCACCCTAACTTGTATTGTACAGAATGTAATATAAGATATGTACTGAGTCCAACTAACCTTGCTTTGTACAGAGTGTAATTTAAGATATGTACTGAGTCCACCCCACCTTGTATTGTGCAGAATGTAACATAAGATATGTACTGTGTCCACCCCACCTTGTATTGTACAGAATGTAAGAGAAGATATTTACTGAGTCCACCCTACCTTGTATTGCACAGGATATAATCTCAGATATGTACAGAGTCCACACCAACTTGCATTGTACAGAATCTAATATGAGATATGTACTGAGTACAACCCACCTTGTCAAGTACAGAATGTAACATAAGATCTGTACTGAGTCCACCTCACCTTGTCATGTACAGAATGTAAAATAAGATATGTACTGAGTCCACCGCACCTTGTATTGTACAGAATGTAATATAAGATATTTACTGAGTCGACCTCACCTTGTCATGTACAGAATGTAAAATAAGATATGGACTGAGTCGACCCCACCTTGTATTGTACAGAATGTAAGATAAGATATGGACTGAGTCCACCCCACCTTGTATTTTACAGGATGTAATGTAAGATATGGACAGAGTCCACCCTAACTTGTATTGTACAGAATGTAACGTGAGATGTGTACTGAGCACACCGCACCTTGTAATGTACAGAATGAAATATAAGTTATGGACTGAGTCCACCTCACCTTGTATTGTGCAGAATGTAATTCAAGATATATACTGAGTCCACACCACCTTGTATTGTGCAGAAAATAATATAAGATATGGACTGAGTCCACCTCACCTTGTATTGCACAGAATGTAATATAAGATATGTTCTGAGTCCACCCCACCTTGTATTGTACAGAAAATAATATAAGATATGGACTGAGTCCACCTCACCTTGTATTGTACAGAATGTAATATAAGATATGTACTGAGTACACCCTACCTTGTATTATACAGAGTGTAATATAAGATATGTACTGAGTCCACCTCAACTTGTGATGTGCAGAATGTAATTTGAGATATGTATTGAGTGCACCCCACCTTGTATTATACAGGATGTAATATAAGATGCATCCTGAGTCCACCCCACCTTGTATTATACAGAATGTAATTTCAGATATGTACTGAGTCCACCCCACCTTGTATTGTACAGAATGTAATATAAGATATGTACTGGGTCCACCCCACCTTGTATTGTACAGAATGTAACATAAGATATGTACTGAGTCCACCCCACCTTATATTGTACAGAATGTAATATAAGATGCGTACTGAGTCCACTCTAACTTGTATTGTACAGAATGTAATGTAAGATATGTACTGAGTCCAACTCACCTTCTATTGTACAGAATGTAATTTAAGATGTGCAATGAGTCCACCCCACCTTGTATTGTACAGAATGAAATATAAGTTGTGGACTGAGTCCACCTCACCTTGTATTCTACAGAATTTAATTCAAGATATGTACTGAGTCCACCCCACCTTGTATTGTGCAGAATGTAACATAAGATATGTACTGTGTCCACCCCACCTGGTATTGTGCAGAATGTAACAAAAGGTATGTACTGAGTCCACCCCACCTTGTATTGTACAGAATATCAGAGAAGATATATGCAGAGTTCACCCTAACTTGTATTGTGCAGAATGTAATATGAGATATGTCCTGAGTACACCCCACCTTGTAATGTGCAGAATGTAATATAAGATATGTACTGAGTCCACCTCACCTTGTATTATACAGAATGTAATATAACATATGTACTGAGTCCACCCCACTTTTTATTGTACAGAATGTAATATAAGATATGTACTGAGTCCACCACACCTTGTATTATTCAGAATGTAATATAAGATATGTCCTGAGTCCACCCCACCTTGTATTATACAGAATGTAATGTAAGATATGTACTGAGTCCACCCCACCATGTATTGTGCAGAATGTAACATAAGATATAGGCTGAGTCCACACCACCTTGTATTGTACAGAACGTAATATAAGATATGGACTGAGTCCACCCCACCTTGCATTGTAATTAATGTAATTTAAGATATGTACTGAGTCCACCACACCTTGTAATATACAGAATGTAATTTCAGATATGTACTGACTCCAACCCATCTTGTATTGTACAGAATATAATATAAGATACATACTGAGTCCACTCCACCTTGTATTGTACAGAATGTAATGTAAGATATGTACTGAGACCACCTCACCTTCTATTGTACAGACTGTAATTTAAGATGTGCAATGAGTCCACCCACCCTGTATTGTACAGAATGAAATATAATTTATGGACTGAGTCCACCTCACCTTGTATTGTACAAAATATAATTCAAGATATGTACTGAGTCCACCCCACCTTGTATTGTACAGAATTTAACATGAGATATGTACTGAGTCCACCCCACCTTGTATTGTACAGAATGTAAGAGAAGATATGTACTGAGTCAACCCTACCTTGTATTGTAAAGGATATAATATAAGATATGTACAGAGTCCACCCCCACTTGTATTGTACAGAATGTAACATGAGATCTGTACTGAGTACACCCCACTTTGTAATGTGCTGAATGTAATATAAGATATGTACTGAGTCCACCTCACCTTGCATTATACAGAATGTAATATAACATATGCACTGAGTCCACCTCTCCTTGTAGTGTACAGAATGTAATTTACGATATGTCCTGAGTCTCCCCCACCATGTATTGTTCAGAATGTAATATAAGATATTTACTGAGTCCACCCCACCTTGTATTATACAGAATGTAATATAAGACATGTTCTGAGTCCACCCCAACTTGTATTGTACAGAATGTAATATAAAATATGTATTGAGTCCATCTCACCTTGTATTATACAGAATGTAACGTAAGATATTTACTGAATCCAACCCAACCTGTATTGTACAGAATGTAAAATAAGATATGTACTGAGTCCACCCCACCATGTATTGTTCAGAATGTGAGATAAGATATGTACTGACTCCACCCCACCTTGTATTTTACAGAATGTAATTTAAGATATGTACTGAGTCCACCCCACCTTGAAATGTACAGAATGTAATATAAGATATGTGCTGAGTCCACCCCACCTTGTATTGTACAGAATGTAATATAAGATATGGACTGAGTCCACCCCACCTTGTATTGTACAGAATATAATATAAGATATGTACTGAGTATATCACACCTTATATTGTACAGGATGTAATATAAGATGCATCCTGAGTCCACCCCACCTTGTATTATACAGAATGTAATATAAGATATGTACTGAGTCCACCCCACCTTGTATTGTACAGAATGTAATATAAGATATGTACTGGGTCCACCCCACCTTATATTGTACAGAATGTAACATAAGATATGTACTGAGCCCACCCCACCCTGTATTGTTCAGAATGTAATATAAGATATGTACAGAGTCCACCCCAACTTGTATTGTACAGAATGTAACATGAGATATGTACTGAGTACACTCCACTTTGTAATGTGCTGAATGTAATATAAGATATGTACTGAGTCCACGTCACCTTGTATTATACAGAATGTAATATGAGACATGTGCTGAGTCCACCCCAACTTGTAATGTACAGAATGTAATATAAAATATGTACTGAGTCCACCCCACCATGTATTGTTCAGAATGTGAGATAAGATATGTACTGAGTCCACCCCACCTTGTAATGTACAGAATGTAATATACGATATGTACTGAGTAGATCCCACCTTGTGTTGTACAGAATGTAAAATAAGATATGGACAGAGTCCACCCCACCTTGTATTGAGCAGAATGTAATACAATATATGCACTGAGTCCACCCCACCTTGTATTGTACAGAATGTAATATAAGATATGTACTGAGTCGACCTCACCTTGTATTGTACAGAATGTAATATGAGATATGTACTGAGTCCACCCCACCTTGTATTGTACAGAATGTAAAATAAGATATGTACTGAGTCCACCCCACCCTGTATTATACAGAATGGAATATAAGATCTGTACTGAGTCCACCTCCCCTTGTAGTGTACAGAATGTAATTTACGATATATCCTGAGTCTCCCCCACCATGTATTGTTCAGAATGTAATATAAGATATTTACTGAGTCCACCCCACCTTGTATTATACAGAATGTAATATAAGACATGTGCTGAGTCCACCCCAACTTGTATTGTACAGAATGTAATATAAAATATGTATTGAGTCCATCTCATCTTGTATTATACAGAATGTAACTTAAGATATTTACTGAGTCCACCCCAACCTGTATTGTATAGAATGTAAAATAAGATATGTACTGAGTCCACCCCACCATGTATTGTTCAGAATGTGAGATAAGATATGTACTGAGTCCACCCCACCTTGTAATGTACAGAATGTAATATAAGATATGTACTGAGTAGACCCCACCTTGTGTTGTACATAATGTAAAATAAGATATGGACAGAGTCCACCCCACCTTGAAATGTACAGAATGTAATATAAGATATGTACTGAGTCCACCCCACCTTGTATTGTACAGAATGTAATATAAGATATGGACTGAGTCCACCCCAACTTGTATTGTACAGAATATAATATAAGATATGTACTGAGTATATCACACCTTATATTGTACAGGATGTAATATAAGATGCATCCTGAGTCCACCCCACCTTGTATTATACAGAATGTAATATAAGATATGTACTGAGTCCACCCCATCTTGTATTGTACAGAACGTAATATAAGATATGTACTGGGTCCACCCCACCTTATATTGTACAGAATGTAACATAAGATATGTACTGAGCCCACCCCACCCTGTATTGTTCAGAATGTAATATAAGATATGTAGAGAGTCCACCCCAACTTGTATTGTGCAGAATGTAACATGAGATATGTACTGAGTACACCCCACTTGGTATTGTGCAGAATGTAATATAAGATATGGACTGTGTCCACCCCACCTTGTATTGTACAGTATGTAATGTCAGATATGTACTGAGTCCACCCCACCTTGTATTGTACAGAATGTAATTTACGATATGTACTGAATCCGCCCCACCATATATTGTTCAGAATGTAAGATAAGATATGTACTGAGTCCATCCCACCTTGTAATGCACATAATGTAATATAAGATATGTACTGAGTCCATCCCACCTTGTAATGTACAGAATGTAATATAAGATATGTACTGAGTCCACCCCACCTTGTATTATACAGAACGTAATATAAGATATGTGCTGAGTCCACCCACCTTGTCTTGTACAGAATGTGATATAAGATATGCACTGAGTCCACACCACCTTGTAATGAACAGAATGTAATATAAGATATGTACTGTGTCCACCCCACCTTGCATTGTACAGAATGCAATATAAGATATGTACTGACTCCACCCCACCTTGTATTGTACATAATGTAATTTAAGATGTGGACTGAGTCCACCCCACCTTGAATTGTACAGAATGTAATATAAGATATGTACTGAGTACTACCCACCTTCTAATGTACAGAATTTAATATAAGATATGTACTGAGCCCACCGCTCCTTGCATTTTCCAGAATGTAATATAACGTATGTACTGAGTCCACCCCACCTTGTATAATACACAATGTAAAATAAGATATGTACTGAGTCCACCCCACCTTGTATTGTACAGAATGTAATATAAGATGTGTACTGAGTCCACCCCACCTTGTAATGTACAGAATGTAATAAAAGATATGTACTGAGCCCAACTAACCTAGTATTATAAGGAATTTAACGTTAAGTATGTATTGAGTCGACCCCACCTTGTATTGTACAGAATGTAATATGAAATATGCATTGAGTCCACCTCACCTTGTATTATACAGGATGTAATATAAGATATGTACTGTGTCCACGCCACCTTGTGTTGCACAGAATGTAAAATAAGATAAGGACTGAGTCCACCCCACCTTGTATTATACAGAATGTAATATAAGATATGTATTTAGTCCATCTCACCTTGTATTATACAGAATGTAATGGAAGATATGTACTTCGTAGACCCCACCTTGTGTTGTACAGAATGTAATATAAGATGTGTACTGAGTCCACCCCACCTTGTAATGTACAGAATGTAATAAAAGATATGTACTGAGCCCAACTAACCTAGTATTATAAGGAATTTAACGTTAAGTATGTATTGAGTCGACCCCACCTTGTATTGTACAGAATGTAATATGAAATATGCATTGAGTCCACCTCACCTTGTATTATACAGGATGTAATATAAGATATGCACTGTGTCCACGCCACCTTGTGTTGCACAGAATGTAAAATAAGATAAGGACTGAGTCCACCCCACCTTGTATTATACAGAATGTAATATAAGATATGTATTTAGTCCATCTCACCTTGTATTATACAGAATGTAATGGAAGATATGTACTTCGTAGACCCCACCTTGTGTTGTACAGAATGTAATATAAGATATGTACTGAGTCCAACCCACCTTGTATTATACGGAATATAATGTAAGATATGTATTGAGTCTGCCCCACCTTCTATTCGACAGAATTTAATATATGAGATATACTGAGTCCACCGCACCTTGTATTAGACACAATGTAAAATATGATATGCACTGAGTCCACCCCACGTTGTATTGTACAGAAGGTAACATTAGATATGTACTGAGTCCATCCCACCTTGTAATGTACAGAATGTAATATAAGATATGTACTGAGTCCACCACACCTTGTATTATACAGAATGTAATATAAGATATGTACTGAGTCCACCCCACCTTGTATTGTACAGAATTTAATGTAAGATATGTTTTGAGTCCACCCCACCTTGTATTGTACAGAATGTAATAGAAGATGTGTCCTGAGCAGACCCCACCATGTGTTGTACAGAATGTAAAATAAGATATGGACTGAGTCCACCCCCCCTTGTTTTGTACAGAATGTAATGTCAGATATGTACTGAGTCCACCGCACCTTGTATAATACAGAAGGTAACATAAGATATGGACTGAGTCCACCCCACAATGTATTGTTCAGAATGTATAATAAGATATGGACTGAGTCCACCCCACCGTGTATTGTACAGAATGCAGCATTAGATATGGACTGAGCCCACCCCATAATGTATTGTACAGAATGTACAATAAGATATGGACTGAGTCCACCCCACATTGTATTGCACAGAATGTAATTTAAGAGATGTACTGAGTCCACCCCACCTTGTATTGTACAGAATGTATTTTAAGATATGCACTGAGTCCACCCCACCTTGTATTATACAGAAGGTAACATAAGATATGTACTGTTTCCACCCCACCTTGTATTGTACAGAATGTAACATAAGATATGTACTGAGTCCGCCCAACCTTGTATTGTACAGAATGTAATACAATATATCTGCTGAGTCCACCCCACCTTGTATTGTACAGAATGTAATATAAGATATGTAGTGATTCCACCTCACCTTGTATTTTTCAGGATTTAATATAAGATATGTACTGAGTCCACCCCACCTTGTATTCTCCAGAATGTAACATAAGATATGTACTGAGTCCACCCCACCTTGTATTCTCCAGAATGTAACATAAGATATGTACTGAGTCCACCCCACCTTGTATTGTACAGAATGTAAAATAAGATATGTACTGAGTCCACCCCACCTTGTAATGTACAGAATGTAATGTAAGATATCGACTGAGTCCACCCCACCTTGTATTGTACAGAATGTAATATAACATATGTACTGAGTCCACCCCAACTTGTATTGTACAGAATGTAATCTAAGATATGGACTGAAGCCATCCCACCTTGTATTTTACAGAATGTAATGTAAGATTTGGACTGAACCCACCGCAACTTGTGTTGTGCAGAATGTAATAATAGAAATGTGCTGTGCTTTCTATTTAATTTCTGGGATCATAGTGTGTGGGATCTATTTTGTATTGTTTTGAACTGAAATTGCGAATTTTACACTGAACCATTACTATCCTTGAATTTTATGAAATAAAATACACTTTGAAATTTTAAAACGTTGCTGCTCAAAGCCGCCCCCTGCTGGTTAGCAGAGATAAATGCTCGAGCGAAACAGCCGTGTTCGGGCAGACACAGAAAGCTTTCAGGTTTGAGAAAAGAGGTGTTAACATGTTGAGCTGTCGGCTGCCTGGAAAGTTAGAAGAGCGGCCTCGAGCTAAATGCTGCTTAATGCAAAAGCAGACATGATCCTTTAAGCCGGAATTGAAACAGTGATCTCAGGATGACTTTACTTTGTGATTTGTTTAATGAATTATCCTCCACTCTGCCAGCAGAACTATCGAAGGGAAGCAGCAAAGGTTCCTCTCTTTGGTGATTGTTCACCGTGCGCCTTTGAACACTCCCGGACTCGTGGAGTCACGTGGGGATGACCGAGACTGACTCGGGACCTGCTCATCCCACAACGCTGTGGGAGTGTGAGCTGTTACTTACTCTGCACAATCTGGGCCAGTGGATCAATGGGTAACGTGTCTGACTCAAGGCCAGAAGTTTGTAGGTATGATTTCTAACTGGTTTGAAGGTTTTTGCACATTTTTTTAATGACAAAATACACCTTATTTCATAAAATTTAAGAATCCACAGAGTTCAAATAAATGATCACAATTTCAAAGCAATGCAACTCATAACAATACAGGTGGTACACAATATGATCCCAATATTACAATTCCAACGAAGTACATATCTCATAATACACGATGACCGATACCATGTGGGATGGCCTTACACGGTTCCCTTTCTCCATCGAGCCAAACTGTTATCAAACTGTTGGGGATGCACCAGGACAGAAAACAACTCTCTCCACACCTTCCGCAAGAAGGGACAGTCCATCAGAGGTGGATGTTGGTCTCGCCGTGCTGCAGCCTCGAGGGCAGCTCGCGGTGGCGCTGAGATTCCGTGCATGTTGGATGGACTGAACTGGAATAGCCTTTCTCACCAACATCCAGGTCACAACTGGCGCCGGTTGGTCAGTTCTGGCGACGAGACCTTCTGCCAAATGGCATCGACCGTATGTTCGCGGAACTGCCCGATCTGGTCCAGCCTCTCATTTCCCTGAAGGACCCGCAGAACGTTCCTTGTTGTCTGAGGGCTTTGTCGTCAAAGGGGTTCCTCCTCAGGAACTTCTCCATCTGGGACAGGTGGGGGGCAGGAGATGGTCCAGCTCGACGGTACTTCCTCTATCTGCTCGGCCAGCGTAGGAACTGAGCACGCAATGATTTTTCCGTAGGCTCGGCCTCCTCTTAGCATCATTCCTGATTACTATGCTTTCCCATTCTGCTGTTCTGGGGAATAAGGTGGGTCAACTGAAGCAAGTTTCAGTGGGGCAACATTTAGGAAACAGTGATCATAGTATCATGAGGTTTAGATTAGACATCGGCAAGGACAAGGAGCAATCTGGAGTGAAAATACTTCATTGCAGGAGTGCCAATTTCAGTGGGTTGAGATCGGATCTGGACCAGGTAAATTGGAAACAAAGATTGGCAAAACTGGAATCAAACAAGCGGCAGCCTTTAAAGAGGGGATGGTTTGGTTACAGTCCAGGGTCATTCCCTCGGAGATCTTGGGCAAACAAAGCCAGATATCCATGGATGACGAAAGAGATAGAGAGTAAGATGAAGCAGAGAAAGGGGGCATATGACAGATGTCAGGTTGATAATACAAGTGAGAACCAGGCTGAATATAGAAAGCTGAGAGGAGAAGTGGAAAAGGAAATAAGAGGGGCAAAGAGAGAATATGAAATAGACTAACACAAAACAGAATCCCAAAGTCTTCCACAGGCATATAATAGTAAACGGGTAGTAAGAAGAGGGATTTGGCTGATTCGGGGCCAAAAAGGAGATCTACACATGGCGGCACACGGCGTGGCTGAGGCACGAAATGATTACTTTGCATCTGTCTTTACCAGGAAAAAGTTGTTGGCAAATTCACTGTAAAAGGGAAGGTAGTTGAGTTTCTGGATGGGCTAAAAATTGATAAAGAGGTGGTGCTAAAAAGGCTGGCTATGCTTAAAGCAGATAAGTCACCCGGTCCAGATGGGATGCATCCTAGGTTGGTGAGGGAAGTCAGGATGGAAATTGCTGAATTAATGGTCATAATCTTCCAATCTTCCTTAGATACGGAGGTGGTGCCAGACGACTGGTGAATTGCAAATGTTACACCCTTGTTCAATAAGGGTGTCAGGAAAAACCCGTCAACAACAGGCAAGTCAGTTTAACCTCGGTGATGGGGAAGCTTTCAGAAAAAAATAATCAGGGACAAAATGAATAGCCACTTGGACAAGTGTGGATCAATAAACGGACTAATTGGATAGCCCTTTCAAAGAGCTGGCACAGGCAGAGTGGGCTGAATGGCCTCCTCTTGTGCCGTACCTACTATGAAAATATGAAACTATGAACAACAATTTCAACGCCATAACCCTGAAACAAAATGGCAGCCAGTAAGGCAGCAATCTTACTGAGGGGCAAGCTGGACATCTTACTGAGGGGCAAGGCGGCTATCTTACTGAGGGGCAAGGCAGCCAATTTACCGGCGGGCAAGGGGGCAATATCAAACAAATTTGCCGCCATGAAGCTTAAACGAAATGGCCGTCCTGATCCTGAAACAAAATGGCCACTATTAAGGCATCCATCTTACTGTGGGGCAAGGTGGAGCTTGTTATGATGAGAGAGACGGAGAGGGTTCATTTGCTGTTCCTGTTAAATCACTGTTGCACTATAGTTAAAGATACAAACTGAGTGAGACTAGCACTAGCTGGTGTTTAACATAAAGACAGCGGCGCAGTGAGAGAATTAAACATCAAAACGTGAACTTCTGAAAAAAATGGATTAACATTTGGTTATTTGGACGTAATGTTTACGGAGAAGGAGAGACGAGACATTCAGAGGAAACGTCAAATGAGCCATTTTTTTGTGGAGTTTGCAATTCCAGCTTCTATTAAATAAATCAGAGTAAAATTGGTCTCAATCTGAATGTAGTTCTGATCTGGGATTTGGTTCATTTCTCCATTATTCATATTTTTATTAATCTGAAACAATAACAGTATTTGTAACAGTAACAGAGCAGGAGAGTGCTGCAGGACCCTGTCCAGTTTAGTAACACAGCAGAAGGGGTAAGAGTACATTGTGATTTATTACAGAATCCAGCAGCTCACTGGGAAAGTTACACATGGTCCAGATGGAGGAGCAAAAAGGTGCAAAGTGATTTTACACTTTAATTTGGGGCAATGCCTTTTTTATCTCCACAAGATTTAATTTCATATTTAACGTAATGCGCTTTTTTCACGAAAGAAACTTCAGGCACAAACCACGGCTTCATAAAGAAAACAATCAGTTCTTATTAATACACCAGAAAAATTGAGATTAGAATTTAAACGACATCTGGGGATTATACCCGATTTAGAATTGCTTTAACACCAATAAACAACACATTCTGAATTCCTAAAATGCATAACCGTTTGGAAATCCAATGTGTATCTTAGACGAAGCCCATGACAACAGTTATATCGTTATGGTTGGCTCAAGGTTGGGGGAAGATTCCAAGTATTTTGAGGGATACCGTTGTAGTGTAGCGTGACTTTCTCTTATATCCAGGTCATCTGCTTCACAGGCAATCTGTAAATCTACATCGAGGCATCAAGCTGGGAGGCAGCGAGCAGTCATGAAGATTCCAGGTGAGGTGGTGCTGCCAGGAAGTGAAAGGTGAGGTTGCAGCTGTCGTGGTGGATCTGTGTCTCTCCCCACTCAACATTTGCCCAACTGCTACAGACACTTTTAACACAGAATCACACCTCTGGGACAATGGCTTGACAACATTTCGTTCCGACAAATACAACCCACGATTGATTGACACTTCAGTTGTTTTCTCTCAGTGTCCACAACGTAACCAAGTTAATTCGGCAGGCGTTCAAACGACCTCGAGACCTCCTGGAATCGTTCTTGTAGCTACGGTAGTCTATTCTCTGATCTGTGATGTTTTACAATGTATCATTAACAATCCTTTGAACGATCCTTGCTCCTTTTAAGAGTCTGTTCCCTTCAGACATGCTGAAGCCGAATTAGTCTCAGACTCTCGTTTATCAGATGCATGTTTACTACACAGAGCAGCTGGGAAACTCCTGCAGTCAGTAATGGTCAGGGTCAGGTACACAAGACTGAGTGACTTTATTGTGCAGCCTCCAGGCATCATCTTTAGAAATGTCAAAATTAAATCCACAAGAGTGCTACCCCAGAACAAACATGAACTGTCTGGCCTGCTTCATCTGCTGCTGTTCTGCTGGTCAGCACTCTCACACACTCCAGGCTGATTACACAGTTTGTTTGGCTATATAATGCTTTCTGTATTCTATTCGCAATACTGTCTCTACCCTCCTGTCACTATATATGTTTGTCCGTCTTTCATTGTGTCTGCTCTCTGTTTATGTCGTTTGTCTCTATTTATTTTCTGTGTGTTTTTCTATCTTGTTATTTCCACTTCTGCTTCCATCACTTTGTATTTATTTCTCAGTCTCTCCCTTTCGATCCATCCATGCCTGCTTGCTCTCTCTCATTATATATATGATTTATTTCACTCATTCTTTCTCTCGTTATTTTTCTCTCCTTTCTTACAAACTGTCTGTATATCTCTCCTTCTCCGAGCAGCTCTGTCTTTCTCCCTCTTTGCTTCTCTCTCTCTCTCTCTCTCTCTCTTTCATTCTCACACACACTCTCGCTTTGATATGAATCTGTCTGAAATTTTCTGCGCTTTTTTAAATCATTATATATTTTTGTCCCTGCTTTCTCTCTCCATCTGTCTGTATCACTCTGTCCCTCTTTCCCCTTCTCTCAGTTTCTCTCTCTGCTGCGTCTCTCTGTCTCTCTCTCTCTCTCTCTCCCTCGCCTCTTTCGCTCTCTCTCTCCTTCTCCCTCTCTCTCTCTCTCCCCCTCGCTCTCTACCTTTCCATTTATGGGGACTGCACCTATTCTGATCAGGCCCACAGCAGCTACTTTTATTACCAGCTTTTCAAAATTTGCCCGGTGGTCATCTCGTTGAAGCCCAGATGAGCTCTTTGGAGCCGCCATTTCGAGCAACAATTCATGTGTCGCCTGTGAAGCAAATCCTGCCTCAATGGGTCAGATTATCAATAAAATATAATCACAGAATCAGATTTCAGATCATTTCAGGGCTTTGTGCTGCTAATATAAAATGTATTTTCCAACCCCCGGGAAGTGTAGGGGATGGAGTATGAAATGGGATTTGCTTGAAACCCTTCAGTTCTTTCTATGATTTCACTAAATTAACAATTAAATTGAGTGGGTATTTCACCGCGTTCTTCAGCTCCTCTCTGAATTTAGTCTGCGTCAGGACATAAATACACGTGTTTGTGCAGGAACTGAGGAGCTGCAGCATCTTTGCTGTGTTTTCTGTGAGCAAAACAGGGTCAGTGTAGGAGTAAATATACCGAATGTCTGCAATTCGCACATAAATATAAAAGACAACCGATGTCAGCCACAACAGTATAAAACTGCCCGATATACTGAAGAGTAAAATAATGGATTTCTTTCGGTTCTCCATCTCTGGATCACTCTGATTCTCTCCATTGATGCAGCCCCGGAATCCCCTGCGGATTCGACTGGACACTAAAATGCGCCTGACTGTCAGAACATTGAGCAGCAAAATCAGACAGACCGGGACACAAGGGGTTAAAATGAGGTGAAACATCTCAAATGCTGCCCATGCGGGGGAACTACGGAAGCTCGGTTTATTCACACAAAGCCAAGGAACTTTATCAATTATGAATTGAGTTTCAAGTGTAAAATACCAGGGGACATTCACCAAACAGCCCAGCACACTCATTGTTCCCAGAACCACAGCCGCCGTTCTCTCGGTGCAATATTTAGTTTTCAGCTTCACACAACAAATGGCCACAAATCGATCAAAGGTGAACGCGACTGTGAACCAGACAGAAACATTCGCGGTTACAAAACCGAAGAATATAATAAAACTACACACGGGAGTAATTTCCAGGAATGACATTGGGAGATACATCAAAGTAATCTGTCTCAATATCGGATCCGCTATAACGACCATGAGATCGGCCACTGCCATTCCCACCAGGTAGCGACTGATACATTTGGAGAGACCGCACTTTCCTCGGGACAGGATCACAATCGCCACCAAGTTAACTGTAAGAGAGAGAAAAGGAAGCAGAGAAATTACTGATCAGACCTGGAGCCAAAGCAGCAGTTTGAGAGGATCTGGGGTGAAATTTCCAGCTTCGTTGTTGCATCGAAGGGTGGAAAGTGATTGACTGACCTGGGCAGCGCTTTCGGGCAGAGAGATGTTTTTAAACACAATGATCAATAATGAATTGGGAGATGGATATAGAAAGTGAATAAAGTGAGCACCGGATCCACTGGAAGGGCTGAGTGAGGGCGCAGTGCCGGTGGGGAATGGAGATGGGGTTTTACACACCAGGAATCCAGCGGATTAAAGCCAGATTTAGGCTCCAGATGGCGAGGGAAAGAGAGAGAAGGGTCAGGAAGGTGAGGGGACAGGGGGACGTGGAGCCTCTTTGTTGATCTGGGCTCAGAGACCCGACAGGGGCTGGCACTCAACGGGAAAGTCAGCTGGAGAGCGAGCTAATGAGTGAGATTGGGAGGGAGACACTTAAAAGGACATGTCGGAGCTGGAGGGGAGTCAGGAACAGAAGATTTGGGAAAGTGGACAAACTGAAGAAACGGATGAGGAGACAGAGGATTCAATGCGGTGGGAGGAGAGGCTGGGATTCACAGGGAGAGACTGCAGCAGAATGTTCGAGGAAATCTAATCTCTTGGTCCCACTAACACAATCCAACTAATACATTCAACAATTCATTTCTGTGGTTATTGGTGTCAGGGAACCTGTGTTCTGTATAAAATATGTTCAATAAATTTACTTTGTGCATTCAATTAAAATTAAATTGATAAGTATTAATTAAATCAACCTCGTTGTTTATTGAATTCAGCCTAGCTTTAAAAATACAGTATATGAATAATTCATTACGATCAAGAAAATTCTGATTCTATTTTTGAAGTAAATTTTCATTATGTTAGTGTTACGTTGGAAAACAAGGAACATTCACAAAAACAGACTGAGGACCTGACAGGGATATAAACATGAGGAGCGAGTCACAGAATAAAAACTCACCCAATCTGACCATACCATAAGTCAAATTTCCTATGTTTAATTGTACTGGAAGTTTCAGCAGTTCATTCTGATGAATTATTCACACCACAGCATCTTGCTTTCCCTCTCATTCGCCCTCTCTATCACTCACTCCACTCTCTTTCTCAAGTCCATTTTCATATCCGATTAAATTCTATCATCCTGTGGCTGCATTCTGCTCACCAGCCCCGTGTTCCACCGATCCTATTCTCAGTGTCAGTTTGTTAAATAGTGAAGCCTTTGTGGAATAGTTTAATGTTTCTACAGATCATTCAAGTCTCCACCTGTTCACCTACACTGTTCACTTCATCTACAAATCATGGAATAAACAGAATCAAATGCCTCTCCCAGGCAGATCTCACAATAATTGAGATTCCTTCTCCTGTAATTATAAAGTAAAGTGATGGATGGCGGGATTGTTCAATGAACAAAACCCCAAAATCACACTTATAATCTGCAGATACACAGAAGGGCTCCTGATTCCAACAGATAGAGTGTGAACTGAGACAACATAACATCAAAACTTTTCATTTTACAATGAAGTCCAGTGACAGTCAGTGAATTCATCTACAGTGAAGCAGAGAAGGAGATGTGAAAGAGTCAATAGCAAACTCAGTTCAGTAGCCAGATATCTGAAGCGGCGTCAGATACACACGTAATGAAATATTATTTCATAACAGTCATCACCAATAAATACACTGACATCCCAGTTAAACTGAAGCATGTTATTAGGGAGGGAGGACACTGCACTGCCTCCTTATAAACACTGAGACCGTGAGCTGTCTCATTATCAATCACTGAAAACACATTGATGAAAACATATGCAGAAAAGTTCCACACGATGGAAATATTAACAGCTCCTGATGGTCTGATACCAGCTCTTAGTCCTGACAGCGTCTGATTCCAATACATTCAGTACAGGGAATAATCCAGTAATAAAGCCAGGTTTGTATATACAAAGGTCACAACAGATATAATATAACTCCTACAAGTTCGAGCGTTCAGAAGTTAAGGAGATAGCATTATTCAACAATATATTAATACAGAGAATAATCCAGTAACAATGCCAGGGTTGGATATACAAAGTTCATTCCGGATATAATGCAGCTCCTACAAGACCGAAAGAGCAGAGACTTAACACATTCCATCATTCAACCAATAGAACAGGACAGGTCACTGTGCAATAGATGTAGGGAGAAAAAAGTAATTTGCCAAGTATAGCATTAGACTTAACACTGATTTAAACCATTAACAGCTGGGATAATGGCTTACCTGGAACTCCAACGGCTGCAAGAACATGATAATACATGCGTTGTATCTGAATTATTACTGGAGATCCCATTTCAGTGAGAAGCAGCGACTTCTGTTGGCCTGGAAACCACAGCTCCAGCAGACACTCTGAGCTGATCTATTCCAACAAGCCCTGATTTATACAGGGGATAAGTCTCCACTGACACGGTTATACCCCTGACCATTGCTGTTCGTTACAGTCAGTTTAACAAACACATTATATCAGCAGCTTTGACTCCGATGTAAATAATGTGGTGAATAAAAAGTCCATGTGATTATCTTGATCACACCTCTCTCAGGAATAAAGGTTAAATCTGTTCTCATACAGGACTGATCCAATTATAATGAGGGTGTCCATTTACAGTTTTTATATAATTGTATTGACCATGTTCACTCCTGGTGATTCATTTATAAATGTTACCGATTCTCCGCAGTGTTGACTGAATCCAGGGACACAAGCAGAACCGTTTCACTCTGTTCCTGCAGTTTCCCAGTTAAAATATGAATTGTGAGCCTCTGACACGGGGACAGTTAAAGGGCAGGTTGAAGATTGCAGCCTCGAAATGCCTGGGTGACATTCGGGGACGAACACTGAACGTGTCCCATTGACATTCCTCTCTCCGCTATTTTACTGCAGATGTTTACCCGTTCATTCTATATTGGTTATCGGCTCCAGTAAAATTGGTCCCATGTCACACCGAGCTGAGCGCATGACCCGATTTGACCTCCATCACAAAGGCCCCGTTATTCCCTCACCCGCCTCCATTCCTTGCTCAGCACATTGCCATTGAAACCCTCATCAATGCCTCTGTCCCCTCCAGACTCCATTCCTCCAATGCACTCCTGGCTGGACAACCAACCTCCATCTTCCATAAACGCGAGCTCATCCAAAACTGTGTTGTCCGTATCCAACCAGCAACAGGTGCTGCTCGGCCTCACTGACCCTCACTGGCTCCCAGATCCATATACCTTAAATTTAAAGTTCTCATCCTTCGGTTTAAATCCCTCCATGGCCCTGCCCAACCCATTTGCACACCTACAGCAAACCCACCCATCATTTCCTCTTCAATGGGTTACTGGCCACTTTTGGTGGGCCGACCCTCGCTTGGTTCCACTCACCTATCTGATCATAGCCAGAAGAAGCTTCTCTTCCCACCCTATCACCGTTATCTCTGATGTCTCTAAAGGTTCAATCCTTGGCTCCCTCCTCGTCCTCATCTACATGCTGCCCTTTCATTGCATAATCCACACACACACGGACCAGCTTTCAGATGGACGCTGACAAAACCACCGCCTCTCTTGACCCTTCGTGCAGGGGTTATGTGTGCACAAATCGTTGAAGGTGGCAGGGTTGGTTCAGTTAGCAGTTAAAAAAGCATACGGGATCCTGGGCTTAATAAATAGATGTAAGGAACATTACAACACCAGGTTATAGTCCAACAGTTTTATTTGAAAATCACAAGCTTTCGGAGATTATCTCCTTCGTCAGGTGAGCGAGTGAGCATCTCCACATCAGGTTTATAAATAGAGGCATGGAGCCCAAAAGCAAGGATGTCATGATGAACCTTCATAAAACACTGGTTCGGCCACAATTGGAGTATTGTGTCCAGTTCTGGGACAGGCACTTTAGGAAAAATGTGAAGGCCTGAGAGAACGTACAGAGGAGATTTACCAGAATGATTCCCGGGATGAGGCACTTTAGTTACTTGGATAGACTGGAGTAGCTGGGGTTATTCTCCTTCAACAGAGAAGGTTGAGAGGAGATTTGATGGAGTTGTTCAAAGTCACGAAGAGTCTGGACAGAGCAGATAGAGAGAAACTGATCCCTTTGGCGGAAGGGTCAAGAATCCGAGGACTTCACTTCAAGGGGATTGGCAAAAGAACTAAAGGTGACATGAGGAAAAACGTTTTTACACAGCGAGTGGTTAGTGTCCAGAATGCACTGTCAGAGAGGGTGGTGGAGGCAGATTCAATAATGGCCTTCAAAACGGAACGGGATAAATACTTGAAAGGAAAAAAATGCAGGACAACGGGGAAAGGGTAGAGGAGTGGGACGGGCTGGACTGCTCTTGCATAGAGCCGGCACGTGCTCGATGGGCCGAATGACCTCCTTCTGTGCAGTAACCTTCCATGATTCTATGACTCCAATGTCCTTGAGTTTGTCAGACCAACATTCTGTTTTAGATGAGACACAATTTCCTTCAGTTAAAAATTGGGACGTCCAAGCGACGGACTCCATCACACCCCTGGCTTTTTGATTGGTGAGTCGCTCACCACTCCAGTCCTCCACTTCTGGCAACTTGTGCATCCACAGTTCATTTGTCCTTCTTTTGACAGCCGTGCCTTCAGCCACATCCACAGTCCAGTGTGGTCTCCGTAAGCCCCTCCATCTCCCTCTCTCCATTTCAGGTGCCAGCCGTGGCTCAGTGGGAGCACTCTCACCTCTGAGTCAGAAGGTTCTGAGTTCAAATGCCACTCCAGAGACGTAAACACATAATTCAAGCTGACACTGCAGTGCAATACTGAGGGAGCACTGTTCTGTCGGATGGTCAGTCCTGAGGGAGCACTGTGCTGTCGGATGGTGAGTACTGAGGGTGCACAGGGCTGTTAGATGGTCAGTATTGAGGGTGCACTGTGCTGTCGGATGGTCAGTACTGAGGGAGCACTGTGCGGTCGAATGGTCAATACTGAGGGAGCACTGTTCTGTCGGATGGTCAGTCCTGAGGGAGCACTGTGCTGTCGGATGGTGAGTACTGAGGGTGCACAGGGCTGTTAGATGGTCAGTATTGAGGGAGCACTGTGCTGTCGGATGGTCAGTACTGAGGGAGCACTGTGCGGTCGAATGGTCAATACTGAGGGAGCACTGTGCTGTCGGATGGTCATAAGAACATAAAGAATAAGGAGCAGGAGTAGGCCATACGGGCCCTCGAGCCGGCTCCACAATTCGATCAGATCATGGCTGATGTTCGACCTTCACTCCACTTTCCGGGCCTATCAACATATCCCTTGATTCCTTCAGAGTCCAAATGTTCTTAGGAACATAGGAACAGGAGAAGGCAATTCAACCTCTCGTGCCTTTATGCCATTCGTTAAAGATCATGGCTGATTTGTAATTTAGCTCCATATACGTGCCTTTGGCCCATTTCCCTTAATACCTTTGGACATCAAAAAGCTATCCATCTCACATTTAAATTTAGCAATTGAGCTCGTAACAATTGCCGTTAGCAGAAGAGAGTTCCAAACTTCTACCACACTTTGTGCGTAGAAATTATTTCTAATCTCACTCCTGAAAGGTCTGGCTCTAATTTTTAGACTGTGCCCCCTACTCCCAGAATCCCCAACCAGCGGAAATAGTCTCTCTCTATCCACCCTACCTATTCCCCTTAATATCTAATAAAGTTCGATCAGATGGTTCCTTAACCTTTTAAACTCTAGAGAATACAACCCCAATTTGTGTAATCTCTCCTCGTAACTTAACCCTTGAAGTCCGGGTATCATTCTAGTTAACCTATGCTGCACTCCCTCCAAGGCCAATATGTCCTTCCGAAGGCGCGGTGCCCAGAACTGCTCACAGTACTGCAGGTACGGTCTAACCAGGGTTTTTTATAGCTGCAGCATAACTTCTGCCTCCTTGTACTCTAGTCCTCTCGATATAAAGGCCAGCATTCCATTAGCCTTATTGATTATTTTCTGCACCTGTTCATGACACTTCAATGATCGATGTACCTGTAACCCGAAGTCCATTTGGGCATCCACTGTTTTTAACCTTTTACCATTTAGAAAGCACCCTGTTCGATCCTTTTTTGATCCAAAGTTGATGACCTCACATTTGTCTACATTGAATTCCATTTGCCACAGTTTTGCCCATTCACCGAATCTATCAATATCGCTTTGTAATTTTATGTTTTCATCTACACTGCTTACAATGCCACCAATCTTTGTGTCATCGGCAAACTTAGATATGAGACTTTCTATGCCTTCATCTCAGTCGTTAATAAATATTGTGAATAATTGAGGCCTCAAGACAGATACCTGCGGGACTCCACTAGTCACACCCCGCCAATATGAGTACCTACCCATTATCCCTACTCTCTGTCGCCTTTCGCTCAGAAAAACTTCCTAACAAGTCTGTACTTTTCCCTCGATTCCATCTTAGCTAACAGTCTATTGTGTGGGACTTTATCAAATGCTTTCTGGAAGTCCAATAGATAACATCCATTGACATTCCCCTGTCCAATACTTTAGTCACCTTTTCAAAAAAATCAATCAGGTTTGTCAGGCACGACCTACCTTTCAGAAATTCATGCTGGCTCTCTCTGATTAACTGAAAATTCTCGAGGTGTTCAGTCACCCTAATTATAGACTCCAGCATTTTCCCCACAACAGATGTTAGGCTTACTGGTCTATAATTCCTTGGTTTCCCTCTCTCTCCTTTCTTAAAAAGCAGAGGGACATGTGCAATTTTCCAATCTAGTGGGACAGTTCCTGAATCTAGAGAACTTTGAAAGATTATAGTTAGATCATCTGCAATGTGCTCACCTACTTCCCTTAAAATCCTGGGATGGAAACCATCTGGTCCTGGGGATTTCTCACACTTTAGTGCTATTATTTTCTTTATTGCTGTTATTTTACTTATGTTAATTTTATTTAGTCCCTGTCCCCGATTCATTATTAGTTTTCTTGGGATTTCCGGCATGCTATCCTCTTTTTCTACTGTAAATACTGACGCAAGGTAATTATTCAACACGTCTGCCATTTCCGCATTGTCAATGACAATATCCCCACTTTCAGTTTTTAAGGGGCCAACACTGCTCCAGAACTCCCTCCTTTTCCTAATGTAACGATAAAAATCCTTATGTCTTGTACTGTCCCTTACCTCTTTAGTTGTCCATGGCTGTTTTTTTTGGCAAGTAGAGTTGTTGCCCCTCAGGGGTATAAACCGATTCTGTATCACGTTAAATGTTCCTTAAAACATTTCGCACTGATAATCGGTCGTTTTACCCATGAACAGATTTGCCCAGTTTACTCTGGACAGTCTCAGTCTCATCCCATCGAAGTCGGCCTTACCCAAGTCCAGAATCTTGGCTATTATCCCTTTAAAACACTACCTTGAACTCGGTCATGTTATGATCGCTTTTGGATAGATGTCCACGCACAGTTAAGCTGTAAACTAAATCTGGTTCATTAATCATTACTAATCGAGTATGGTTTGTCCCTTTGTTGCCTCTAGGACATACTGCTGTAGAAAACTATCCCGGACACACTCAAGAAATTCACTATCTTTCTGACAGTTGCTAGTCTGCTTTTCCCAAACTATGTGAAGGTTAAAGACCCCCATTAAGACCACTATGCCTTTCTTACACGCTTGTCTAATCTCTGCATTTATCCAATCTAGCACTTCAGAGCTGCTTCCAGGGGTCCTATACAAAACTCCCACTATGGTCTTAGATCCTTTCTTATTTCTCAATTCAACCCATAAGGTCTCTGTTGGCTGCTTACCTCTCGTTATATCCTCCTTTATCATTAAAGCGATTTCATCTCTTATCACTGAGGCTACTCCTCCCCCTCTTCCATTTTCCCTATCTCTCCTGTGGACCTTATAATCCAGTATATTTAGTTCCCAATCCTGACCAATCTGCAGCCATGTCTCAGTAATAGCTATCATGTCATACCCTCCAATTTGAATCTGAACCTGTAGTTCATTTAATTTATTCCTTATACTCCGTGCATTTGTATTTGGAACTCTTAGTTGGGCCACACACCCTAGCCTGACCTTCAGCTTTGATGCTGGGTTAATCGTTTTACGCCTTCGAGTTTTCACTTTATCTGTAATGCCTAAAGTACACTTTCTTTCTGCTGCTCTCTGTTTTTCCCTTTCACTCGTTCTTGAACAACTGTTTGTACTATTTGTATTGAAAATTTCCCCTGGGTCTTCCCCTCTCTTGCTGCTCTCAACTTTATTCTTTTCTGACTCCCCTTCAGGTTCCCATCCCCCTGCCACTCCAGTTTAAACCTTCTGCAACAGCACTAGCAAAACCATCCGCGAGGACATTGGTCCCGGTCCTGCTCGGCTGTAACCTCTCCCGCTTGTACAGGGCCCACCTCCCCCAGAACCGGTCCCAATGTCCCAGGAACCTAAATCCCTCCCTCCTACACCATCCCGCATTCATCCGGTCTATTTTCCTGTTGCTATACTCACTAGCACGTGGCACTGGTAGTAATCCTGAGATCAATACCTTTGAGGTCCTGCTTTTTAATTTATCTCCTAACTCCTTAAATTTACCTCATCCCTTTTTACCTATGTCGTTGGTACCGATATGGCCCACGATAACTGGCTGTTCACCCTCCCCCTCCAGAATGCCCTGCAGCCCCGCTTCGTGACATCCTTGACCCGAGCACCAGGGAGGCAACATACCATCCTGGCGTCGCGTTTGCCGCCACAGACACGCTTATCTGTTCCCCTTACAACTGAATGCTCTATCAATATAGCCCTGCCACTTCTTTCCTCCCCTCCTGTGCAGCAGAGCCACCCGTGGTGCCACGAACTTGGCTCTTGCTGCTTTCCCCTGTTAAGCCATCTCCCCCAAAAGTATCCAAAGCAGAATATCTGTTCGAGAGGGAGATGGCCCCACGGGACTCCTGCTCTCCATGCCTAGTCCTTTTCCTCTGTCTGGCGGTCACCCATTTCCTTTCTGCCTGCGTAATCATTGCTCTGTTATTAATAGGAAAATAACCTGTGAGGGCAATTGTACAAATTCAGAGCAATAAGGATCAGATTGGCATTATAAAGGGCCTGATACTGAGATTAATCAAGCCGGGATCCGAATGCAATTCATTTGCACAGAATTAGGCTGGGGATAAAGAAACAGCTACTAATCGAAAGGCAAGATAATTCCAAACACTTAACGTTTCAACTCAGAGAGTTCACTGTGTCCTTCCCTTTGGTTTTTAACGCCAATAAACTAACAGCGAGCTTTGCCCTTGCTGTCTCTGCACTTTTATTTTCCGATAATAAATAAGTTTGATGATGAGCAATAAAATCGAATTTAGGACACAGAATTGAATCCGGCGACAGAACACAGTTTCTCTGTGAGGTCTCCTGAACCACAGATGGAAGAGCTGGGCGACAATTTAATCATTGTTACCACACAAAGAATTAATGACTTTGGCTAAAAGATCAGTAATTTATCAGAACTATTCAATCCGAATGAGACTGTTTGTGATTCAGACCGAGACCCACACCGGAGAACAGGGCGGGGAGGGATTGCACTGATCAGGCTGAAGGTCGTGTTTATGACTGTGGTATGGAACTGATCTTTACCCAGGGTGTGTTAGTTAACCTGCAGACCCCACAACCCTATCATAGCCCGACACTGTGGAAACAGAACCAGGAGCCGCAGCACAAGGTAAGGACCCCGAATATACTGAGCACAATTACAGTGTTTTAATGCAGCAGAACTGACCCATCGCAGTGTATTTGTGTATTAGTTCAATGAGATTGAAAAGTTGTATCCATATTGGATCAGGTAAGAAACGATTTTTTTTTTTACAAAAGTTAACTTACTGGAAGAAGCGCAAATAACAGAATAAAATTTCCAAATGTAAACTCACGCACTAAAATCATGCTGTTGTAAATAATTTTCAAAGATAATTTTCGTTTACGACACGGTTAGAGGTTGAGACTTTTGAATGTAAATCACATCCCCGAACCATCACCGAAATCCAATGTTTACCCTTTGACCCGCATTGACCTCAGGATGCTGGGGCTCCTACGTGACAAACCCAGACAAACACTGCCTTGCTGTCCAGGCGAGTTATTGTCATTTCTTCTCTCGTATTCAACTCTTGTATCTGTGAACAAGTCAGGGTCCGGTAATTTGAGGCACCATCCGAACTGAGCGGATCTGAACAGATTATTGATGAAATAATGCGGATGCTGCAAATCTGAAAAATGCTGGAAATACTCAGCAGGTCAGGCAGCATCTGTGGGTAGAAGGAAAGATTTAATGCTTCAGGTTGAAGTAGCTTTCATCATAACTGGAAGAACTAAAGATTTAACAGTTTTTAAGCAAGTACTGAGTCAGGGAAAGGGCGGGGGGAAGGGGAGGGGTGGAAGGAAGTGACTTGCACACATGCCAAGTAAAGCGGCAATCCAGAGGACTGGGAGAAATATAGGAAACAACAAAGGGACACGAAGAAAATATTAAGAGATGCAAAAAGGGAATCCGGAAACAAGACTTGCAAGTAATATAAAGGCGAATGGTATCCAGCCCAGGGTATTAAAACAAGGAGGTGTTGAAATTGCAGAAGTGTCAGTCATAATCTTACAAAGCTCTCTTGATTCGGGAATTGTGCCGCTAGACTGTGCCGCAAAATTGCTGTTGTCATTGCATTATTTAGGGTGAGATAGAGAAACCACGTAACTGTAGGCCTGTCAGTTTAACGTCGGTTTGCGGGGATGTTACCAGAATTGGTGATTAATGAGAGTGTGACTGAGCACTTGAGCAAATATGAGCTGATCAGAGAGCGATCGCATGGCTCTGTTAAAGCGATCTCATGTCTGACTGATTCAGTTGAATTTTTTGGGGATATCACTAATAAGGTAGAAAAAGAGTGTCTGTAGATTTTATCTATGTGGACTTCCAGGAGGCATTCGATAAGGTTCCACACAAAAGATAATTGGCAAAAACGAGAGGGCTTGGAATTGGACGCAGTCTTTCGACTTGTGTTAGAAATTGTTAGGGTGTTGGGAGTCAGTGGGGTTAAATGGTCTGTAATCAGATTGACAGGTTAGGGAGTTGGGAAACAGTGTGAAGAAATGGTATGTACTCAGGTTGACAGTTTAGGGAGTTGGGAGACAGTGGGGATAAATGGTATGTTCTCAGATTGAGAGGTTAGGGAGTTGGGAGACAGTGGGGATAAATGGTATGTACTCAGATTGAGAGGTTAGGGAGTTGGGAGACAGTGGGAATAAAAGGTATGTTCTCAGATTGACAGGTTAGGGAGTTGGGAGACAGTGGGAATAAATGGTATGTCCTCAGATTGACAGGTTAGGGAGATGGGAGTCAGTGGGGATAAATGGTATGTCCTCAGATTGACAGGTTAGGGAGATGGGAGTCAGTGGGGATAAATGGTATGTTCTCAGATTGAGAGGTTAGGGAGTTGGGAGACAGTGGGGATAAATGGTATGTACTCAGATTGAGAGGTTAGGGAGTTGGGAGACAGTGGGGATAAATGGTATGTACTCAGATTGAGAGGTTAGGGAGTTGGGAGATAGTGGGGATAAATGGTATATTCTCAGATTGAGAGGTTAGGGAGTTGGGAGACAGTGGGGATAAATGGTATATTCTCAGATTGACAGGTTAGGGAGATGGGAGTCAGTGGGGATAAATGGTATGTTCTCAGATTGAGAGGTTAGGGAGTTGGGAGACAGTGGGGATAAATGGTATGTTCTCAGATTGAGAGGTTAGGGAGTTGGGAGACAGTGGGGATAAATGGTATGTACTCAGATTGACAGGTTAGGGAGTTGGGATACAGTGGGGATAAATGGTATGTCCTCAGATTGACAGGTTGGGTAGATGGGAGACCGTGGGGTAAATGGTATGTCCTCAGATTGACAGGTTGGGGAGATGGGAGGCCGTGGGGATAAATGGTCTGTTCTCAGATTGAGAGGTTGCATCAAATTGGCCTCTATTCCCTTGAGTCTGGAAGATTGAGAAATGATCTGATCGGGATGTTTAAAATGTTAAAAGGGTTCGATAGCGTAGTTGCAGAGAAACTATTTCCTCTGATGTGGAACCAAGAACGAGGGGACATAACCTTAAATTAAAGTTAGACCATTTGGAAGGGAAATCAGGAATCACTTTTTCACACAAAGGGTAGTAGAAATCTGGAATTCTCTTCCGCCGGAGTCTTCGGAAGGTCGAACAATTAGAGCTTTCAATACTGAGATCGGTTGATTTTTGTTCGGTCAGTGTTTCAATGGATGTGGAGTTCAGGCGGGTGAATGGAGTTGAGACACACACCAGCCATCATCTCACTCAATATTGGAGCAGGGATGCACTTGAGGCTTTCCGCCACCGGTGGGCGCCGCAGGGGCTCGAGTGCGTCATCGACACTGAGAATAACGTTTGGATTTGATTCTGGTTCCGTTTGATTTTGTGATAAATAAAGGTGTCAAAAAATAGTGCAGCCGGCTCCAGGGTCGGATTGGTTTACTCCTGTTCCTATGTTTCATGACAATCGATGACTTGCTGCCCTGGAACATACCGCATCACTAAAAAATTCAGATGTGAACTGTCCATTCAATGGGGAAATAGAAGCGAACGAGAAAAACAGCATAATTGGACCTTAGAATGAGGCCTTAACCCAGTGAGACTAGAAAATAGGCAAAATACCACAAGTGGAATCTTTTACATGGAGATGTGTGACCAAACAGAAAAGAATATTGAAGAGAAATATTAGCGTGATGTTGATTCATTATTGTAGGGATTATTTCCCGAGTCTGTAACTGCATTGAGTGAAAATAAATCGGGATGGGCTGTGCAGTTAATGTTGGATTCTGCCCGTACTTAGTGTGACGCTGGAGTATTTAGAATAGCTTTGATGCATCCTTTGTGGTGGGTGGGAAATCAGCTGGATGGGCAAGGAAGCAGGAAAGGTAATCAGGCATGGGGCAGGTGGAATGGAAAGGAGGGGGAGAATCAGATGCAGAGCAGGAGGGCGAAAGGATGTGAGGAAGATCAGGCACCGAACAGGAGGAAAGGAAGGGCAAGGGGAGAATTAGGA
Organism: Heptranchias perlo; assembly: GCF_035084215.1. Taxonomy (NCBI): domain Eukaryota; kingdom Metazoa; phylum Chordata; class Chondrichthyes; order Hexanchiformes; family Hexanchidae; genus Heptranchias; species Heptranchias perlo. The sequence goes on along the minus strand of NW_027139570.1, from coordinate 778,144 downwards.
TTGCAGCAGGTGGGGATGGAATATAGGGTTAGGGGAGAGATAGGAGTGGGGGAAGTCCGTCGAACTGGAGGCGGTTGCAGGTGCAGGGGGACATTCAGTCACGGAGCGTGTGGGATGGAAAGTGCATCTGGGGAAGGCAAGTTGGAACTGAATCAGACATAGAGCTGAGGGAATGGAAACAAGGGGAGAAACAGATATGGAACCGGTGGAGGGGGTATAGCAAACATTAGCGGTCAGGTACAGAATCGGTGGGGGGAAGTACACAGGTAAAAGGCAGGGATATCACACACGAAGCAGGGGGAGCCTAAATGGAGTGGGAGGACAGAGAAGCAGGAAGGGGAATCAGACATGGAGGAGACGCAATGGGTAGCATGGACTTTTAATATTTATATTAAATACAAATACTAATTTGGAAATGAAATTAATGTTCAGAGTTTCTCAGCCTCACAATAAATCGAACCCGCTGCTAAACTTTTATAACAAATATTAAATGAAAGGGTGAAATTCCATCCCCCTCAATAAAGATTAACAGGCCGATGAACTGAAAAGTCACTTGTTTCCCGCACACATTTGCTGATTCAGTTCCAGTGAGTGAAACCTGGAGGAGATACTGAAGGGTGTGAATATCCTGATCAAGGCCGAGACTGTTACTCATGAACTGGAGACTTTCGGCCGGAGATTATAATCATTGTTCTGTTGTTAACAAATGGCCATGATTGGAAGATAAACTGTAACCAGTCATGTGACAGGAATGGTACAAATTCAGGGCAATAGGATCAGATTAACATTATAATAGACCCAATACTGAGATTAATAGAGCCGGGATCGGAATGTGTTTCATTTATACAGAGTTAGAATCGGGACAATGAAACAGTCAATTATCGAAAGGGGAGATAATTCCAAACACTTAACGTTTCATCTCAGAGAGTTCACTGTGTCCTTCCCTCTGGTGTTTGATCCCAATAAACTAACAGCGAGCTTTGCCCAATGCTATCTGTGTCCTTTTATGGTTCGATAATAAACAGGATTTTATGGTGAGTATTAAAATAACATTGAGGACATGGAACTGAATCCGGCTACAGAACACAGTTTCACCGCGTGGCCTTCTGAACCGCAGATGGAAGAGCTGGGGGAGGGGGGGGTTGGTATTTTTTTACACAAAGAATTAATGACTTTGGTTAAAATATCAGTAATTTATCAGACCATTTCAATTTGAATGAGACCGTGTCTGATTCAGACCGAGCCCCACATCAGAGAACAGGGCGGGGAGAGATTGTACTGATCAGTCTGAAGGTCGTGTTTATGATGGTGATTTGTAACTTATCTTTACCCAGGGTGTGGTCATTAACCTGAAGACCCCACTAACTTACCCCAACACTCTGGCACCAGGATCAGGAGCCGCAGCACAAGGTAAGGGCCCCGAATATACTGAGCACAATGATTGTGTTTTAAAGTAGACCAATGGGGCTTTCACCGTTTACTTGTGAAGTAATTCAATTATATTGAAAGTCGGGGAGTTACTCACGGATCAGAGTGTAAAGGTTGATTATTTCCTTAATTAACTTTCGTGGCAGCGTCATTTTAGAGAATAAAACCTCAATCTATTTTCTCCCGCTAAAATCCTATTGTTTAAAATATTATTGGAAGATATTTCTGAATTATTACATCGCTTATGAACAAACAGTTGGAGGTCGACACTTTGCAACATACAACACAGCCCCCAACCACCAACATAACCCAATGCGGTGGCCCGTCTGATTCCAGCCACTGGAGGTTTTCCCTTTGACTCCCGTTGACCTCAGTTTGCTGGAGCTCTTTGGTGCCGCACTCTGTCAAACGCTGCTTGTTGAGTTCCCCTCACTTCTACCCTGGTTCTCCACTCTCGCATCCATTTGTGATTTGACACTTTCAAGAAGTCTGAAACCGAGTGGTTCTGGCGGAATCGGTTTGTGAGCGCTGGCGAGCAGATTATTGATGAGTAAGTGTTACTTGATGGACCAACTCCCTTCATCACTTTGCTGATGATTGAGAGGTGACTGATAGGGCGATGATTGTCCGGGTCCAATTAGACCCTGATTCTGTGCACTGGACACAGCACGTCCACCTTGTACATTGGTGCACTGCCAGAGTTTGAGCGACGGCTCGTTCTTCAGCACGATGGTGAGATGCAGTCAGGGCCCAAGGTATTCACTGTCTCCTGTTAATTCACACGTGGTGTGAACAGAATTGGCTGCAGACAGGCACCCGCGATAGCGGTAAGACCGGGAGGAAAGAACATCTGTGTAAGGAAAGTGGTCAATTGAAAGAGCCGCCTGTAGGGAGCCTTTGTTCAGTAATCTAGTGGTTGGAATGGTCAGTGGGGTGTGGGACTGGGTCAGTGGGGTATGGGTGTGGGACTGGGTAAGTGGGGTGTCGGTGTGGGACTGCGTCGGTGGGCTGTGGGCGCGGGGCCGGGTCGGTGGGCTAAGGGCGCGGGGCCGGGTCGGTGGGCTGTGGGAGCGGGGCGGGGTCGGTGGGGTGTCGGCGCGGGGCCGTGTCGGTGGGGTGTCGGCCCGGGGCCGTGTCGGTGGGGTGTCGGCGCGGGGCCGTGTCGGTGGGGTGTCGGCCCGGGGCCGTGTCGGTGGGGTATCGGAGCGGGGCCGTGTCGGTTGGCTGTGGGCGCGGGGCCGGGTCGGTGGGGTGTCGGCGCGGGGCCGTGGCGGTGGGGTGTCGGCCCGGGGCCGGGTCGGTGGGCTGTGGGTGCGGGGCCGGGTCGGTGGGGTGTCGGCGCAGAATTCTGTTTGTGGGACGGAGGAACAACAACACGTCAGCGAGACGGCAATCTGTAGGATACAGACCCTCAGAACAAAAAAGATGTATTTTAGCGGAACGAGATAAACACATGAGCGAGTAAGGAATAGACTGGTATCCTGATTACATGAAGAGAGTTTGAAGGAGACTCAAGTGGACCATCAACTCCACATGGACCAGACGGGCCGAATGGCCTATTTCTGTGCTGTACATCCTGTGTAATTCGATGTAGAAAAGGGATGTGACAAGGCTGCATTTTATGAATCAGTTTTGTAAAATGAGAATATCGGAATCTTTTCTCTAATTCTTTATCCTTCAATAAGTGAACTTCTCCGGTGGAACTGGAAAATTCCAGTTTCCCAGCCAGAGCATGGAATGTTATGTAAAAGTGGACTGAGTTTAACTTGTTCTATAACATGAAACCACAAATGATATTTGTGTATTACAGAGGGAGAGGGTTTGGCCAAAGAGAGGCGCCCAGTTTGACCCGTCGGTGAATAGTTAGACACGTGTATCTCCAGCTCCAGCCTCTCTTTCCTCTCAATGTTTTGTCGCCTCCCGAATCTCTGCTCATCTTTCTCAAAACATCATGTTTGAATCTCTACAATCAGGTTTCCCCTCCTGTCACAGCACTGAAATGGCAATGCTCAATGTCACAAATAACACCTTCTGTGAACGTGGTAAACTATCCCTCCTCATTCTTCACCACCTTTGCCGTCTTTGACACGGTCGATCACTTTATCCTCCTCCAACGCCTCTCCTCCATTGTCCAGCTCAGTGGGACTGCCCTCACTTGGTTCCACTTTTACCTGTTCAGTCATTGCAGGAGAATCTCCATCAATGGCTTTTCTTGCCGCCCCCGCACTGTTACCTCTGGAATCCCCCCGTGGATCTAACCTCGCCCGTCTATTTCTCCTCTACATGCTGCCCCTTGGAGACATTATTCGAAGACAAGGGGTCAGCTTTCACATGTACACTGACAACACTCCTCACCTCCTACAGTGCTCATTAGTGTTAATATTGGAACAGTGGTAAATCTCCTCAACTCCTACAGTGCACAATAGTGTTAATATTACAACAGTGATAAATCTCCTTACCTCCTACAGTGCTCATTAGTGTTAATATTAGATCAATGGTAAATTTCCTCACCTCCCACAGTGCTCATTAGTGTTAATATTGGAACAGTGGTAAATCTCCTCAACTCCTACAGTGCACAATAGTGTTAATATTAGAACAGTGATAAATCTCCTTACCTCCTACAGTGCTCATTAGTGTTAATATTAGATCAATGGTAAATTTCCTCACCTCCCACAGTGCTCATTAGTGTTAATATTGGAACAGTGGTAAATCTCCTCAACTCCTACAGTGCACAATAGTGTTAATATTAGAACAGTGATAAATCTCCTTACCTCCTACAGTGCTCATTAGTGTTAATATTAGATCAATGGTAAATTTCCTCACCTCCCACAGTGCTCATTAGTGTTAATATTGGAACAGTGGTAAATCTCCTCAACTCCTACAGTGCACAATAGTGTTAATATTAGAACAGTGATAAATCTCCTTACCTCCTACAGTGCTCATTAGTGTTAATATTAGATCAATGGTAAATTTCCTCACCTCCCACAGTGCTCATTAGTGTTAATATTGGAACAGTGGTAAATCTCCTCAACTCCTACAGTGCACAATAGTGTTAATATTAGAACAGTGATAAATCTCCTTACCTCCTACAGTGCTCATTAGTGTTAATATTAGATCAATGGTAAATTTCCTCACCTCCCACAGTGCTCATTAGTCAGGTGCTGACACCATGAGCGATGTGGTAAATATATTCTAATAAATGCACCAACCAGGACATATCTCCATGAACAGACGGACAATGTCACTTCCCATAGAGACCAGAGGAATCACACCCAGCTATATATTGTGTATGTTGATAGATATCATATTCATAAAGTATCTGAATTTAATAACGAAACCCAACAAATCTAAAATATTCAACACAATTTTGTGAATGAAAGTAACACAATTGCCCCAAACTGTGTCAAACCGAGTGACGGGTCATTTAGTTCATCAATGTTGATCCCGCTCCAGAATTTCCTCCAGAATATTCACTACCTCAGGAATAAGGCTGGTTCTAGCCTGCACTGTAAGCAAATCTTACCAATGGGCGCTCCCAGTGCAGAGTCTCGGCCGACGGGAGCCCGACTGGAACTGGGATGTGGAGATCAGAAGGGCTCACTGGATTTCACTGGGCAGCTGTCTGTGTCACACTTGATGTGGAGTGTTGATCATTACACTCGGGAAATGCTCCATCTCAGAGCTAACAGCTGTTGTACTGATGGGAGAGGGGGTAATTGCTATCATGTTTAACAAGGCAATGTTCTCTTGCTCATTTTAATATTTCTGTCTAAGCCTCCGATTAATACTATATTTAATACAGAGTATTATAATCTGGGAACGTCTGTCACCTCCATGGCTGAAGCTCCAAACAGGGGAGAAGATCCAACATCTTCAACAAGAATGAGAATTGACACAGGTAGGTTCAGAAAATTCTTCAAAATTGACTTTCTGTCCTTATAAAGAGTTCAGATCACGAACAGGAAACATCAGCTCAGACAGGAAGAGGTAACAGCACAAATGCTGTGTGGATAGAGGGAAGTGAGTGACCATCTAATGGGGCAGTGCAGTCACAGGTGGAGGCATCTCCTGAATACTGGAACTGTCCAATAGACTCCTGGTATTGGAGACTGTAAGGTGGATAGAGGCAGTGACTCAGAGGATGGTCTTCCTGAGTAACAGTGTGAGACCGGGGAGCAGGGGGACCCTAACCCTAACCCTAACCCGAGTGGGGCGGGGCTGAGAGGCAGGTGCGCACAGGAATAAGAGAGCGATAGTGGTGCAAGATTCTATCGTCAGGGGAATAGACAGGCTCTTCTGCAGTCTTGAACATGGCCCGAATGGCAAGTTGCCTCCCTGGTGCCAGAGGGAAGAATTCACAGGAACGGGTCGGGACCATCTCTGGGAAGAAAAGGAGAGCAGAGAATAGCCAAGGTCGGAACCAATAACAAGCTTAGAAATACGATTATGGAATGAACATTAAGACCGAGGCAGTAGATTAAAAAACAAGGCCTCCAGGTTGTGAACTACGGATAGATTTACACTGGGCCGCTTAAGGAGGGAAATATGAGACAGGTCAATGTGTGGCTGCAGGGCTGGAGCAGGAGGGAAGGGTTCACGGTTTTAGGACACTGGAGTGAGTTCAGGGAGAAGGGAAGGGACGGTCACGATCTGACCCGACCAAAAATGGTTTTACAGACTGGGTGAATGGAGCAGCAGAGAAGGGTTCACGGTCTTGGGGATCTAGAGTGAGTTCAGGGAGAATGGAAGGGATGGTCACGGTCTGAACCGACCAAGAATGGTTTTACAGAATGGGTGAATGGAGCAGGAGGGAAGGATTCACGGTTTTGAGGACAGAGTGAGTTCAGGGAGAAGGGAAGGGACGGTCACGGTCTGAACCGACCAACAATGGTTTTACAGACTGGGTGAATGGAGCAGGAGGGAAGGATTCACGGTTTTGGGGACTGAGTGAGTTCAGGGAGAAGGGAAGGGACGGTCACGGTCTGAACTGACCAACAATGGTTTTACAGAATGGGTGAATGGAGCAGGAGGGAAGGGTTCACGGTTTTGGGGACTGAGTGAGTTCAGGGAGAAGGGAAGGGACGGTCACAATCTGAACCGACCAACAATTGTTTTACAGACTGGATGAATGGAGCAGGAGGCAAGGGTTTCAGCTGATATGACTGGAGGGTGGGGAATATTCAGAGGCGCGAGAGTGGAATTAATAAAATTGTTGGAGCAGAAACAGAAGAATTATGAAATAATGAAAAGTTATGAGCAAGAAGAAAGGAAGGAGGTGTTGAAGTAGTGAGAGATAAAGTTATTGTTTTGAAGGAGTGAGCGATGAAGTTATTGTTTTGAAGGAGTGAGCGATAAAGTTATTGTTTTGAAGGAGTGAGCGATGAAGTTATTGTTTTGAAGGAGTGAGCGATAGAGTTATTGTTTTGAAGGAGTGAGCGATAAAGTTATTGGTTTGAAGGAGTGAGCGATAAAGTTATTGTTTTGAAGGAGTGAGCGATAAAGTTATTGTTTTGAAGGAGTGAGCGATAAAGTTATTGTTTTGAAGGAGTGAGAGATAAAGTTATTGGTTTGAAGTATTGAGAGATAAAGTTATTGGTTTGAAGTATTGAGAGATAAAGTTATTGTTTTGAAGTAGTGAGAGATAAAGTTATTGTTTTGAAGTATTGAGAGATAAAGTTATTGTTTTGAAGTATTGAGAGATAAAGTTATTGTTTTGAAGTAGTGAGAGATAAAGTTATTGTTTTGAAGTATTGAGAGATAAAGTTATTGTTTTGAAGTAGTGAGAGATAAAGTTATTGTTTTGAAGTAGTGAGAAATAAAGTTATTGTTTTGAAGTAGTGAGAGATAAGGTTATTGTATGACACAGTGAGAGAAGAAGTTATTGTTTCGAAGCATTGAGATATAAAGTTATTGATTTGAAGTCGTGAAAAATAAAGTTATCGTTTTGAAGTATTGAGAGATGTAGTTACTGGTTTGAAGCATTGAGAGATAAAGTTATTGTTTTGAAGTATTGAGAGATGAAGTTATTGTTTTGAAGTATTGAGAGATAAAGTTATTGTTCTGAAGTAGTGAGAGATAAAGTTATTGTTTTGAAGTATTGAGAGATAAAGTTATTGTTTTGAAGTATTGAGAGATAAAGTTATTGTTTTGAAGTATTGGGAGATAAAGTTATTGTTTTGAAGTATTGAGAGATAAAGTTATTGTTTTGAAGTAGTGAGTGATAAAGTTAATGTTTTGAAGTATTGAGAATTAAAGTTATTGTTTTTAAGTAGTGAGTGATAAAGTTAATGTTTTGAAGTATTGAGAATTAAAGTTATTCTTTTGAAGTATTGAGAGATAATGTTATTGTTTTGAAGTAGTGAGAGACAAAGTTATTGTTTTGATGAAATGAGAGATAAATTTATTGTTTTGAAGTATTGAGATATAAAGTTATTGTTTTGAAGCAGTGAGATATAAAGTTATTGATTTGAAGTAGTGAGAGATAGTTTTGTTTTGAAGCATGAGAGATAAAGTTATTGTTTTGAATTATTGAGAGATAAAGTTATTGTTTTTAAGTAGTGAGCGAGAAAATTATTGTTTTGAAGTATTGAGAGATACATTTATTGTTTTGAAGTAGTGACAGATAAAGTTATTGTTTTAGGTATTGAGAGATAAATTTATAGTTTTGATGTATTGAGAGATAAAGTTATTGTTTTTAAGTAGAGAGTGATAAAGTTATTGTTTTAAATTAATGAGAGATAAATCTATTGTTTGAAGTATTGAGAGATAAAGTTATTGTTTTGAAGTATTGAGAGATAAATTTATTGTTTTGAATTATTGAGAGATAAAGTTATTGTTTTTATTTAGTTAGTGATAAAGTTATTGTTTTGAAGTTGTGAGAGATAAAGTTATTGTTTTGAAGTAGTGAGAGATAAGGTTATTGTTTTGAAGTAGTGAGAGATAAGGTTGTTGTATTGAGATAGTGAGTTAAAGTTATTGTTTTTATCTAGTTAGTGATAAAGTTATTGTTTTTTAGTCGTGAGAGATAAAGTTATTGTTTTGAAGTAGTGAAAGATAAAGTTAGTGTTTTAAAGTAGTGAGAGATAAAGTTATTGTTTTGATGTAGTGAGAGATAAAGTTATTGTTTTGAAGTAGTGAGAGATAAAGTTATTGTTTTGATGTAGTGAGAGATAAAGTTAATGTTTTGAAGTAGTGAGAGATAAAGTTATTGTTTTGATGTAGTGAGAGATAAAGTTATTGTTTTGAAGTAGTGAGAGATAAGTTTGTTGTATTGAGATAGTGAGAGATAAAGTTATTGTTTTTACCGAGTTGGTGATAAAGTTATTGTTTTGAAGTCATGAGAGATAAAAGTTATTGTTTTCATGTAGTGAGAGGTAAAGTTATTATTTTGATGTCGTGAGAGGTAAAGTTATTGTTTTGAGGCAGTGAGAGATAAAGTTATTGTTTTGAGGCAGTGAGAGATAAAGTTATTGTTTTGAAGTAGTGAGTGATAAAGTTATTGTTTTGAAGTAGTGAGAGATAAAGTTATTGTTTTGAAGTAGTGAGAGATAAAATTATTGTTTTGAAGTAGTGAGAGATAAAGTTATTGTTTTGAAGTAGTGAGAGATAAAGTTATTATTTTGAAGTAGTGAGAGATAAAGTTATTGTTTTGAAGTAGTGAGAGATAAAGATATTGTTTTGAAGTAGTGAGAGATAAAGTTGTTATTTTGAAGTAGTGAGAGATAAAGTTATTATTTTGAAGTAGTGAGAGATAAAATTATTGTTTTGAAGTAGTGAGAGATAAAGTTATTGTTTTGAAGTAGTGAGAGATAATGTTATTATTTAGAAGTAGTGAGAGATAAAGTTATTGTTTTGAAGTAGTGAGAGATAAAGTTATTGTTTTGAAGTAGTGAGAGATAAAATTATTGTTTTGAAGTAGTGAGAGATAAAGTTATTATTTTGATGTAGTGAGAGATAAAGTTATTATTTTGAAGTAGTAAGAGATAGTAATTGGTGTCGAAATGAAAACGAAGAATGATTAAATTTCCGACAAAATCGGAGGTGTGATTAAATGTTATGTCTGTGAATGTGCAAATAATTCCAAACACATTTGGAAATTCAGAAGCATAAGAGATATGATCCAGTATCTATGAGACCATATGGTTTTGGTTTACGAGGGACTCAGAGCAAAATCTTCCTGGTTATAACATTGAGATGAGCGATTAATGAAGATTCTTACATTGATGGTGTTAGTGGGAATGTAAGTGTACTGGAGGAGGATGTGGGACCAGAGTTTTCGATAACTGGACAAGGATTTGGATCTGACGCAAATAGCCAAATTGGAGAAGCGTCTGGACCCACAACTAATGCAGTTAAATGAAGTCAGGGAGGAAGCTTTGGATATAAAAACTGTGCTGATGGATTAAAAAGAGCCAAATTAATGTCTCTGTTCAAGAAAGAGAGAAGGTAAACCGGGTAACTGGAGACCAATTAGTCTCTGTCAGCAGTGGGCAAACTCCTCGAATCTGTAATTCCAGGTCTAATTAGTGCACATTTAAAGGTGCAGGGGATGATCGGGGGAGGCTGGGACGGATTCGCTGTGGACAATTCGTATTTGACATATTTTAACATTATTTTTTAAAGAATTTTCTGTGCAGATCAATGGAATGTAGCACATGCGGTGTATATGGGTTTTCAGAAGGTGTTTGATAATGTGCCTCACAGGAGGCTTCAGCCGTTTGGTTTAAGAGGAAACGTAACCGCCCGGATAGAATGTCGATAATGTGTTTAGTTTTCTCCATTTTTGTTCACAGATCCGAACACTGCAATCACTGAGTTCCTGACAAAGTGCGACGATTACCAGCTGTTCCAGTTGACAAAATTCTACCGGGACAGACTGGAACAGGCGATTGAAGAGGGGGTGGAGGGACTCAGCTTCGTATTGACGCATGAGAAACATTTCAGTGGACAAGAGTACCACGTAAGTGGGAGAGACACCGAATGAGTTTGGATTATTTAAACATAACATAACAGAACTGACAGAATATCACATCTTAGAATCATAGAATGTTACAGAACAGAAACAGGCCAAATAGGGAAGAAATGGATGAAACTACAAATATTTTGAATCTGAACCAATGATACGATGAGATGGAAATACCCAGCGGATCGGTCAGTATCTGTACAGAGAACGGACAGGGGAACAACAACTTGCATTTGTTCAGCGCTTTTTACATAGTGAAACGTCCCAAGGCGCTTCACAGGAGCGATTATCAAATAAATTTTGTTACCAAGCCACATGAAGACATATTAGGAGAGCTTGGTCAAAGAGGTCGGTTATAAGGAGTGTCTTTAAAGGAAAGGAGAGAGAGGTAGAGAGGTTGAGGGAGGGATTTCCAGAGTTTGGGCAAGGTAGCTAAAGGCACGGCTGCCAATTTTGGAGCGATTCCCGTTGGAGATGCGCAAAAGGCAAAAATTGGAGAAGTGCAGAGATCTCAGAGGGTTGTGGGGCTGGAGGAGGTTACAGAGATCGGGAGGAGCGAGGGCCAAGGAGTGATTTGAAAACAACGGTGACATTTTAAAATGGAGGCTTTGTCGGACCGGGAGCCAATGTCGGTCAGCGAGTACAGGGGTGATGGGTGATCGGACGTGGTGCGAATTAGGATACAGGCAACAGAGTTTTGGGTGAGCTCAAGTTTATGGATGGTGGAAGATGGGATGCCGGCCAGGAAAGCATTGGAACAGTGGAGTTTACAGGTGACAAAGGGATGGATTTAGTCTTTCCAATATTTCATTGGAGGAAATTTCCTCTAGACTCAACTATTCCAATGCGTTCCTGGCCGGCTTCACATCCTCTGCCTTCGGAAAACTTCAGCTCATCCAAAACGCTGCTGCCTGTACCCTGTCCCTCCGTAGGTCCCGCTCACCTCCCACTCCGGTGATAGCTCACCTATTGCTTCACAGTTTTCAAATGCCTTCAGTTTTGAATTCCCATCCTCCTGTTTAAGCCACACCAGAGCCTCGTCCCCCCCTATCTCTGTAACCTCCTCCAGCCTTACAGCCCTCCTGCGCCCCTAGAATTCTTTATTACTCTGGCTCTCGCATCTTGTACATCTCATCATCATCCAAGCAGTAGTGGTCCAGTGTTGGGAAATCTTTCTGCATTAAAGGCATTATATAAATATACGTTGTTACTGATGACAGTCCTGACTACACGAGCCCCATTGCTGGATATGTGCTCCCGGTTCCCGAGGTTTCATACCAACAGCGGATGTGCAGAAAACTGGGTGTCAGACATTTAATTACGAACTGAAAAGTGACTGATTTATTGGTCGGCTCTCCTCACTGGTAAATCAGGAGTGGTAATTTCTCAGACAGTTTCCCAGCTGATTCCCTCACTTTCGGATCGTCCCTTCTCTGTCACTTCAGTTCTGATTCGCTGCTGTTTTATTTTTAGGCAAATCAACAAATTATGAGAGCAGGAAGTAAGTGCGAGAAACAAGAGTATCATATTGTCAATCAGTAATCTCATGTCATGTTGGACACTGAAGGACAGAGAAAATGAGTGCCATTAAAACTATTATAGATTCTCAGTGATTCCTCACTGTCTGAGAGCGATATTGCTGATTTCTCTTTTAATTTCATCACTTTTTTCTGCAGTTAACGATTGAAGCAAGATGTTTACAGAATGGATCTATACCCGGCCAAGTGATTACTTTCTGTGTTCAATATGAACTGTGAGATCCCATCACAGAGCAGCTCCTTTCCTTCTCATTCTCAGTCTTTGTCTTTCACTCCACTCCTCAACATAAACTGGGAGATCCCATCGCAGAGCAGCTCCTTTCCTTCTCATTCTCAGTCTTTGTCTTTCACTCCACTCCTCAATATAAACTGGGAGATCCCATCACGGAGCAGCTCCTTTCCGTCTCATTCTCAGTCTTTGTCTTTCACTCCAATCCTCAATATAAAGTGGGTGATCCCATCGCAGAGCAGCTCCTTTCCTTCTCATTCTCAGTCTTTGTCTTTCACTCCACTCCTCAATATAAACTGGGAGATCCCATCACGGAGCAGCTCCTTTCCGTCTCATTCTCAGTCTTTGTCTTTCACTCCAATCCTCAATATAAAGTGGGTGATCCCATCACGGAGCAGCTCCTTTCCTTCTCATTCTCAGTCTTTGTCTTTCACTCCACTCCTCAACATAAACTGGGCGATCCCATCGCAGAGCAGCTCCTTTCCTTCTCATTCTCAGTCTTTGTCTTTCACTCCACTCCTCAATATAAACTGGGAGATCCCATCACGGAGCAGCTCCTTTCCGTCTCATTCTCAGTCTTTGTCTTTCACTCCAATCCTCAATATAAAGTGGGTGATCCCATCACGGAGCAGCTCCTTTCCTTCTCATTCTCAGTCTTTGTCTTTCACTCCACTCCTCAATATAATCTGGGAGATCCCATCACGGAGCAGTTCCTATCCTTCTCATTCTCAGTCTTTGTCTTTCACTCCACTCCACTCAAAATAAACTGGGAGATCACATCACGGAGCAGCTCCTTTCCTTCTCATTCTCAGTCTTTGTCTTTCACTCCAATCCTCAATATATTCATTAATTTTCTTTACAGAAAATCACTGAGCTCGCGAAGGAGGGAAACAGGGCGGACAGTTCCAAACTTCTCCTAAATCTGGTGATGGAGAAAGGCTCTCGGGCCCGAAGGGTGATGTGGGAATCCTTTGTGAAAATGCAGCACAGGTTACCCAAATTGGACAAAATACTGAAAGAGATGCAGGAACTTGGTACGTTAAAATCACACACTGAGTTCAATTTCAGATTGAAACACTGCAGAATTTATTATAATATTACACAGATCTGATTTCATGAAAGCTCATTGATTTAAACAGGTCCTGATCCATTTGATTATATGAACATCGGACGAGGTTTATCTGAAATACCCAGTCACCTGAAAGGTAAGTGATGAAATGGAGATTTCAAACCGTTTATTTCACTTCTGAGAATCAGAATGTTTGATTGTAGCATTTTATTTAGAGATTGTCAGAATCTGGGAATCAAGTTCAAAGGGTGGAGGAAACAGAATGAAGTTAGATTTTGATTTGCTAATAATCTTCAAATCATCTGCGCGATCCGCTACTATTCGCTGTTCTCAATTATTTGTAAATTTGCAGATGTTTTATTACTCCAGCTAATCCAGGTGCTGATTGCTAACAGTTGTGAAAAAGCGTTCACACCTGGGAGGATCCTGATGCACTGAGAACCCCAAATACAACTGGCAGGATCCTGACACACTGTGAATCCCCATACACAGCTGGCAGGATCCTGATACACTGTGAATCCCCACACACACCTGGCAGGATCCTGATACACTGTGAATCCCCATACACACCTGGCAGGATCCTGATACACTGTGAATCCCCATACACACCTGGCAGGATCCTGATACACTGTGAATCCCCATACACACCTGGCAGGATCCCGATACACTTCGAATCCCCATACACAACTGGCAGGATCCTGATACACTTCGAATCCCCATACACACCTGACAGGATCCTGACACACTGTGAATCCCCATACACACCTGGCAGGATCCTGATATACTGTGAATCCCCATACACACCTGGTAGGATCCTGATCCACTGTGAATCCCCATACACACCTGACAGGATCCTGATACACTGCGAATCCCCATACACACCTGACAGGATCCTGATACACTGTGAATCCCCATACACACCTGACAGGATCCGGATGCACTGTGAATCCCCAAACACACCTGGCAGGATCCCGACACTTTGAGCCTACAAACACACCTCCGACGTGCTGCCCAGATTTTCAGCGCTCACAAGTAAACAGCAGTGCCATGGAGAAATGTGAGGGAAAGACAATGTTCAGGGTAATTAGGAAGTAATGGGCTAGCTTCCTAATGTCAATGAAAGAGAGAACCTTATCGACTCAAAGAATAGTCCTTTAACTCAAGATTCTTTTTAGACCCGATGTAATGACTAATGGAAATATATTTAAATTTCCCAAACCTTCATTAGAGGAAATTCAGACCAAAATAAAACAAAGGAGTATAATTATTGGGAGAACAGTTGAAATGAACTGTGAATGTTTTCTGCTGAAACTTTAAACTGAGTGATGTGGGCAGTATTTCGAATCCTAATACTAATCGGTGATATGACAGGGCTGTTCTAAAAACACATTCAATCGAGATGTAAATTGGTGAAAACATTTTCACAATTTCTGAAACACAATATAACAGGAGACTGATGAGGGACAGGAAAAGGCCATTTGGCCCAATTCTACCTGTCCCTGTTCGAGAGATGACCCCACCGACCCCTCCTCTCAGTGTATCCATCGGAACACGTTCAATTATCTCTTGACCCAACTTACACTGCCCTTTAGTGTTCTTCCCTGAATTCCCTTCGTATTTCTGACTTTCAATTTTCTTCGTTATCAATTATTTCATTGATTGTGAGCCTGTTTCCTGCACGAATGTTGGGAATTCCATTGAAACATTTCAATACCGAAGTTTCTTGCCCAACCAAAATACATAAACCCCTTCACCCTTCCCTCAACCCGAAATCGAATTATTTGGATCATCTTTCTGATTCCCCTCTGTACCTTCAGAATTGCTGTAATCTTTACCTGTGCTTAGGTGACGAAAGAACTGCCGGTCATACCCCAGATAACCGACCCGAGTCCCGTTTCTAAAAGCTTCCCCAACGCTGAGGTTAAGCAGTCTAATATATGTCCGTTCACAGTCTGTCCCTCTCCCAATGCCCACAATATCCCAGATAACCAGCCCGAGGTCTGATTCAATAACAGTGGGAATTCTGTCCATTCACAGACTGTTCCATTCCCATTGGAAACAACATCCCAGATAACCGGGATGTTGGGTTCATGTCACACGACACGTAACCCCACCAGCGAACAAATGTTATCTGTTTATAATATAACGGGTCATTGGCTGCCTTCCTTCTTTCTCTCTCTTTTTTTTGGGGGGGGTTTGTATATTCGGTGGCCATTTAGGTGACCACCTCTCTGTCTGCTCACGGTGATTGCCTTGGCAACGGGCAGCAATCACCAGGCATTGTTCTGCGATTCACAAATGCGAAGGATTCGAAAACTTCATTTCCACAACAATTCACCTGAGGAAGGAGGAAGCCTCCGAAAGCTTGTGAAATTTAAAATAAATTTGTTGGACTATAAGTTGGTGTTGTAAAATTGTTTACAATTGTCAACCCCAGTCCATCACCGGCATCTCCACATCATGATCCAACAACAGTGGAACTTCTGTCCATTCACAGTCTATCCCTCTCCCAGTGCCCACAAAAACCTTGATAACCTGCCCGCGGACAATACAATAACAGTGGAACTTCTGTGCATGAACAGTCTTTTCCTCTCACAGTGCCCACAATATCCAAGATAACTTGCCCGAGGTGTGAGACAATAACAGTGGTACTTCTGTCCATTCACAGTCTGTCTCTCTCCCAATGCCCATTATATCCCACGTAACCTGCCCGAGTTCTGATACAATAACAGTGGGACTTCTGTTCATTCACACTCTGTCCCTCTCCCAGTGCCCACAATATCGCAGATAACCTGCCCGAGGTCTGATACAAAGCAGTGGAACTTCTGTCCATTCACAGTCTGTCCCTCTCCCAAAGCCCACAATATCCCAGACAACCTGTCAAAGGTCTGATACAATAACAGTGGAACTTCTGTCCGTTCACAGTCTGTCCATCTCCCAGTGCCCACAATATCCCAGATCAACTGTCCGAGATCTAATACAATAACAGTGGGACTTCTGTTCATTCACAGTATGTCCCTCTCCCAGTGCCCACAATATCCCAGATCACCTGTCCGAGATCTAATACAATAACAGTGGGACTTCTGTCCATTCACAGTCTGTCTCTCTCCCAATGCCCACAATATCCCAGATAACCTGTCCAAGGTCTGATACAATATCAGTGGAACTTCTGTCCATTCACAGTCTGTCCCTCTCCCAGTGCCCACAATGTCCCAGATAACCTGCCCGAGGTCTGATACAAAGCAGTGGGACATCTGTCCATTCACAGTCTGTCACTCTCCCAGTGCCCACAATATTCCAGATAACCTCCCCGAAGTCTGATACAATAACATTGGGACTTCTGTCCATTCACAGTCTGTCCCTCTCCTTGTGCCCACAATGCCCAGATAAACTGCCCGAGGTCTGATACAATAACAGTGGAACTTCTGTCCATTCACAGTCTGTCCCTCTCCCAATGCCCACAATATCCAAGATAACCTGTCCAAGGTCTGATACAATAACAGTGGAATTTCTGTCCATTCACAGTCTGTCCCTCTCCCAGTCCCCACAATATCCCAGATAACCTGCCCGAGGTCTGATACAATAACAGTGGAACTTCTCTCCATTCACAGTCTGTCCCTCTCCCAAAGCCCACAATATCCCAGACAACCTGTCAAAGGTCTGATACAATAACAGTGGAACTTCTGTCCGTTCACAGTCTGTCCATCTCCCAGTGCCCACAATATCCCAGATCAACTGTCCGAGATCTAATACAATAACAGTGGGACTTCTGTTCATTCACAGTCTGTCCCTCTCCCAGTGCCCACAATATCCCAGATCACCTGTCCGAGATCTAATACAATAACAGTGGGACTTCTGTCCATTCACAGTCTGTCTCTCTCCCAATGCCCACAATATCCCAGATAACCTGTCCAAGGTCTGATACAATATCAGTGGAACTTCTGTCCATTCACAGTCTGTCCCTCTCCCAGTGCCCACAATGTCCCAGATAACCTGCCCGAGGTCTGATACAAAGCAGTGGGACTTCTGTCCATTCACAGTCTGTCACTCTCCCAGTGCCCACAATATTCCAGATAACCTCCCCGAAGTCTGATACAATAACATTGGGACTTCTGTCCATTCACAGTCTGTCCCTCTCCTTGTGCCCACAATGCCCAGATAAACTGCCCGAGGTCTGATACAATAACAGTGGAACTTCTGTCCATTCACAGTCTGTCCCTCTCCCCGTGCCCACAATATCCAAGATAACCTGCCCGAGGTCTGATACAATAACTGTGGTACTTCTGTCCATTCACAGTCTGTCCCTCTCCCCGTGCCCACAATATCCAAGATAACCTGCCCGAGGTCTGATACAATAACAGTGGGACTTCTGTCCATTCACAGTCTGTCCCTCTGCCATTGCCCACAATATCCCAGATAACCTGACCGAGGTCTGATGCAATTGAAGTGAAACTTCTGTCCATTCACAGTCTGTCCCTCTCCCAGTGCCCACAATATCCCAGATAACCTGCCCGATGTATGACATAATAACAGTGGAACTTCTGTCCATTCACAGTCTGTACCTCTCTCAGTGCCCACAATATCACAGATAACCTGACCGAGGTCTGATACAATAACATTGGAACTTCTGCCCATTCGCAGTCTGTCCCTCTCCCAGTGCCCACAAAAACCCAGATAACCTGCCAGAGGTCCAATACAATCAGCGTGGAACTTCTGTGCATTAACAGTCTTTTCCTCTCCCAGTGCCCACAATAACCCAGATAACCTGCCCGAGGTCTGATACAATATCAATGGTACTTATGTCCATTCACAGTCTTTCTATCTCCCAATGCCCACAATATCCCAGATAACCTGCCCGAGGTCTGATACAATAACAGTGGGACTTCTGTCCATTCACTTTCTGTCCCTCTCCCCGTGCCCACAATATCCAAGATAACCTGCCCGAGGTCTGATACAATAACAGTGGAACTTCTGTCCATTCACAGTCTGTCCCTCTCCCAGTGCCCAAAATATCCCAGATAACCTGCCCGAGGTCTGATGCAATAACAGTGGAACTTCTGTCCATTCACAGTCTGTCCCTCTCCCAGTGCCCACAATATTCCAGATAACCTCCCCGAAGTCTGATACAATAACATTGGGACTTCTGTCCATTCACAGTCTGTTCCTCTCCCTGTGCCCACAATGCCCAGATAAACTGCCCGAGGTCTGATACAATAACAGTGGAACTTCTGTCCATTCACAGTCTGTCCCTCTCCCCGTGCCCACAATATCCCAGATAACCTGCCCGAGGTCTGATACAGTAACAGTGGAACTTCTGTCGATTCATTGTCTGTCTTCCTCCCAGTGCCCACAATATCCCAGATAACCTGCCCGAGGTCTGATGCAATAACAGTGGAACTTCTGTCCATTCACAGTCTGTCCCTCTCCCAGTGCCCACAATATCCCAGATAACCTCCCCGAGGTCTGATGCAATAACATTGGGACTTCTGTCCATTCACAGTCTGTCCCTCTCCCTGTGCCCACAATGCCCAGATAAACTGTCCGAGGTCTGATACAATAACAGTGGAACTTCTGTCCATTCACAGTCTATGCCTCCCCCAGTGCCCAAAATATCCCAGTTAACCTGCCCGAGGTCTGATACAATAACAGTGGAACTTCTGTCCATTCACAGTCTGTCCCTCTCCCAGTGCCCAAAATATCCCAGATAACCTGCCCGAGGTCTGATACAATAACAGTGGAACTTCTGTTCATTCACAGGCTGTCCCTCTCCCACTGATACCCAAAACCGCATTTCCCATTTCCACAAAAGGTCAGCAACACTGACAGTTTCAATGATTGATCCATTAGAACCTGCACTGTCGGATAACCAGGATGATGTGATGATTTGTAATGAGATTTCTATAGTACAGGGCAGGGCTGATCGTATTAACCATCAGAGGGAAAATATCACCTTCATAGAAATCTCCATGTTCAGTAAGTATTAGAATCAGGTGAGGATTTGAAACTTCTCCGAGCCCTTGTTCACCTTCAAGCGAGGTTTTCAGCAATTGAGTTTAATTTCCTGCTCACACCTCGTTTGAAGCTGGGAATTCAATCTCGGAACATTTCACTGAATAGTAAAGTGAGATTGAGAATTTGTTTTTATGTCAATGCAACTGACATTGAGAACCACTTTCTGTCTGTTCTAATTGAAGATGTTCAACAGAAACACAAGGAAACACTCCGGGTCCAAACTGAAACACTGAGAGTGAACACGATCCTAATAAAGGAGAAGGTTAAGATATTCCAGCTGGTCACTCTATACACTGAGCTAACGGTCATTTCTACTGTTCGAGATCGGAAACTTGTCGAACATGAACTGCTGGCAAGAGGCCGAGACCATGAAGAGTGGAGAGAGAAACATCTCCGGAGAGAACTGGAAAAAATCCGAACTGATCAATTGTTCCAGAGCAGTTTTTCCCAGAGAAAATCCAGATCTGGGAGTTCAGCAGCAGTGAGCGGAGTCGCGGGGATTGGAAAAACAACAATGGTACAAAAGATTGTTTATGACTGGGCCACTGGGAAAATATACCCACACTTTCAATTTGTTTTCAGTTTTAAATTCCGGGATTTGAACGCGATTAACTGCAGAATAAACCTGAGGAATCTGATACTGGATCTGTATTCTTACTTTGGGAATATTCTGGGAGAGCTCTGGAAGAACCCAGAGGGATTACTGTTTATATTCGATGGTTTGGATGAATTCAAGGACAGTATCGATTTTGCTGACAATCGGAGAAATACAGAGGCTGATTACATCTGCACAGATCCTGAAGACTGGTGTGAAGTGTCTGACATTGTGTACAGTTTAATACAGCACAAGCTGCTCCCAGGATGTTCAGTGCTAGTGACCAGCCGCCCCACTGCACTTCATGTATTGGAAAAGGCTGAGATCAGTGTCTGGGCTGAAATCCTGGGATTTGTTGGTGAGGAACGGAAGGAATATTTCAACAAGTATTTTGAAGATCAGGCGGTGGCAGCAGCTGTTTTCAAACATGTGAAGGAGAACGAGCTCCTGTACACCATGTGTTACAACCCTTCCTACTGCTGGATCCTCGGTCTGTCTCTGGGTCCCTTTTTCATACAAAGAGACAGGAAACAGCAGCAAGTTCCCAAGACCATCACCCAACTATATTCCTACTATATTTACAACATTCTGAAAAACCATGGCCGAGAGACTGAATCCCCCCGTGATGTGTTACTGAAGATCGGTGAGATGGCCTTCACTGGAGTCTCCGAGAAGAAGATTGTGTTTAGAAATGGAGATTTGATCAAGTACAATCTGCATCCTTCCCAGTTCCTGTCTGGGTTCATGATGGAACTTTTGGAGAGAGATGATTCTGCCCAGAGTGTGGTTTACACATTCCCGCACCTCACCATCCAAGAGTTTGTAGCCGCACTCGCACAATTCCTGACTCCAGATCGCGGGGACATCGGGAAACTCCTCAGTGAAGCCCACAGCAAGGAAGATGGGCGATTTGAGATATTTCTCCGTTTCGTTGTTGGTCTCTCCTCCTCACAGTCAGCTCGGCCTCTGGAGGAGTTTCTGGGTCCATTTCTTCATCAAATAATCTGCGGAGTGATCGACTGGGTTAAGGAGAAGGTTGAAGGAGAGATTAGAAACACAGGGAGTGAAACTGGTAAAAGGAACCTCCTGAACACATTCCACTACCTGTTTGAGTCTCAGAATCAAACACTGGCTCGGGTCACAGTGGGATCTGTGGAAACACTTACATTTAGTGGATTGCGACTGACCCCGATTGACTGTGCGGTCCTGTCTCATGTCATTGGACTCTGTGATACAATAAAACACCTCGATCTGGAGAACTGCTCCATTCAGAGTGAAGGACTCCAACGGCTGGGACCCGCACTGCACAAATGCCAGGTGTTGAGGTAACTGTTTATTTGTCTCTAACTGTTCGGCCAATTGTGGAATAGTCAAGGATTGAATTGTTGCTCCGTCATGAAGGGAAACAAACAGTTCAGTTAAACCAGAGAGAAGCAGATTCAACACAAATATGACAAATTATAAGAGGATCGGTTAGTAATTCCCTGAGGACTGGAGAATCTAAAATGGATCGTTGTGAACAAGTGGGGATTTTACAGTCTTTATCGGATCAGTAAATACAGGTCACTGAAAGAGTCTGATAATTTAATTGCAATAAATGATATTTATTGCTGTTTTTCTCACTGCCTGAGATATGTCCATTGAAGAGACTCCTTCTCACTTTTCCTGACACGGAGACCGACACTAACTGCAGCAGTCTGTGTGTCGGAGCATCCCACCCTCTTACCGAGGTGTGGGGACAAGTGACAGTCACCGGACTGTCAATGTGTGTTGGAGAGGGAAGCAGAAACACCAAACATTCAGTAACAAAGAGCAAAACACAGATTTCGGGCAGTCAACCGTCAGTGGGCGAGCTGAGCTTTCCCCGCAGGACGTCAGTAAGTTACCTTAACTCATCAATGACACAGCCCTTCACACTCTCCAATACATCCACCATCTCTTCACCCAGCTCGCAGCACTCGTGCCGCTGAGTCAGAAGGTCGTGGATTCAGGCCCCTCGCTCATTAATCCAGGCCGACATTTCAGTGGGATTTGGGAACGAAAATCTGCCGGTAAAAATGTTCCAATCTGACGGGTTGTGGGGTATTAGCCAGGAGTACAGACACACACCGGCCAGCGGTGGGGACCCACACACAGCGGGAGGCTCCTGGGTTAACCAGGGGCAGTGAACCCGGGAATTTCCCATAATCTGCCCCCTGTGTGTGAGGTCCCGCTCGGGGAGGGAACTTCAGAAAATCCCCCAAAAACTGACTAGCCCGTTGCACCTGAAATAAATGTAGAGTCAGTTTAATGGGAATAAAGAGAGAGACTCCCCTCCCCTATAAACTCGGAGTACAGGGACATTTAAAACTTGTAACAGGACAGAATAAACTCTCCTTGTTACATGAAATCCTGTGGGACGGACTTTACAGCAGCCGTTAGCGCCGTTTCACAATATAACTCACCCCGAGTTATTATACAGATTAATATAATACTGCATAAAGTAAAGGTAATCACCGCTTTATCATTTAATTGAGGGAAAATTGCCCCATTCCCTTCAAATCTGGGATTCAAGGAGCAGCAGAAATGAGACAAGTTTCCCCAAACATGAAGGGACAGGTCACTGACCTCCAGGAGGGTAATTCTGATCATCGGGGAATGAGACCGGACTGAGGGACATTTAAAGGCTTCACACAAACAGCAGTTTATTTAATGATTACATTTACTGACAGTCCCTGAATTATGGGGAGTTGGGCAGAATAACATTCATTGTCAGTGACACGGAAATCTGGATATTGATTTCCTGAAGATTTTTCAGTGTTTCCTGTAATATCAGAGAAAAATTGTCAGATCGGGGATTGGATTCAGTTTGTTTCTCACTCTCTGTCCGTTTGTATTCAGACTGGGGGGCAATGAACTGGGAGATTTCGGAGGGAAACTACTGTCTGCGGCTCTGAGGAACGCGGACTGTAAAATACAGAAACTGTGGTGAGTACCAGACTGTGTGAGATTGTGTTTATAATAACTGGATGCTGAACAGGATACATTAATGTCAGTATAAGCAATAATAATTCAATAAATACTGAGAATTTACTCTGATTCCTATTATCTCTGCTCATATCTGTCTCTCTCTCTCTTTGATCTCCAGGTTATGGGATAACGATCTCACAGAATCTTGTACCGAGGGTCTCTCCTCCGCTCTCAGTACAAACCGGTCACTGACGGTTCTGAACCTGGGTAACAATAAACTGGGAGATTCAGGAGTGAAACGACTGTCTGCGGCTCTGAGGAACCCGGACTGTAAAATACAGAAACTGGAGTAAGTATCAAACTGTGAGAGCTTGTGTTTATATTAACTGGATGTCTGAAACTGTACATTATTATTAGTATCAGTAATAATGTTATTCATAAACACTGGGGATTTAACCTGATTCCTGTTATTTCTCTCTCTGATCCCCAGTCTGTACAATGTCGGTCTCACAGATTCTGGTACCGAGGATCTCGTCTCCGCTCTCAGTACAAACCGGTCACTGACGGATCTGAACCTGGGAACAAACTCCTTCAAAGACCGATCTGTCCCCGCTCTCTGCTCCCTCATACTGATCTGCAGGAGTCTGGAGCGGATCGGGTGAGTGTTTGTGTAATGTTCAATGTAATAAATAAAATATCAATGGGATTCAGTCCCTTTCATGGGTAATATTTGTCTGTAATTATTATTGAAATATTAACCCCAGTCTCCCTGTTATTTACACTGTTTTCAATTTGTTTATTTCCTGTTTAATCTTTAATCTCTTTCAGTCTGGGGGGGGAATCAATTCAGTCCAAACGGAAAGAGACACCTGGAGTCACTGCAGGGAACCAGATCCGGACTGAGAGTGAAAGTGTGAACATTTCAATTTATAACCATTCCTGGTCTCATTATATGAACATTTCAATTAATAACCACTCCTGGTCTCATTATATGAACATTTCAATTTATAACCATTCCTGGTCTCATTATATGAACATTTCAATTTATAACCATTCCTGATCTCATTATATGAACATTTCAATGTATAACCACTCCTGGTCTCATTACATGAACATTTCAATTTATAACCATTCCTGGTCTCATTATATGAACATTTCAATTTATAACCATTCCTGGTCTCATTATATGAACATTTCAATTTATAACCATTCCTGGTCTCATTATATGAACATTTCAATTTATAACCATTCCTGGTCTCATTATATGAACATTTCAATTTATAACCATTCCTGGTCTCATTATATGAACATTTCAATTTATAACCATTCCTGGTCTCATTATATGAACATTTCAATTTATAACCATTCCTGGTCTCATTATATGAACATTTCAATTTATAACCATTCCTGGTCTCATGATTTGAACATTTCAATTTCGAACAATTACTGGTCTCATTATATGAACATTTTTGGCCGATTCTCTGTCCCTCCCCTTTAACCGGCCGCGCTCCAGGTGAAAATCCCAACGGCCCTTTAACGGTTTCCAGCTCGAGCTGAGCGAGCGTCATCTCCCATTGTGACGTCAGAGGCCCAGCGACAGGGTCACGAGACTCAGTCACCCGGTCCCCCAGCGCTGATTCTGCCGGATATCCGGGGCTGGATGGTCCCCAATGGGGCACTGGGTCAATGTACAGACAAGAAGGGCCCAGGGTGGAGCTCAGTCTGGGCTGCATTGGGACACTGGGTCAATGCACAGACAGGAAGGGCCCATGGTGGGGCTCAGTCTGGGCTGCATTGGGACACTGGGTCAATGCACAGACAGGAAGGGCCCATGGTGGGGCTCAGTCTGGGCTGCATTGGGACACTGGGTCAATGCACAGACAGGAAGGGCCCATGGTGGGGCTCAGTCTGGGCTGCAGTGGGAAACTGGGTCAATGTACAGACAGGAAGGGCCCAGGGTGGGGCTCAGTCTGGGCTGCAGTGGGGCACTGGGTCAATGTACAGACAGGAAGGGCCCAGGGTGGAGCTCAGTCTGGGCTGCATTGGGACACTGGGTCAATGCACAGACAGGAAGGGCCCATGGTGGGGCTCAGTCTGGGCTGCAGTGGGAAACTGGGTCAATGTACAGACAGGAAGGGCCCAGGGTGGTGCTCAGTCTGGGCTGCAGTGGGACACTGGGTCAATGGACAGTTAGGAAGGGCCCAGGGTGGGGCTCAGTCTGGGCTGCATTGGGACACTGGGTCAATGCACAGACAGGAAGGGCCGAGGGTGGGGCTCAGTCTGGGCTGCAGTGGGACACTGGGTCAATGTACAGACAGCAAGGGCCCAGGGTGGAGCTCAGTCTGGGCTGCAGTGGGCCACTGGTTCAATGGACAGACAGGAAGGGCCCAGGGTGGGGCTCAGTCTGGGCTGCAGTGGGACACTGGGACAATGCACAGACAGTAAGGGCCCAGGGTGGAGCTCAGTCTGGGCTGCAGTGGGCCACTGGGTCAATGTACAGACAGGAAGGGCCCAGGTTGGGGCTCAGTCTGGGATGCAGTGGGACACTCGGTCAATGTACAGACAGGAAGGGCACAGGGTGGGGCTCAGTCTGGGCTGTAGTGGGAAACTGGGTCAATGTACAGACAGGAAGGGCCCAGGGTGGGGCATACTCTGGGCTGCAGTGGGACACTGGGTCAATGTACAGACAGGAAGGGCCCAGGGTGTGGCTCAGTCTGGGCTGCAGTGGGACACTGGGTCAATGTACAGACAGAAAGGGCCCAGGTTGGAGCTCAGTCTGGGCTGCAGTGGGACACTGGTTCAATGGACAGTTAGGACGGGCCCAGGGTGGGGCTCAGTCTGGGCTGCAGTGGGACACTGGGTCAATGCACAGACAGGAAGGGCCCAGGGTGGGGCTCAGTCTGTGCTGCAGTGGGACACGAGTTCAATGTACAGACAGGAGGGGCCCAGGGTGGGGCTCAGTCTGGGCTGCAGTGGGACACTGGGTCAATGTACAGACAGGAAGGGCCCAGGGTGGTGCTCAGTCTGGGTTGCAGTGGGACACTGGGTCAATGTACAGACAGGAAGGACCCAGGGTGGGGCTCTGTCTGGGCTGCAGTGGGACACTGGGTCAATGTACAGACAGGAAGGGCCCAAGGAGGGTCTCATTCTGGGCTGCAGTGGGACACTGGGTCAATGTACCCGACAGGAAGGGCCCAGGGTGGTGCTCCGTCTGGGCTGCGGTGAGTCACTGAGTGAATTTACAGACAGGAAGGGCCCAGGGTGTGGCTCAGTCGGAGCTGCAGTGGGATACTGGGTCAATGAACAGACTGGAAGGTCCCAGCTTGGGGGCTCAGTCTGGACTGCAGTAAGATGCTGATATTTGGACTCAGTACTCCTGAGTGACTCTCCCTTTGACGAGTGAGAATCTGGAACTTGTTCCTGTGTACCGTGCCTTCAGCTGCCGAGGCCCTATGCTCTTGAATTCCCTCCCTGAACCTTTCCATCTCTCAACCTCTCTCGCCTCCTTGTAATCTACTTCTTTGATCAAGTGTTTTCCCACCTGTCCTAATATTTCCTTACGTGGCTCAATGTCAAATTTTGTCGAAATGCTCCCGTTAAGTACCTTGGGAAGTTTCACCACTATAAAGGCGCGATATCAATGTAAATTGTTTTCCATATGCTGTGTTAATAAAACTCCACTGTTTACTTCAGCTCCGGCCTGGTCTCCTCATTATATAAAATAAAATTATGGTTTTCGTATTTTAAAATCATAGAATCATATCATAGAAGTTACAACATGGAAACAGGCCCTTCGGCCCAACATGTCCATGTCGCCCAGTTCATACCACGAAGCTGGTCCCAGTTGCCAGCACTTGGTCGATATCACTCTATACCCATCTTACTCATGTAACTGTCCAAATGTTTTTTAAAAGACAAAATTGTACCCGCCTCTACTACTGCCTCTGGCAGCTCGTTCCAGACACTCACCACCCTTTGAGTGAAAAAATTGCCCCTCTGGACCCTTTTGTATCTCTCCCCTCTCACCTTAAATCTATGTCCCCTCGTTATAGACTCCCCTACCTTTGGGGAAATATTTTGACGATCTATCTTATCTATGCCCCTCATTATTTTATAGACTTCTATAAGATCACCCCTTAACCTCCTACTCTCCAGGGAAAAAAGTCCCAGTCTATCTAACCTCTCCCTATAAGTCAAACCATCAAGTCCCGGTAGCATCCTAGTAAATCTTTTCTGCACTCTTTCTAGTTTAATAATATCCTTTCTATAATAGGTTGACCAGAACTGTACACAGTATTCCAAGTGTCTCCTTACTAATGTCCTGTACAACTTCAACAAGACATCCCAACTCCTGCCTTCAATGTTCTGACCAATGAAACCAAGCATGCTGAATGCCTTCTTTACCACCCTATCCACCTGTGACTCCACTTTCAAGGAGCTATGAATCTGTCCTCCCAGATCTCTTTGTTCTATAACTCTCCCCAACGCCCTACCATTAACGGAGTAGGTCCTGGCCCGATTCGATCTACCAAAATGCATCACCTCACATTTATCTAAATTAAACTCCATCTGCCATTCATCGGCCCACTGGCCCAATTTATCAAGATCCCGTTGCAATCCTAGATAACCTTCTTCACTGTCCACAATGCCACCAATCTTGGTGTCATCTGCAAACTTACTAACCATGCCTCCTAAATTCTCATCCAAATCATTAATATAAATAACAAATAACAGCGGACCCAGCACCGATCCCTGAGGCACACCGCTGGACACAGGCCTCCAGTTTGAAAAACAACCCTCTACAACCACCCTCTGTCTTCTGTCGTCAAGCCAATTTTGTATCCAATTGGCTACCTCACCTTTGATCCCATGAGATTTAACCTTATGTAACAACCTACCATGCGGTACCTTGTCAAAGGCTTTGCTGAAGTCCATGTAGACCACGTCTACTGCACAGCCCTCATCTATCTTCTTGGTTAGCCCTTCAAAAAACTCAATCAAATTCGTGAGACATGATTTTCTCTCACAAAACCATGCTGACTGTTCCTAATTAGTCCCTGCCTCTCCAAATGCCTGTAGATCCTGTCCCTCAGAATACCCTCTAACAACTTACCCACTACAGATGTCAGGCTCACTGGTCTGTAGTTCCCAGGCTTTTCTCTGCCGCCCTTCTTAAACAAAGGCACAACATTTGCTACCCTCCAGTCTTCAGGCACCTCACCTTTAGCTGTCGATGATTCAAATAACTCTGCGAGGGGACCCGCAATTTCCTCCATAATCTCCCATAACGTCCTGAATATTGAATATTTTTTTCTGGAAACAACATCACACATCCTCTAACTGGTATCATAGATGTGACCGGTCTGTCTATTAAACCGGTTGGGCCTTACCCGGAGTGGGAGGCTGGATATGCAATTTACACAAATTTTTTCGACATCAGCTGGGTCTCCACAAAATGGCCGCCCGATATATGACGTAAAATGGCCACAATGCAGCGCAAAATGACGACCATGCGCCTTTTGCAAAATGGCTGCCAAGAACCAGCCAGCAATATCAATGAAGCAGGCCATTCGGCCCTTCGTGCCTGTGCAGGCTCTTTGCAGTTGGTCCCATTCCTTTCCCCAAACCGAACAATTTGTTCCTTTTCAAGTGTTTATCCAATTTCCTTTTGAAAGTTACCATTGAATCTGCTTCCACTTCCCTTTCAGGCAGCGCATTCCAGATCATAACAACTCGTTGCGTAAAAATAATTCTTCCTCATGTCACCTCTGGCTCTTTTGACAATTATTTTGAATCTGTGTCCTCTGGTTCCCGACTGACAACTCAAAGTTGTCCCATCTCCCCGAAACACTATCATCATTTTGAAATGATAACAAACCCTCGAAGCCCGTACAGGGTTTCACGTTTCTGACGTTAATCTCCTCTCGGCCCCTGTTTGTCTCACTCTGGGTTAACGTGTTTGTATTACATTGCAGGCCGGGCTACTTTAACCCCAGGCTTTAACCTGGTTAAATCACAACGGTCACAATCGAACAGGAACATGTTAAACCGAGGCCTCAAAACCAGGACCCAGAAAGGAAATTAAACCCCAGGGCAATAAACAGACCAAACTCACGTGGGCCCTGTTTGGGTGCAGCCTGTGGAGGAGGCCACGGTCGGTCCACTCTGGGGAGGAGGCCTGCGCCGGTCCCCTCTCGGGGAGGCAATGGGCACCCCAGTGTGATCCAGAGTGGCAGTCTTTATACTTAGACCACCACATCAATAACTGCTCGTGCAACAATAATAACTTCTATTCCTAATATATATATGTGTGTATCTACACTCGGCCAGCACGGCGGCCAGTTTGGACAAAAGGTCCGCAAGTACGGCATTCATCTTGGACATAATAGTTGCAAGTATTGCGGCCATCTTGGAAAATGTCACGAGTACGGCAGCCATCTTGGACAAAATGTGGGCAAGCCTCGCGCAGAGTGCCCCCAGTGATATCACAGTTTGTGTGGAGTGCACCCAATCACCCCAATGTTATCCCAAATTGCAACCAGAAATCCCACAGTGCACCCGATCACAGTGCACCAGAATGATCCCAGAGTGCACCCAGAAATCTCACAGTGCACCCATTCCCCCCAGAGGGATCGCAGAGTGGCAGTCTTTATATTTAGACCACCACCACAACCACCATCACAACAACAACAACAACTTGTCTTTATATTATATATATATTTACACACGGCCAACATGGCGGCATTTTGGACTAAATGGCAGAAAGTACGGCGGCCATGTTGGATAAATGGCGCCAAATACGCCGGCCATCTTGTACTAAATGGCGGCAACTATTGCGCACAGAGTGCTCAATGGTCACACGGTGACCCCAGAGTGCACTCGGTCATACCAGAGTGATTCCAGAGTGCATCGAGTGATCCCAGAGTGCAGCCAGTCAACCCAGACTGATCCCAGAGTGCATCCCGGGATGCCAGAGTGCTCCCAGCCGCTCCAGGCTAAAGCCAGTCACCCCAGAGTGAACCCAGAATGCACCCAGGGAACTCAGCGTGCAGCCAGTCACCCCAGAGTGATGATAGAATATACTCAGGGATCCCGAAGTGCACCAGTCACCCCGGATTGATGATAGAATATACTCAGGGATCCCGAAGTGCACCAGTCACCCCGGATTGATCCCAGAGTGCAACCAGGAATCCCAGAGTGATAATCTTTGTATTTAGACCCCCACTACAACTACTGCTACAAAAACAACGACTTGTATTTATTATATATAGATACTATATATATGTATTTACACACGGCCAGCACGGTGGACATCTTGGACCAAATGGCGGCGAGTACGGCAGCCATCATGGAGGAAATGTCGGCAAGTTCCGCGCAGAGTGTCCGCAGTGATCTCCCGGTGAGCCCAGAATGTCCCAGTGACCCTACAATGACCACGGAGTGCACCCAATCACACCACAGAGATCCCAAATTACAGTCTTTATATTTAGAACACCACCACCACCACAACAACAACTGGTATTTATAATATATAAGATATATAACCTGTGCATGTGTATTTACACATGGGCCAGCATAGCGGCAAGTACGGCGACCATCTTAGACAAAATGGCGGCAAGTACGGCACCCATCTTGGTCGAAATGGTGCCGAGTACCGCTCAGAGTGTGCCCAGTGATCTCACACTGATCCCAGAATGTCCCAGTCAAAGCAGAGTGATCACAGAGTGCACCCAGAAATTCCAGAATGCATCCAGTGACCACACAGTGACCCCAGCCTTGCTGCAAGTACGGCGGCCCTCTGGGACAAGATGGCGGCAAGTTCGGTGGCCATCTTGGAAAAAATTGCCAATAATATGGCGGCCATCTTGGACCAATTGGTGGCAAGAACGTCGACCACTTGGACAAAATTGCTGCAACCATGGCAACCAAAATGGCGGCAAGTACAGCGGTCATCTTGAATAACATGGCGGCAAGTACGGCAGACATCCTGGGCACAATGTCGGTAAATACCCAGCCATCTTGGAAAAAATGGCGGAAATTACCACGCAGAGTGTCGACAGTCAGATGACAGTGACCCCAGAACGTCTCCCTGAACCCACATTGACCCCAGAGTACAACCAGGGATCCCAGAGTGCACCCAGTCATCCAAAAGTGATACCAGAATTCTCGCAGTCTCCCAGAGTGAACCCATTGACATCAGATCCTGGAATGCATCCAGTCACTCCACAGTGACGGAAAGTACAACGGTTCTCTGGGCCAAAGTGGCGGAAATACAGCAGCCATCTTGGAAAAGCGGCCGCATTTTCGTCATCCATCTTGGAAAAAATTGCCTCAAGTACGACAGCCATCTTGGACAACATGGCGGAAAGTGCGGCAGACATTTTGGTCAAAATGTCGGAAATTACAATGCAGAGTGTCGGCAGTGATACCACAGTGATCCCAGAATGTTCCAGTGATACCACAGTGATCCCAGAATGTTCCAGTGATACCACAGTGATCCCAGAGTGCACCCAGTCACCACAGATTGAATCCAGAGTGCACCAGGGATCCCAGAGTGCATCCAATCACCCAAGTGATCCGAGAGTGGCAGTCTTTATATTCAGGCCACCACCACAACAACTACTATTAAAACAACAACTTGCATTTATAAGATATGTATCATATATATATCAGCACATGGACGGCGTGGTGGCACGTACGGCAGACATATTTGACAAAATGGCGGTATGTACGGCGTCCATCTTGAAAGAATTGGCGGCAAGCACTTCAAGGCTGTTAGACAGGAAGAGCAGGAGGACAATGAGCCCTTCGAGCCTGTTGCACAGTAACTGGAGGCCATTCAACCCCTCAAGCCTGTTAGATAGGAACAGGATGAGGATTTTCAGACCATATAGCCTGTTATACAGGAACTGGAGGCCATGCAGCCCCTCAAGCCGACGACACTGGAACAAGACGATGCCATTTAGCCCGCCGAGCCTGTTGCACACGAAGAGCAGGCCAATCGACACCTCAGGTCTGTGAGATAGCAACAAGAGGTGGACATTCAAACCGTCCAGCCTGATACTCAAGAAGAGGAGGCCAGTCAGCCCCACAAGCCTGTTAGATAGTATCAGGAGGATGCCATTCAGCCCATCGA
The DNA here is from genome assembly GCF_035084215.1 of Heptranchias perlo. Classification (NCBI taxonomy): domain Eukaryota; kingdom Metazoa; phylum Chordata; class Chondrichthyes; order Hexanchiformes; family Hexanchidae; genus Heptranchias; species Heptranchias perlo. Next base: position 746,226 of record NW_027139570.1, on the reverse strand, counting down.
GCCTGTTAGACGGGAACTGGAGGACATTCCGCTCCTCGAGCCTGTTAAGTAAGAACAGGAGGAGGCTATTGAGCCCCTCAAACGAGTTGCACATGAATTGGAGGAGGTCATTCAGCCCCTCGAGCCTGTTACATAGCAACAAGAGGAGACCATTCAGTTCCTCGAACCTGCTCCACCATTCAATCAGATAACGGCTGATCTGCATCTTAACTCCATCGACCCTCCTTAATTCCGTAACCCTTAATACCCTGCCCTAACAAAAAATCTATCAATCGCATTTTTGAAACTTTCAATTGACCCCCAGCTTCAACAGACTTTTGTTGGAGAGAGTTCCAGATTTCCATTACACTTTTTGTGAAGAAGTGTTTCATGACATCACCCCTGAACGGCTTAGCTCTTGGGAAATAAGGAAGGGCAGGTGACAGAAGTGTTAGTGAGGGATCACTTTGGGACCAGTGATCATAATTCCATTAGTTTTAAGATAGCTATGGAGAAGGATAGGTCTGGCCCAAAAGTTAAAATTCTAAATTGGGGAAAGGCCAATTTTGATGGTATGAGACAGGAACTTTCAGAAGTTGATTGGGAGAGTCTGTTGGCAGGCAAAGGGACGTCTGGTAAGTGGGAGGCTTTCAAAAGTGTGTTAACCAGGGTTCAGGGTAAGCACATTCCTTATAAAGTGAAGGGCAAGGCTGGTAGAGGTAGGGAACCTTGGATGACTCGGGAGATTGAGGCACTAGTCAAAAAGAAGAAGGAGGCATATGACATGCATAGGCAGCTGGGATCAAGTGGATCCCTTGAAGAGTATAGAGATTGCCGGAGGAGAGTTAAGAGAGAAATCAGGAGGGCAAAAAGGGGATATGAGATTGCTTTGGCAGATCAGGCAAAGGTGAATCCAAAGAGCTTCTACAAATACATAAAGGGCAAAAGGGTAACTAGGGAGAGAGTAGGGCCTCTTAAGGATCAACAAGGTCATCTATGTGCGGAACCACAAGAAATGGGTGAGATCCTGAATGAATATTTCACATCGGTATTTACGGTTGAGAAAGGCATGGATGTTAGGGAACTTGGGGAAATAAATAGTGATGTCTTGAGGAGTGTACATATTACAGAGAGGGAGGTGCTGGAAGTCTTAACGCGCATCAAGGTAGATAAATCTCCGGGACCTGATGAAATGTATCCCAGGACGTTATGGGAGGTTAGGGAGGAAATTGCGGGTCCCCTAGCAGAGATATTTGAATCATCCACCGCTACAGGTGAGGTGCCTGAAGATTGGAGGGTAGCAAATGTTGTGCCCTTGTTTAAGAAGGGCGGCAGGGAAAAGCCTGGGAACTACAGACCAGTGAGCCTGACATCTGTAGTGGGTAAGTTGTTAGAGGGTATTCTGAGGGACAGGATCTACAGGCATTTGGAGAGGCAGGGACTAATTAGGAACAGTCAGCATGGTTTTGTGAGAGGAAAATCATGTCTCACGAATTTGATTGAGTTTTTTGAAGGGGTAACCAAGAAGATAGATGAGGGCTGTGCAGTCGACGTGGTCTACATGGACTTCAGCAAAGCATTTGACAAGGTACCGCATGGTAGGTTGTTACATAAGGTTAAATCTCATGGGATCCAAGGTGAGGTAGCCAATTGGATACAAAATTGGCTTGACGACAGAAGACAGAGGGTGGTTGTAGAGGGTTGTTTTTCAAACTGGATGCCTGTGTCCAGCGGTGTGCCTCAGGGATCGGTGCTGGGTCCGCTGTCATTTGTTATTTATATTAATGATTTGGATGAGAATTTAGGAGGCATGGTTAGTAAGTTTGCAGATGACACCAAGATTGGTGGCATTGTGGACAGTGAAGAAGGTTATCTGGGATTGCAACGGGATCTTGATCAATTGGGCCAGTGGGCCGATGAATGGCAGATGGAGTTTAATTTAGATAAATGTGAGGTGATGCATTTTGGTAGATCGAATCGGGCCAGGACCTACTCCGTTAATGGTAGGGCGTTGGGGAGAGTTATAGAACAAAGAGATCTGGGAGTACAGGTTCATAGCTCCTTGAAAGTGGAGTCACAGGTGGATAGGGTGGTGAAGAAGGCATTCGGCATGCTTGGTTTCATTGGTAAGAACATTGAATGCAGGAGTTGGGATGTCTTGTTGAAGTTGTACAGGGCATTGGTGAGGCCACACTTGGAGTACTGTGTACAGTTCTGGTCACCCTATTATAGAAAGGATATTATTAAACTAGAAAGAGTGCAGAAAAGATTTACTAGGATGCTACCGGGACTTGATGGTTTGACTTACAGGGAGAGGTTAGACAGACTGGGACTTTTTTCCCTGGAGAGTAGGACGTTAAGGGGTGATCTTATAGAAGTCTATAAAATAATGGGCCTCTGACGTCGAGCTGGAAACCATTCAAGGGCCGTTCGGATTTCAACCTGGAGCGCGGCCGGTTAAAGGGGAGGGACAGAGAATCGGCCAAAAATGTGCATACAATGAGACAAATAATGGTTATAAATTGAAATGTTCATATAATGAGACCAGGAATGGTTATAAATTGAAATGTTCATATAATGAGACCAGGAATGGATATAAACTGAAATGTTCATATAATGAGATCAGGAATGGTTATAAATTGAAATGTTCATATAATGAGACCAGGAATGGTTATAAATTGAAATGTTCATATCATGAGACCAGGAATGGTTATAAATTGAAATGTTCACATAATGAGACCAGGAATGGTTATAAATTGAAATATTCATATAATGAGACCAGGAATGGTTATAAATTGAAATGTTCACATAATGAGAACAGGAATGGTTATAAATTGAAATATTCACATAATGAGACCAGGAATGGTTATAAATTGAAATATTCATATAATGAGACCAGGAATGGTTATAAATTGAAATGTTCATATAATGAGACCAGGAATGGATATAAACTGAAATGTTCATATCATGAGACCAGGAATGGTTATAAATTGAAATGTTCATATAATGAGACCAGGAATGGTTATAAATTGAAATGTTCATATAATGAGACCAGGAATGGATATAAACTGAAATGTTCATATCATGAGACCAGGAATGGTTATAAATTGAAATGTTCATATAATGAGACCAGGAATGGTTATAAATTGAAATGTTCACACTCCCACACTCAGTCCGGGTCTGGATTCCCGCAGTGACTTCAGCTGATTCTCTCCGTTTGAACTGAACTGATTCCCCCACAGCCTGAAACAGATTAAAGATTAAACAGGAAATAAACAGATTGAACAACAGTGTGAATAACAGGGAGACTGGGGTTAATATTTCAATAATAATTACAGACAAATATTACCCATAAAAGGAACTGAATCCCATTGATATTTTATTTATTACATTTAACATTAACACAAACACTCACCAGATCCGCTCCAGACTCCTGCGGGTCAGTATGAGGGAGCGGGGACAAATCGGTCTGTGAAGGAGTTTAATCCCAGTTTCAGATCCGTCAGTGACCGGTTTGTACAGAGAGTGGAGACGAGATCCTCGGTACAAGAATCTGTGAGACCGACACCATCCAGACTGGGGATCAGAGAGAGAGAAATAACAGGAATCAGAGTAAATCCCCAGTGTTTATTGATAACACTATTAGTGATACTAAAAATAATGTGCAGTGTTTATTAATAACACTCTTACTGATACTAATAGTAATGTATAGTGTTTATTAATAACATTATTACTGATATTAATGATAATGTACAGTCTTTATTAATACCACTATTACTAATATTAATGTTAATGTACTGTCTTTAATAATAACACTATTCTTGGTACTAATAATGCACAGTGTTTATTAATGACACTTATTGATACTAATGATAATGTGCACTGTTTATTAATAACACTATTACTGATACTAATAATCTGCAGTGTTTATGAATGACACTTATTGATACTAATGATAATGTACAGTATTCATTAATAACGCTAATACTGGTACTAATAATATTGCACAATGTTTATTAATAACACTGATACTGGTACTAATAATAATGCACAGTGTTTATTAGTAACACTATTACTGATACTAATGGTAATGTATAGTGTTTATTAATAACACTATTACTGATATTAATGATAATGTACAGTCTTTATTAATACCACTATTACTCATATTAATGTTAATGTACTGTCTTTAATAATAACACTATTCTTGGTACTAATAATGCACAGTGTTTATTAATGACACTTATTGATACTAATGATAATGTGCACTGTTTATTGATAACACTATTACTGATACTAATAATCTACAGTGTTTATTAATGACACTTATTGATACTCATGATAATGTACAGTATTTATTAATAACGCTAATACTGGTACTAATAATATTGCACAATGTTTATTAATAACACTGATACTGGTACTAATAATAATGCACAGTGTTTATTAGTAACACTATTACTGATACTAATAATAATGTACAGTGCTTATTAATACCACTATTACTCATACTAATAATATTGTACAGTTTTTATTCATAACGCTATTACTGATACTGATAATATGTACTGTGTTCTTTAATAACTCTATTACTGATACTAAAAATAATGTACAGTGTTTATTAATAACACTATTACTGTTACTAATAATAATGTACAGTGTTTATTAAAGCAATATTACTTGTACTAATAATAATGTGCAATGTTTATTAATAACACTATTACTGATACTAATAATATTGTGCAATGTTTATTACTAACACTGTTACTGACACTAATATTAATGTACAGTGTTACTCATCCAGTTATTATAAGCACAATCTCAAACAGTCTGATACTTACTGCAGTTCCTGTATTTTACAGTCCGGGTTCCTCAGAGCCGCAGACAGTAGTTTCACTCCTGAATCTCCCGGTTTATTAATACCCAGGTTCAGATCCGTCAGTAACGGTTTGTACTGAGAGTGGAGGAGAGATCCTTGGAACAAGAATCTGTGGGACTGACATCCCACATGCACGGGATCAGAGAGAGAGAGAGAGAAATAACAGGAATCAGTGTAAATCCCCAGTGTTTATTAACAACACTATTACTGACACTTTTATCCCCATCACCCGTCCATTTATTCCTCTTCAAGTACATGTCCAATTACATTTTGGAAGTTCCTTTCATCAATTGCGTTCTCGATCTTCACAAACATTTGCGTGAAAAGATTTCTCCTCAATTCCCCTCTAGTTCGTTTGCAAATTATTTTAAATCTATGCCCTCTGGTCACTGACCAAGTTGCCAAAGGAAAAGTTTCTCCCTATTTGCTCTGTCAAAACCCCTCATAATTTTGACCACCTCTATTCGATCTCCCCATAACCTTCTCTGCTCTAAGGAGAACAATCCCAGCTTCTCCAATCTCTCCGCATAACTGAAGTCCCTCACCCCTGGTATCATCCTGGTAAATCTCCTCTGCACCCTCTTCAAGACCTTGCCATTCTTCCTAAAGTGCGATGCCCAGAATTGTACACAATACTCCAGCTGGGGCCTAACCAGTGATTTGTAAAGGTTTCGCAAGGCTTCCTTGTTTTAGTATTCAATGTCTCTATTTACTCAGCCAATTATCCCTGGTGCTTTCTAAACCGCATTACCAACTTGCCCTGTCACCTTCAAAGATTTGTGAACATGCACCCCCAGGTCCCTCTGTTCTTCCACCTCCCTCAAAATACCATTTAGATTATATTGTCTCTCCATCTTGTTCCACCCAAAGTGCATCACTTCACACTTATCCGTGTAAAATTGCATCTGCCATGTGTCTGCCCATTTCAACAATCTGTCTGTGTCCCCCTGAAGTCTGCTTCTGACGTGTAACACGCTCGAGGGGTTGAATGACCTCGTCTTATTTTAAATAATTTCCTCGAGGGGCTGAATTGCATCCTCCTGTTCCTACGTCACAGGCTCGAGGGGCTGAATGGCTTCCAACTGTTGCTATGTAACAGGCTCGAGGTGTTGAATAGCCACGTCCTATTCCTGGTACCAGGCCAGACGGACTGAATGGTCCATACCTGCTCCTATGTAACAGGCTCCAGAAGCAAACTGGCCTCCGGTTTCTGTGCAACAGTGGCTGAAAGGCCTCCCTCCTGTTCCTATGTAAAAGTCTCCAGTAGCTGACTGGCTTCCTCTTGTTCCTGTATAACAGGCTCGAAGGCCTGACTGGCTTCCTCCTGTTCCTATCCAACAGGCTCGAGGGGCTGAACGTCGTCTTCCTGTTCCTCTGTCAAAGGCTGGAGGGGCTGAATGGCCTCATCCAGTTCCTGGGTAACAGGCTGCACGGGTAGAATGTCCACCTGTTCCTTTGTAATGGGCTCACGCAGGCCTAATGGCCTCCTCCTGTTCCTGTATAACAAGCTCGAGGGGGCTGAATGGCCTCGTCTTCCTATGTAATGGACTCCAGGGCCTGAATGGCCTCCTCCTGTTCCGATGTAACAGTCTCCAGGGACTGAATGGCCTCCTCCCGTTCCTGTGTAACAGACTCCAGTGGATGAATGGCCTGCTCCTGTTCTTGAGTTAAAGACTCAAAGGACTGAATGGTCCCCTGCCATTACAGGCTGGAGGGTTTTAATGGCCTCATCCTCTTCCTGTGTAACAGGCTCGAGGGGCTGAATGGCGTCTCGCTGTTCCTGTGTAAAAGGCTCGAGGGGCTGGATGGCCTCCTCCAGTTCCAGTGTAACAGGGTCGAGGTGTTGAATGGCCTCCCATTCCTGTGTAACAGGCCGGACGTGCTTAATGGCCTCCGCCTGTCCATCTGTAACAGGCTCGAGGGTCTGAACGGCCTCCTCTTGTTCTTGTATAACGGGCTCGAGGGACTGAATGAACACCTCCTTCCTGTGTAACAGACTCCAGGGGCTGAATGACCTCCTCCTGTTCCTGTGTAACAGACTCCAGGGGATGAACGGCCTCCTCCTGTTCCTATGTCACAGACTCCAGGGGATAAATGGCCTCCTCCTGTTCCTATGTAACAGACTCCAGGGGCTGAATGGCCTCCTCCTGTTCCTGTGTAACAGACTCCAAAGGCTGAATGGCCTCCTCCTGTTCCTGTGTAACAGACTCCAGGGGCTGAATGGCCTCCTCCTGTTCCTGTGTAACAGACTCCAAAGGCTGAATGGCCTCCTCCTGTTCCTGTGTAACAGACTCCAAAGGCTGAATGGCCTCCTCCTGTTCCTGTGTAACAGACTCCAGAGGCTGAATGGCCTCCTCCTGTTCCTGTGTAACAGACTCCAGGGGCTGAATGGCCTCCTCCTGTTCCTGTGTAACAGACTCCAGAGGCTGAATGGCCTCCTCCTGTTCCTGTGTAACAGACTCCAGCGGCTGAATGGCCTCCTCCTGTTCCTGTGTAACAGACTCCAGAGGCTGAACGGCCTCCTCCTGTTCCTATGTCACAGACTCCAGGGGATGAATGGCCTCCTCCTGTTCCTATGTCACAGACTCCAGGGGCTGAATGGCCTCCTCCTGTTCCTATGTCACAGACTCCAGGGGATGAATGGCCTCCTCCTGTTCCTATGTCACAGACTCCAGGGGCTGAATGGCCTCCTCCTGTTCCTATGTCACAGACTCCAGGGGATGAATGGCCTCCTCCTGTTCCTATGTCACAGACTCCAGGGGCTGAATGGGCCTCCTCCTGTTCCTATGTCACAGACTCCAGGGGATGAATGGCCTCCTCCTATTCCTATGTAACAGACTCCAGGGGATGAATGGCCTCCTCCTGTTTCTATGTAACAGACTCCAGGGGATGAATGGCCTCCTCCTGTTCCTATGTAACAGACTCCAGGGGATGAATGGCCTCCTCCTGTTTCTATGTCACAGACTCCAGAGGATGAATGGCCTCCTCCTGTTCCTGTGTAACAGACTCCAGGGGCTGAATGGCCTCCTCCTGTTCCTGTGTAACAGACTCCAAAGGCTGAATGGCCTCCTCCTGTTCCTGTGTAACAGACTCCAGAGGCTGAACGGCCTCCTCCTGTTCCTATGTAACAGACTCCAGGGGCTGAATGGCCTCCTCCTGTTTCTATGTCACAGACTCCAGAGGATGAATGGCCTCCTCCTGTTCCTGTGTAACAGACTCCAGGGGCTGAATGGCCTCCTCCTGTTTCTATGTCACAGACTCCAGGGGATGAATGGCCTCCTCCTGTTCCTGTGTAACAGACTCCAGGGGATGAATGGCCTCCTCCTGTTTCTATGTCACAGACTCCAGGGGATCAATGGCCTCCTCCTGTTCCTGTGTAACAGACTCCAGGGGATGAATGGCCTCCTCCTGTTCCTATGTCACAGACTCCAGAGGATGAATGGTGTGATTCTGTTCTTGAGTTAAAGGTTCAAGAGACTGAATGGTCCCCTGCTGTTACAGTGTAACAGGCTCGACGCACTGAATGGCCTTTTTCTGTTTCTGTGTTGCAGGCCCGATGGTCTTAATGGCCTCCTCCTGTTTCTACAAAACATATTACAGTCGCTGAATGGCCTTCTCCTCTTCCTGTATAACAGGCTCGAGGGGCTCAAAGGCCTCTTCCTGTTCTGTGTCAACGGCTCGAGGGGCTGAATGGCCTCCTCCTACTCCTCTGTAACAGACTCGAGGGGCTGAATGGCCTCCTCCTGTTCCTGTGTAACAGGTTTGAGGGGCTGAACGGCCTCCTCCTGTTCCTGTGTAACAGGTTTGAGCAGCTGAATGGCGACTCCTGTTCCTGTGTAACAGGCTCTTGGGGTTGAACGGCCTCCTCCTGATCCTGTGTAACAGGTTTGAGCGGCTGAATGGCCTCCTCCTGTTCCTGTGTAACAGGCTCGAGGGGTTGACCGGCCTCCTCCTGTTCCTGTGTAACAGGTTTGACGGGCTGAATGGCTACTCATGTTCCTGTGTAATGTGCTTGAGGGGCTGAATGGTCTCCTGCTGTTACTGCGTAACAGGTTCGAGAGGCTGAACGGCCTCCTCGTGTTCCTATGTAAACAACCTCCTTGTTTTTATACTCTATGCCTCTATAATTTTAAACCGGTTTCTCAACCAGTCCTGCAAACTTCACAGATTTGTGTGCATACACCCCCAGGTCTCTCTGTTCCTGCACTCCCTTTAGAATTGTACCATTTAGTTTACATTGCCTCTCCTCATTCTTCCTGCCAAGATGTATCACTTCTCTGCGTTAAATTTCATGTTCCATGTGTCCGCCCATTTCATCAGCCTGTCTATGTCCTCTTGAAGTCGATTACTATCCTCCTCACTGTTTACTATACTTGCAAGCTTTGTGTGATCTGCAAATTTTGAAATTATTCCCCATTATAATTTCTCCCGTCTCAGCCTCTAAGGGACCAATGTTTACCTTCGCTTATCTCTTCCTTTTTCAATTCTTGTAGAAGCTCTTACAATCTGTTTTTATATTTCTTGCAAGTTTACTCCCGCATCGTATATAAGAGCAAGGGCATAGAATATAAGAGCAAGGAGGTTATGATGGAGCTGTATAAAACACTGGTTAGGCCACAGCTGGAGTACTGTGTGCAGTTCTGGTCGCCACACTACAGGAAGGATGTGATCGCTTTGGAGAGGGTGCAGAGGAGATTCACCAGGATGTTACCAGGGCTGGAGCGCTTCAGCTATGAAGAGAGACTGGGAAGATTGGGTTTGTTTTCCTTGGAGCAGAGGAGGCTGAGGGGGGACATGATTGAGGTGTACAAAATTATGAGGGGCACAGATAGGATGGATACTAAGGAGCTTTTTCCCTTCGTTGAGGGTTCGATAACAAGGGGACATGGATTCAAGGTAAAAGGCGGGAGGTTTAGAGGGGATTTGAGAAAGAACTTTTTCACCCAGAGGGTGGTTGGAGTCTGGAACTCACTGTCTGAAAGGGTTGTGGAGGCAGGAACCCTCACAACATTCAAGAAGCATTTGGATGAGCACTTGAAATGCCATCGCACACAAGGCGACGGACCAAATGCTGGAATATGGGATGAGAGTAGACAGGGCTGATGGCCGGCGCGGACGCGATGGGCCGAAGGGCCTCTATCCGTGCTGTATAACTCTATAACTCTATGAATCTATTCAATTTTCTCCCTCTTTATCAATTTCTTCGTCATCCTTTGCTGATTTCTAAAACTCTCCCAATCCTCAGGCTAACTACTCTTTTTGGCAACATTATATGTCTCTTCTTTAAACTGAACTTCTCTAGTTAGCCAAGGTTGAATATTTTTCCCATCTAGTTGTTATTCCTCAAGGGAATGTATATTCATTGGCAATTATGAATTATTTCTTGAAATGCTGGCCATTGATTATCGACTGTCATATCTTTTAATCTAATTTCCCAATCTACCTTAGCCAACTCGCCCCTCGTAACAAAGTAATTGGCTTTGTTTAAATTTGAGATCCTGGTTTCGGATTGAACTACATCACTGTCAAACTCAATATGAAATCCTATCATGTTATGATCACTGTGTCCCAGAGGATCCTTAACTCTGAGATTACTAATTAACCCTGACATTACACAATATTAGATCTAAAATAACCTATTCCCTAGTCGGTTCCTCGACATATTGTTCTAAAGAACTATCTCGAATGTATTCCATGAAATCGTCCTCCAAACTACTTTTGACAATTTGGTTTGCCCAGTCTATATGAAGATTAAAGCCCCCCCATGATTATTGCATTACCCTTATTGCATGCTCCTCTAATTTCCTGATTTATACTCTATCCAACACTATGACAACTGTTAAGGGCACGATAAACTGTTCCCACAACATGGGTTAGATGCAGAGTAAAGCTCCCTCGACACTGTCCTGTCAAACACTCCCAGGGCAGTTGCAGCACGGGTTAGATACAGAGTAAAGCTCCCTCTACACTGTCCTGTCAAACACACCTAGGGCAGTTACAGCACGGGTTCGATACAGACTGAAGCTCGTATATGAAATACAGAAAGTTGGCATGCAAGCAAAGCAAGCAATTAGGAAGGCAAATGCAATGTTGGCCTTTATTGCAAGACGGTTGGAATACAAAACTAAAGAAGTATTTCTGCAGTTGTCCAGGGCTTTGGTGAGAACTCACTTGGAGTACTGTGCACAGTTTTGGTCCCCTTATCTAAGGGAGGGTGTACTTGCCTTGGAGGCAGTGCAACGAAGGTTGATAAATCAGTTCCTGGGATGAGAGGGTTGTCCATTCAAAACAGAGATCGATAGATTTCTAGATATTAAAGGCAACAACGGATTTGGAGATAATGCAGGAAAATGGCATTGAGGTGGAAGATCAGTGGAATTCAGTTGAATGGTGGAGCAGGCTCGGGGTGCCGGATGGCCTACTCCTGCTCCTATGTCTTATGTTCTCATGTCCTATGAGGAGTGATTGAGTAGAATGGGCCTATACTCTCTGGAGTTTAGAAGAATGAGAGGTGATCTCATTGAAACATACAAGATTCTGAGGGGGCTTGACAGGGTAAATGTTGAGAGGCTGTTTCCCCCTGGCTGGATAGTCTAGAACAAGGGGGCATAGTCTCAGGATACGGGGTCGGCAATTTAGGGCTGAGATGAGGAGGAATTTCTTCACTCAGAGGGTCGAGAATATTTGGAATTCTCTACCCCATTGGGCTGTGGATGCTGAGTCATTGACTATATTCAAGGCTGAGTTCGATAGATTTTTGCACTCGAGGGGAATCAAGGGAAATGGGGATTGGGCGGGTAAGTGGAGTTGAGATTGAAGATCAGCCATGATCATATTGAATGGCGGAGCAGGCTTGAGGGCCTACTGCTGCTGCAATTTCTTATGTACTTATGAGCAGAAGCCGGCCATTAATCCCCTCGAGCCTTTGACATCGGAACAGGAGGAGGTCATTCAACTCTCGAACTTGTTACACAGGAAAAGAAGGCCATTCAGCCCTTGGAGCCTATTACACAGGTACAGGAGGATGCCATTAGCCCATCGAAGCTGTTATGCAGGAACAGAAAGCCAATAAGCCACTCAAGCCTGTTATAATTTAACAGGCGCCATTCAGCCCCTCGTGGCTGTTACACAGGAAAAGGAGGAGGCCATTGAGCCCCTCAAGGCTGTTACAAAGGAACAGGAGGAGGCCATTCAGCCCCTTGAGTCCGTTATACAGGAACTGAATGCCATTCAGCCCCTCAAGCTTATTACACTGGAAAAGGACGAGGCCATTCAGCCCCTTGAGCCTGTTATGTAGGATCAGGAGGAGGCCATTGAGCCCCTCAAGGCTGTTACACAGGAACTGGAGGAGGCCATTTAGACCCTCAACGCTAATACTTAGGGACAGTTGGAGACCATTTAGCCCCTAGTGCGTGCTCACTGCAACAAGAGGAGGCCATTCAACCCCTCAAGGCAGTTATACAGGAACAGGAGGAGTCCATTCAGCCCCTAGGGCATGTTACACAGGAGCAGGACGAGGCCATTCAGCGCCTCGAACCTGTTATGTAGCCTCAGGAGGAGGCCATTCAGCCCCTCGTGCCTGTTTTGTAGGAACAGGAGGAGGCCATTCAACCCCTCTCGGCTGGTACATAGGAACAAGAGGAGGCCATTCAGCCCCACGAGCCTGTTACACAGGAATTGGTGGAGGTCATTCAGATCTTAGGACCTGTTACATAGGAACAGGAGGGGGCCATTCAGCCCTCGAGTCTGTCACGTAGGTACAGGAGGAGGCCATTCAGCCCAGAAGGCCTGTTACACAGGAAGAGGAGGAGGCCGATCAGCCCCTCAAGACTGTTACACAGGAACAGGAGGAGGCCATTCAGCCCCTCCAGCTTGTTACAAAGGAACAGGAGGAGGCCGTTCAGCCCCTAGGGTCTGTTACACTGCAACAGGAGGAGGCCATTCAGCCCCTCAAGGCTGTTTCACAGGAACAGGATGAGGCCAATTAGCCCTTCAAGCCTGAAAGATCGGAACAGGAGGAGGCCATACAGCCCGTCAAGCCTGTTATACAGGAACTGAAGGCCATTCAGCCCGTCGAGCCTATTACACTGGAAACGGACGAGGCCCATTCAGCCTCTCGAGGCTGTTAAGTAGAAACAGGAGGAGGCCATTCAGCCCCTCAAGGCGGTTACGCAGGAAGAGTCGGCCAATCAGCCCATGAAACCTTTTACATTGGAACAGGAGGAGGCCATTCAGCACCTCAAGCCTGTTACATAAGAACAGGAGGAGGCCATTCAGCCCCTCGAGCCTGTTACACAGGAACAGGAGGAGGCCATTCAGCCCCTCGAGCTTGTTACACAGGACCTGGAGGAGGCCATTCAGCCGCATATGCCTGTCACATAGGAACAGGTGGAGTCTATTCAGCCCCCAGGGCCTGTTGCACATAAACAGGAGGAGGCCATTCAGCCGCTGGAGCATGTAACACAGGAGCAGGATGAGGGCAATCAGCCCCTCAAACCTGTTACACAGGAACAGGAGGAGGCCATTCAGCCCCTCGAGTCCGTTATACAGGAACTGAAGGCCATTCAGCCCCTCAAGCATATTACACTGGAAAAGGACGAGGCCATTCAGCCCCTTGAGCCTGTTATGTAGGATCAGGAGGAGGCCATTGAGCCCCTCAAGGCTGTTACACAGGAACTGGAGGAGGCCATTCAGCCCCTCAACGCTAATACTTAGGAACAGTTGGAGACCATTCAGCCCCTAGTGCGTGTTACACTGCAACAAGAGGAGGCCACTCAATCCCTCAAGGCAGTTACACAGGAGCAGGACGAGGCCATTCAGCCCCTGGAGCCTGTAACACACGAGCAGGATGAGGGCAATCAGCCCCTCAAACCTGTTAGATAGGAACAGGAGGCGGCCATTCAGCCCCTCGCGTCTGTTATACGGGAACTTACGGCCATTCGGACCCTATTACACTGGCAAAGAATGAGGCCATTCAGACCCTTAATCCTGCTGTGTAGGATTAGGAGGAGGGCTTTCAGCCCCTCGAGCCTGTTACACAGGAACAGGAGGAGGTCATTCAGTCCCTCGAGCCAGTCACATAGGAACTTGAGGAGGCCTTTCAGCCCCTAGGGCCTGTTACACAGAAGCAGGATGAGGCCAATCAGCCCCTTAAGCCTGTTAGATCGGAACAGGGAGAGGCCATTCAGCCCCTCGAGCCTGTTATACAGGAAATGAAGGCCATTCAGCCCCTCGAGCCTATCATGTAGGATCAGGAGGCGGCCGTTGAGCCCCTCAAGGCTTTATCACAGGTACTGGAGGAGACCATTCTGCCTCTCCAGGCTGTTACACAGGAACATGAGGCCAATCAGTCCCTCAAGCCTATTACATAGGAACAGGAGGAGGCCATTCAACCCCTCAAGGCTGTTACACAGGAGGAGGAGGGGCCATTCAACCTCTCAAAACTGTTGCATGGGAATAGGAAGAGACCATTCAGCCCCTTAAGCCTGTTACATAGGAAGAGGTGGAGGCCATTCAGCCCCTGGGGTCTGTTATGTAGGATCAGGAGGAGGTCATTGAGCCCGTCAAAGCTTTTACACAGGAACAGGAGGAGGCCATTCAGCCCCTCGAGCCTGTTACACTGGAAGAGGAGGAGGCCACCCAACCCCACAAAACTGTTACATTGGAATAGGAGGAGGCCATTCAACCCCTCAAGGCTGTTACACAGGAACAGGTGAAGAGCATTCAGCCCATAGGGTCTGTTACACATGAACAGGAGGAGGCCATTCAGCCGCACGAGCCCATCACGTAGGATCAGGAGGACATTGAGCCCCTCAAGGCTTTAACACAGTTACTGGAGGAGGCCATTCTGCCTCTCAAGGCTGTTACACAGGAACAGGAGGCCAATCAGTCCCTCAAGCCTGCTACATAGGAAAAGGGGGAGGCCATTCGGCCCCTTAAGGCTGTTACAAATGAACAGGAGGAGGCCATTCATCCCCTCAAGGCTGTTTCACAGGAACAGGAGGAGGCCATTCATCCCCTTCAGGCTGTTAAACAGGAACTGGAGGAGGCCATTCAGCCCATCAAGGCTTTTTCATAGGATCAGCACGAAACCATTCAGCCAGTCGAGCCTGTTACACAGGAACTGGAGGAGGCCATTCAACCCCTCGACCCTGTCACATAGGAGCAGGAGGAGGCCATTCAGCCCCTCGAACCTGTCACGTAGGAACAGGAGGAGGCCATTTAGCCCCTCAAGCCTGTTAGATCGGAATAGGAGGAGGCCATTCAGCCCCTCGAGCCTATTACACTGGAGAACTGCGAGGCCCATTCAACCTCTCGAGCCTGTTATGTAGGATCTGGAGGAGTCCATTTAGCCCCTCCAGCCTGTCGCATAAGAAAAGGGGGAGGCCATTCAGCACCTTGGGCCTGTTACACTGGAGCAGAATGAGCCCAATCAGCCACTCAGCTTGTTCGCTCGCAACAGGAGGCCATTCAGCCCCTCGAGTTTGTTATACCGGAACCGAAGGCCATTCAGCCCCTCGAGCCAAATGCACTGGAAAGTCGAGTCCATTCAGCCCCTCGAGCTGTTTAAGCAGGAACATGAGAAGGCCTTTCAGCACCTCAACACTTTTGCACAGGAACAGGAGGAGGCCATAGTGACTCAGTGATCTCAGTGAACCCTCAATGCTCCACAGAGAACTCGCAGCGACCCACTGATCCCACAATGTCCCAGTGATCGCACAATAACCCAGTGATCGCACAGTTTCCCATTGATCCTACAGTATCCCACAATGACCCAGTGATACCATTGAGCCACAGTGATCCCATGGTGTCCCAGTGATCCCGCTGTGTCCCACAGTGATTCCTCAAAAACACAGTCATCCCACGGTGACCCAATGATCTCACTGTGAACCTACAGTGATCCCAGTGATCCCACAGTGTCCCACAGTGATCCCACAAAGACCCAGTGACACCACAGTGACCCAATGATCCCACAGTGACCCAGTGATCACAGTGACCAAGTGATTCCTCAATGCCCCACAGAGATCGCACAGTGACCACATTGTGCTCCCAGTGATCCCACAGTAACCCAGACACAACTCACGTGAGCCCCATTGGGCGCAGTCTGTGGTGAAGGCCTCGGTCAGTCCCCTCTGGAGAGAAAGCTTCTTCTCCAAGGATTCCTCTTCCTCCCAAAATTTCTCTTTTCACATCTTCATATTATGGAATTTCCACAAAAATAATCCACTAGAGAGAGAGAGAGAGAGAGATAAATAAGGAATTAATTAAAAACAAAGCAAGAGATGAAAAAAGCACAGCGAGAGCCCAGAGTTCCCTCACACTCACACTCACTCACATTCATTCCGTTCCACAGGCAATCTCTCAGCAAACACCATTGATAAAATCCCCAGTTACAAATCTGAGACTCTAACGAAAAGAGAGGAAAGTTGGGAGAGAGAGAGAGAGACTCGGGACAGACTGAAGAGCGCATGTTGTTTCACTCTTTCTCTGATACAAGTTTTCAGGGTTTTCTCTCCTGCTTTGCCACTCACTCATTCCCCCTAAAATGTGCCGGTCTGACTCTCTGTCCTGGTCAATATTTGCTGCAGGATCCAAACTGCCCCGAGTTCCTTTTCTCTTCTGTTCCTGGAACAGGGGACAAAAAGGTGAACGAACTTTCCCTTTGCTCTTTTCTCTTGTTTTAATTAGCAGTGGATAAAAAGCCTGTAGTTTGTGGTCAACTCACAGTTTGTGACTTTTTCCAATTAGCCAAAGTGTTCAAATGAATTCATATCATTTAAAACAGCTGAAGCAAAGAACTTAAAAAAAACCAAATAGACAGCAAGATCCCTCACTCAGTTACAGGGACAATCTCTCAGCAACATTCATTTACAGAGAAACAAAGCCCAGTTTATAAAGTAGATAAATGTAAAGATTGAGAGACAATCTTTATAGACATAACAACTTGTATTTATATATTACAGCAACTACAACAACAACTTGGATATATAAATATATATATTTGTATATTTACACATTACCACTACTACATGGCCCAGATAAGGGTTGTGGGGAGAGAGCTGAGAGGGAAATGAGATCACCCATTCAAAGAGTTAGCTCAGGCACGGTGGGCCGAATGGCCTTCTCCTGTGTTGAACCCACTATGATACCATGAACAACAACTTCAAAGTCTGGGACAGGAAACAAGATAGCCGCCTCTACGGCAGACATCATACTGAGGGGCAAGCTGGATATCATAATTGGAGCCAAGGTGGCCATCTTATTGGGGTCAAGGTAACCATGTTAAACAAAATGGCTGCCCTGAAGCTTAAACAAAATGGCTGCCCTGAACCGAAAACGAAATGGCCTCCAGTCAGGCAGCCATCTTAATGACGGGTAGGGCGGCCATCTTAGTGAGGGACAAGGAGGGCATCGTCAGCAAAATGGCGGCCATGAAGTTCATTCAAAATGGCTGCATTGTACCGGAAGTAAAATGGGCAGCAGTCAGGGTGAGGGGCAAGGTGGAGCTTGTTGTGTTGAGAGAGACGGAGGGGGTTCATTTGCTGTTGCTGTTATATCACTGTTGCACTATAGTTAAAGATACAAACTGTGTGAAACTCGCATTGGCTGGTGTTTAATACAAAGACAGCGGTGCAGTGAGGGAATTAAACACCAAAAAGTGAATTTCAGCAAAAATTGGATTAGCATTTGGTTATTTGGACGTAATGCTTTGGAGAAGGAGAGACCAGACATTTGGAGGGAAGGTCCAATTAGCCATTTTGTGTCGAAAATGTAATTCGAGCTTCTATTGAATAAATCAGAGTAAAATTGGACTCAATCTGAATGTAGTTCTGATCTGGGATTTGGTTAATTTCTCCATTATTCATATTTTTCTTTAAACTGAAACAGTAACAGTATTTGTAACAGTAACAGATCAGGAGAGTGCTGCGGGACCCTGTCCAGTTTAGTAACACAGCAGAAGGGGTAAGAGTACATTGTGATTTATTACAGAATCCAGCAGCTCACTGGGAAAGTTACACATGGTACAGATGGAGGAGCAAAAAGGTGCAAAGTGATTTTACACTTTAATTTGGGGCAATGATATTTTATCTCCACGAAATTTAATTTTACATTTAACTTAATGAGCTCTTTTTCTTAAAGAAACTTCAGGCACAAACCATGGCTTCATAAAGAAAACAATCATTTATTATTATCAACACACTGGAAAAATTGGCATTAAAATTTAAACAGCACCTTGGGTTTATATCTGATTTAGAATTGCTTTAGCACCAATAAAACAACACATTCTGAATTCCTAAAATGCATAACCGTTTGGAAATCAAATGTCTATCTTAGAATAAACCCATAATGAAAGTTATATCCTCATGGTTGGCTCAAGCCAGCCAGGAAGATTCCAGGTATTTTGATGGATACAGGTGTAATGTAGCGAGGCTTTCTCTTGTATCCAGGTCATCCGCTTCACAGGCAATCTGTAAACCTGCATCATGGCATCAAGCTGGGAGGCAGCGAGTCGTCAGGAAAATTCCAGGTGAGGTGGTGCTGCCAGGAAGCGAAAGGTGAGTTTGGAACAGTTATGGTGGATCTGTGTCTCTCTCCACTCAACTTCTGCCCAGCTTTTAAACAGATTTTTAACACAGAATCACATCTCTGGGACGGTGACTTATCAACAATAGGTTCATAAAAATACAACCCACGATTGATTGACACTTCACTTGTTTTCTCCCAGTGTCCACAACGTAACCGAGTTAAGTCGGCAGATGTTCAAACCACCTCTCGCCCTCCTGGAATCGGTCTTATTGCTATGGTGATCTATCCTCTGTTGTGTGATCTTTTACAATACGTCATTAACAATCCTTTTTACACACCTTCCACCTTTTAAGAGTCCTTTTCCGAATGACATGCTGAAGCCGATTTATTCTCAGGCTTTCGTTTATCAGATGATTTTATACTACACAGAGCAGCTGGGAAACTCCTCCAGTAAGTAATGGTCAGGGCCAGGTACACAAGACTGAGTGACTTTATTGTGCAGCCTCCAAGCATCACCTTTACAAAAGTCAAAATTAAATCCACAAGAGTGTTACCCCAGAACAAACATGAACTGTCTGGCCTGCTTCATCTACTGCTGTTCTGCTGGTCAGCACTCTCACACACTCCAGGCTGATTACACAGTTTGTTTGGTTATTTAATGCTTTCTGTGTTCTATTCTCACTCCTGTCTCTACCCTCCGATCTCTTTATGTGTTCGTCCGTCTTTCAATGTATCTGTTCTCTGTTTATATCGTTTGTCTCTGTTTATTTTCTGCCTGTTTTTCTATCTTATTATTTCCACTTCCACTTTCATCACTTTGTAACTTTTTGTCAGTCTCTCTCTGTCCTTCCATCCATGTCTGCTTGCTCTCTCTCATTATATAGATGATTTCTTTCACTCTTTATTTTTCTCTCCTTTCTTACAAACTGTCTTTATATCTCTCCTTTTCCGAGAAGCTCTGTCTTTCTCCCTCTATGTTTCTCTCTTTCTCTGTGTCTCACTCTCTCTCTTTCACACACACACACCCTCGCTTTTATGTGAATCTGTCTGAAATTTTTCTGCGCTTTTTTAATCATTATATTTCTTTTGTCCCTTTATTCTCTCCCCGTCTGTCTAAATCTCTCTCTTTTTTCCCCTTCTCTCTGTTTCTCTCTCCCGCTGTTTGTGTGTGTCTCTCTCCCTCCCCTGTCTCGCTCTCCCTCTCCCTCTCTTTCTCTCCCCCACCTCTGTCTCTTTCTCCCTCTTTCTCTAAATCTCTGTCATTATTTTTCTCTCTCTCTCCCTCTCTCTCTCGCTCTCTCCTTTTCCATTTATGTGGACTGTATCCATTCTGATCAGGCCCACAGCAGCTACTTTTGTTACCAACTTTTCAAAATTTGCCCGGTGGCCAATTGGTTGAAGTCCAGCTGAGCTCTTTAGAGCCGCCATTTCGAGCAACAATTCATGTGTCGTCTGCAGAGTAAATCCTGGCTCAACAGGAAAGATTGTCAATAAAATATATCAGAATCAGGTTTAAGATCATTTCGTGATTCTGTGCTGCTAATATAAAATGTACTTTCCATTCCCCGGGAAGTGTAGGGGATGGAGTATGAAATGGGATTTAGTTCTAGTGCTTGAAACCCTTCAGCTCTTTCTATGATTTCACTAATTTAACAATTAGATTGAGTGGGTATTTCGCAACGTTCTTCAGTTCCTCTCTGAATTTAGTCTGAGTCAGGACATAAATACACGTGTTTGTGCAGGAACTGAGAAGCTGCAGCATCTTTGATGTGTGTTCTGTGATATAACCAGGGTCAGTGTAGGAGTAATAATACCGAATGTCTGCAATTCGCACATAAATGTAAAAGACAACCCATGTCAGCCACAACAGTATAAAACTGCCCGATATACTGAAGAGTAAAATGATGGATTTCTTTCGGTTCTTCATCTCTGGATCACTCTGATTCTCTCCATTGCTGCGGACGCGGAGCCCCCTGCGGACTCGACTGGACACTAAAATAAGCCTGACAGTCAGAACATTCAGCAGCAAAATCAGACAGAACGGGACACAAGGGGTTAAAATGAGGTGAAACATGTCAAATGCTGCCCATGCGGGGGAAGTACGGAAGATCAATTTAGTCCCACAAAAGAAGGAAACATTATCAATTATTAATTGGTTTTCAAGTGTAAAGTACCAGGGGACACTCACCAAACAGCCCAGCACACTCACTGTTCCCAGAACCACAGCCGCCGTTCTCTCGGTGCAATATTTAGTTTTCAGCTTCTCACAACAAATGGCCACAAATCGATCAAAGGTGAAAGCGACTGTGAACCAGACAGAAACATTCGCAGCTGCAAATCCCAAGAATATAATAAAACTGCACACGGGAGTAATGTTCAGGAATGAAATTGGGAGATACATCAAAGGAATCTCTCTCAGTATCGGATCCGCTATAACGACCATGAGATCGGCCACTGCCATTCCCACCAGGTAGCGACTGATACATTTGGAGAGACCGCACTTTCCTCGGGACAGGATCACAATCGCCACCAAGTTAACTGGAAGAGAGAGAAAATGAAGCAGAGAAATTATTGATCAGACCTGGAGTCAAAGCAGCAGTTTGAGAGGATCTGGGGTGAAATTTCCAGCTTTGTTGCTGCATCGAAGGGTGGAAAGTGATTGATTGAACTGGGCAGCACTTTCGGTCAGAGAGATGTTTTTAAACGCAATGCCCAATAATGAATTGGGAGATGGATACAGAAAGTGAATAAAATGCGCACCGGATTCACTGGAAGGGCTGAGTGAGGGCACAGTGCCGGTGGGGAAGGGAGAAGGCGTTTTACACAATGGGAATACAGCGGATTAAATCAGGAGTTAGGTTCCAGGTACACAGGGAAAGAGAGGGAAGGGTCGGTATGTGAGGGGACAGGGGGAGGTGCAGCTGGTTTGTTGCTCTGGGTTAAGAGAGCCGACAGGGACTGGCACTAAACGGGAAAGGCAGCTGGAGACCGAGCCAGTGAGTGAGATTGGGAGGGAGACAAATAAAAGGACATCTAGGAGCTGGAGGGGAGTCAGGAGCAGATGGTTTGGGAAAGTGGACAAACTGAAGGAACGGATGAGGAGACAGAGGATTCAATGCAATGGGAGGAGAGGCTGGGATTCACAGGGAGAGACTGCAGCACAGTGTTAGAGGAAATCTAATCTATCGGTCCCAGTAACACAATCCAACTAATACATTCAACTGTTCATTTCTTTGGTTATTGGTGTCAGAGAACGTGTGTTGGGTATCAAGCATGTTCAATATATTTACTTTGTACATTCAATTAAAATTAAATTGATGTTTATTAACTAAATCAATCTCGTTATTCATTGAATTCACCCTAACTTTAAAGTACAGTATCCGAATAATTAATTACGATCAAGAAATTACTGATTCTATTCTTGAAGTAATTTTTAATCATGTTTAGTTATACGTTGGAAAACAAGGAACATTCACAAAAACAGACTGAGGGCCTGACAGGCATATAAACACGAGGAGCGAGTCCCACAATAAAAACTCACCCAATCTGAACATATCATAAGTCACATTTTCTATATTTAATTGTACTGGAAGTTTCAGTAGTTCATTCTGATGAATTATTCACACCACAGCATCTCGCTTTCCCTCTCAGTCGCCCTCTCTATCGCTCACTCGACTCTCTTTCTCAAGTCCATTTTTATATCCGATTAAATCCTATCATCCTGTGCCTGCATTCTGTTCACCAGCCCCGTGTTCCACCGATCCTATTCTCAGTGTTAGTTTGTAAAAAATAGTGAAGCCTCTGTGGAATAGTTCAATGTTTCTACAGATCATCCGATTCTCCAGCTGTTCACCTACACTGTTCACTTCATTTACAAACCATTAAATAAACAGAATAAATTTCCTCTTCCAGATAGATCTCACAATAATTAAGATTCCTTCTGCTGTAATTATAAAATAAAGTGATAGATGGCGGGATTGTTCAATTAACAAAACGCCAAAATCACACTTATAATCTGCAGATACATAGAAGGGCTCCTGTTTCCAACAGATATATTGTTAACTAATACAAGATAACATCGAAACATTTCATTTAACAATGTAGTCCAGTAACAGTCAGTGAATTCATCCACAGTGAAGCAGAGAAGGAGATGTGAAAGAGTCAGCAGCAAACTCAGTTCAGTAACCAGACATCTGAAGCGGCGTCAGATACACACATAATGAAATAACATTTCATAACAGTGATCACCAATAAATACATTGAAATCTCAGTTAAACTGAAGCATGTTATTGGGGAGGGAGGACATTCCGCTGCCTCATTGTAACACTGAGACCTTGAGCTGTCTCATTATCAATCACTGAAAACACATTGATGAAAACATATTCCAGAACAGGTTAGTTCCACACGATGGAAATATTAACAGCTCCTGGTGGTCTGATACCAGCTCTTAGTCCTGACAGCGTCTGATTCCAACACATTCAGTACAGGCAATAATCCAGTAATGATGCCAGGTTTGTATATACAAAGATCACAACAGATATAATATAACTCCTACAAGTTCGAGCGTTTAGAAGTTAAGGAGATAGCATTAGTCAACAATATATTAATACAGGGAATAATCCAGTAACAATTCCAGGGTTGGATATACGAAGTTCATTGCGGATATAATGCAGCTCCTGCAAGACCGAAAGAGCAGAGACTTAACCCAGTCCATCATTCAACCAATAGAACAGAACAGGTCACTGTGTAATATATGTAGGGAGAAAAAGTAATTTGCCAAGTACAGCATTAGACTTAACACTGATTGAAACCAATAATAGCTGGGATAATGGCTTACCTGGAACTCCAACGGCTGCAAGAACAGGATAATACATGCGTCGTACATGAATTATTACTGGATATCCCATTTTTGTGAGAAGCACTGATTTCTGTTGGCCTGGAAACCACAGCTCGGGCAGGCACTCTGAGCTGATCCATTCCAACAAGCCCTGATTTATACAGGGGATAAGTCTCCACTGACATGGTTATCCTCCTGACCATTGCTGTTAATTACAGTCAGTTTAACAAACACATTATATCAGCAGCTTTGACTCCGATGTAAATAATGTGGTGAATAAAACACGAAGATCTCAAATACAGGATATTATCTTGATCAGACCTCTCTTCGGAATAAAGTTTAAATCTGTTCTCATACAGGACTGATCCAATAATAATGAGCGTGTCCATTTACAGTTTTTATATAATTGTATTGACCATGTTCACTCCTGGAGATTCATTTATAAATGTTACCGATTCTCCGCATTGTAGACTGACTCCAGGGACACAAGCAGGGTCGGTTGAGGGTTACAGCCTAGAAATGACTGTGGGTGATATTAGGGGACGGACACTGAACGTGTCCCATTGACATTCCTCTCTCCGCTATTACTGCAGATGTTTACCCGTTTATTCTACATTGGCTGACGGCTCCAGTAAAATTGGCCCTGTGTAACACCGAGCTGAGCTCATGACCCGATTTGGCATCCATCGCAAAGGCCCCGTGATTCCCTCACCCGCCTCCATTCCTTCCTCAGCCTATTGCCATTGAAGCCCTCATCAATGCCTCTGTCCCCTCCAAACTCCATTCCTCCAATGCACTCCTGGCCGGCCACCCAACCTCCACCTTCCATAAATGTGAGCTCGTCCAAAACTCTGTTATTCATGTCCAACCAGCATCAGGTCCTGCTCGGCATCGCTGACCCTCACTGGCTACCAGTTCC
Organism: Heptranchias perlo; assembly: GCF_035084215.1. NCBI lineage: Eukaryota > Metazoa > Chordata > Chondrichthyes > Hexanchiformes > Hexanchidae > Heptranchias > Heptranchias perlo. The sequence goes on along the minus strand of NW_027139570.1, from coordinate 722,085 downwards.
TTAAATTTAAAGTTCTCATCCTTGGGTTTGAATCCCTCTATGGCCCACCCCTCCCCGTCTTCACACCGATAGAAAACCCACCAATGACCTTCTCATTCATCGGACACTGGTCTCCTTTGCTGGGACTACCCTCTCTTGGTTCCACTCCCCTATCTGATCAGAGCCAGGAGAAGCTTCTCTTCCCACCCTATCACCGTTATCTCTGATGTTTCTAAAGGTTCAATCCTTGGCTCCCTCCTCATCCTCATCCACATGCTGCCCTTTCATGACATAGTCCACAAACACGGATCAGCTTTCAGATGGACGCTGATAAAACCACGGCCTCTCTTGACCCTTCGTGCAGGACAGAGAGATCTGAGCTTATGTATAAACAAATCGTTGAAGTTGGCAGTCAAGGTTGAGAAAGCAGTGAAAAATACATGCAGAATCCTGGGCTTTATAAATAGAGGCATAGAACACAAAGGCAAGGATATCATGATGAACCTTCATAAAACACTGGTTCGGCCACAATTGGAGTATTATGTCCAGTTCTGGGCCCCGCACTTTAGGAAAAATGTGAAGGCCTCAGAGGAGGTGCAGAAGAGATTTACTGGAATGATTCCCGGGATGAGGGACTTTAGTTACATGGATAGACTGGAGAAGCTGGGGTTATTCTCCTTGGAACAAAGAAGGTTGAGGGGAGATTTGAGAGAGTTGTTCAAAACTATAAGGGGTCTAGATAGAGTAGATAGAGAAAAATTGCTCCCATTGGCGATAGGGCCAAGAATCAGAGGACATCAATTTAAGGAGATTGGCAAAAGAACCAAAGATGTCATGAGTAAAAACCTTTTTACACAGCGAGTGGTTTGGATCTGGAATGCACTGCCAGAGGGGATGGTGGAGGCAGATTAAATCATGGCCTTCAGAAGGGAACTGGATAAGTACTTGAAAGGAAAAAAAAATGCAGGACAACGGGGAAAGGTCGGAGGAGTGGGACGAGCTGGATTGCTCTTGCAGAGAGCCGGCACGGACTCGATGCGCCGAAAGGCCTCCTTCCGTGCAATAACCTTTCTATGTTTCTAAGACTCCAATGTTTTTGTGTTTGTCAGACCCACATTCTGTTTTAGATGAGACACAATTTCCTCCAGTTAACATTTGGAAAGTCCTCGCTACCGATTCCATCCCACCCCTGGCTTTTTGATTGGTGAGTCGCTCACCACACCGGTCCTCCACTTCTGGCAAATTGTGCATCCGCAGTTCATTTGTCCTTCTTTTGACAGCCGTGCCTTCAGCCATATCCACGCTCCAATGTGGTCTCCGTAAGCCCTTCCATCTTCCTCTCCTCGTTTCAGGTGCCAGCTGTGGCTCAATGGTACCACTCTCACCTCTGAGTCAGAAGGTTGTGAGTTCAAGTCCCATTCCAGAGACCTGAACACATAATCCAGGCAGACACTGTAGTGCAGTATTGAGGGAGCACTGTTCCATCGGATGGTCAGTACTGAGGGAGCACTGTCCTGTCGGATAGTCAGTACTGAGGGAGCACTGTCCTGTCGGATGGTCAGTACTGAGGGAGCACAGAGCTGTCGGATAGTCAGTACTGAGGGAGCACTGTCCTGTCGGATGGTCAGTAGTGAGGGAGCACTGTGCTGTCGGATGGTCAGTACTGAGGGAGCACAGTTCTGTCGGATGGTCAGTACTGAGGGAGCACAGTGCTGTCGGATGGTCAGTACTGAGGGATCACTGTGCTGTCCGGATGGTCAGTATTGAGGGAGCACTGTGCTGTCCGGATGGTCAGTATTGAGGGAGCACAGTGCTGTCGGATGGTCAGTACTGAGGGAGCACAGTGCTGTCGGATGGTCAGTATTGAGAAAGCACTGTGCTGTCGGATGGTCAGTACTGAGGGAGCACAGTGCTGTCGGATGTCAGTATTGAGGGAGCACTGTGCTGTCGGATGGTCAGTACTGAGGGAGCACAGTCCTGTCGGATGTCAGTATTGAGGGAGCACAGTGCTGTCGGATGGTCAGTAGTGAGGGAGCACAGTGCTGTTGGATGGTCAGTACTGAGGGAGCACAGTGCTGTCGGATGGTCAGTATTGAGGGAACACAGTGCTGTCGGATGTCAGTATTGAGGGAGGACAGTTCTGTCGGATGGTCAGTACTGAGGGAGCACAGTGCTGTCGGATGTCAGTATTGAGGGAGCACCGTGCTGTCGGATGGTCAGTATTGAGGGAGCACTGTGCTGTCGGATGTCAGTATTGAGGGAGGACAGTCCTGTCGGATGGTCAGTACTGAGGGAGCACAGTGCTGTCGGATGTCAGTATTGAGGGAGCACTGTGCTGTCGGATGGTCAGTACTGAGGGAGCACAGTGCTGTCGGATGTCAGTATTGAGGGAGCACAGTGCTGTCGGATGGTCAGTAGTGAGGGAGCACAGTGCTGTCGGATGGTCAGTACTGAGGGAACACTGTCCTCTTGGATGATTATAAGAACGTGACGAATAAGGAGCAGGAAGAGGCTATACGGCACCTCGAGTCTGCTCCGCCATTCTATCAGATCATGCCTGATCTTCAACTTCACCTCCACTTTCTGGGCCAATCCACATATCCCTTCATTCCTTTCTCGTGCAAATGTTCATCGACCTCAGCCTTGAATGTACTCAACGACTCACCATCCACACTCGTCTGGGTTTGAGAATTCAAACGATCACAACCCGCAGTGAAGAAATTCCTCCTCCTCTCAGTCCTAAATCGCCCACCCCTTATCCTGAGACTATGATCCCAAGTTCTAGACTCTCCAGACACGGGAAACAGCCTATCAGCATCTATCCTGTCAAGCATTCTGAGAATTTTATAATTTTCAATGAGATCACCTCTCATTCTTCTAAACTAGAGAATATGGGCCTTTTGTTCTCAATCTACCCAACAATGTGGAAAATTGCTCACGTATGTCCTGTCCACAAAAAGCAGGGCAACTCCAATCCTGTCAATTACCGCCCCATCAGACGACTCTCAATCATCAAAAAAATGATGGAAGGTTTCGTCGACAGTGCTATCAAGCGGTACTTACTCTCCAGTAACATGCTCACCGATGCTCGGTTTCGGTTCCGCCAGGATCACTCGGCTCCAGACCTCATTACAGCCTTGGTCCAAACATGGATAAAAGAGCTGAATTCCAGAGGTGAGGCGAGAGTAACTGCCCTTGATATCAAGGCAATATTTGACTGAGTGTGGCACCAAGGAGTCCGAGTAAAATTGAAGTCAATGGGAATCAGGGGGAAAACTCTCCAGTGGCTGGAGTCATCCCTGCAACAAAGGAAGATGGTGGTTGTTGGAGGTCAATCATCTGAGCACCAGGACATTGCTGCAGAAGTTCCTCAGGGCAGTGTCTTCGGCCCAACCATCTTCAGCTGCTTCATCAATGACATTCCCTCCATCATAAGGTCAGAAATGGGGAAGTTAGCTGATGATTGCACAGTCTTCAGTTCCATTCGTAAATCCTCGGATAATGAAGCAGTCCGTGTCCGCATGCAGCAAGACCTGGGTAACATGAGGCTTGGGCTCATAAGTAGCAAGTAATATTCGCGCCAGACAAGTGCCAGGCAATGGCCATCTCCAAATAGATAGAGTCTAACCACCTCCCCTTGATATTCAAGGGCATTACCATCGCCGAATCCCCCACCATCAACATCCTGGGGGTCACCATTGACCGGAAACTTAACTGGACCAGCCACATAAATACTGTAGCTACAATAGCAGGTCAGAAGCTGGTTATTCTGCGGCGAGTCACTCATCTCCTAACTCCCCAAAGCCTTTCCACCATCGATCAGGCACAAGTCAGGAGTGTGATGGAATACTCTCCACTTGCCTGGATGAGTGCAGCTCCAAAAACACTGGAGAAGCTCGACACCATCCAAGATAAAGCAGCCCGCTTCATTGGCACCCCATCCACCACCCGAAACATCCACAGGATGCACTGCAGCAACTCGCCAAGGCTTCTTCGACAGCACCTCTCAAACACGCGACCTCTACCACCAGAAGGAAAAGAGCAGCAGGTACATGCGAACAACACCTCCTGCAAGTTTCCCTTCAAGTCACACACCATCCCGACTTGGAAATATATCGCCGTTCCTTCATTTTCGCTGGGTCAAAATCCTTGAACTCCCTTCTTAACAGCACTGTGGGAGAACCTTCACCACACGGACTGCAGCGGTTCAAGTCAGCGGTTCACCACCACCTTCTCAAGGGCAATTAGGGATGGGCAATAAATGCTGGCCTCGCCAGCGACGCCCACATCCCATGAACGAAGAAAAAAAATCTCTCCCCTTATGACAACCCTCTCATCCCAGGAATCAATCTGGATAACATTCGTTGCACTGCCACTAAGGCAAGTTTATCCTTCCTTAGATATGGAGACCAAAACAGTACACAGTATTCCAGGTGTGGTCTCACCAAATCCCTGTACAATTGTAACAAAACTTCCGTACTCTTGTACTCCAACCCTCTTGCAATAAATTCCGACATACCAATTGCCTTCCTAATTGCTTGCTGTACCTGCATATTAACTCTCTTTTTTGTGGACAAGTTCACCCAATTTCTCGGAATAACAACATTTAATAGTTTCTCACCATTTAAAATATATTCCGTTTCTCTATTATTTCTACCAAAGTGAATAACCTCACATTTCCCCACATTATACTCCATCTGCCACCTTCTCGTCCACATTTAATCTGTCTATATCCCTTTGCAGAATCTTTGTGTCCTCCTCCCAGCTTACTTACCCACCTAGCTTTGCATCGTCAAGACACTTGGTACATTGGTCAGTACTGAGGGAGTGCAGTACTGTCGGAGGGTCAGTATTGAGGGATCGCAGTACTGTCGGAGTGGCAGTACTGAGTGAGTGCTGAACGTTCGGAGGGGCAGTAATGATGGAACGCGACAATTTCGAAGGTGCCAACTTTTGTAGGACACATTAAACAGAGGGCGCATCTGCCCGCTCAGGTAGATGTAAAAGATCCACCGGCAATATTCAAAATAGTGTAGAGGAGCTCTTCCCGGTGTCTTGGCCAATATTTATCCACCAACCAACATCACTGAAACTGATTTTCTTCTCATTTATCTCAATGAAATGTGTGGGATCTTGATGTGTGCAAATTGGCTGCTGCGTTTCCTACATTACCACCGTGACTGCACTTCACAATGTACTTCATTGACTGTTTTGGGACGTCCTGAGGTCTTGAAAGGCGCGATACAAAGGCAAGTTCTTTCCTTCTTTCAGACCTCCCGTGAAACCCATCTCTTGCTTCAAGCTTTTGTCAACCCTCCTAATTTCTCCTTCTTTTGGGCCTTCTTTCGGGCACTATCTGGTCCTTCTCTCCTCTGCCAAAACTGCTCACTATTCCAGGATCATCCTGGAATGTAAAGATAACCCCCGGCTTCTCTTCTCCACCAGAAACCATCTTCTTAACCCCCTCTCCCCTGTCCCCTTCCACCATCACCTCCAACGAAAAGTGCGAGAAGCTCATGGAATTCTTTGTCACTAAGATGGAGACCATCCGTTCAGCTGCCTCGCTTCCCCTAGCCCACCGAGGCAAACTTCCCCTACGGCTCCCCCCTGCCCAAGCCCTGAACTCACATCTTTCTCTTGTTTCTCTCCTGTTTCCACTCATACCCTCTCCGAGCTCATCTTGACCATGAGACCCACCTCCTGCTCCCTCAGCCCTATTCCCACTAAACTGCTGACCACCCAACTTCCCTTCTCGGGCCCCATGTTAGCTGATATTGTTAACGGTTCCCTCTTCTCAGGTACTGTCCTCCTCCACTTCAAATCTGCAGTCATTACCCTATCCTCAAAAAAACACTCTTGACCCCTTTGTCCTTGCAAACTATCGCCTCCATCTCCAATGTCCCTTTCCTCTCCAAATTTATTTAACGTGTTGTCATCTCTCAAATCCGTGCCCATCTTTCCCACAACTCCATGTTTGAATCCCTCCAATCAGGTATCCGCTCCTGTCACAGTACTGAAATGGCCCTTATAAAAGTCACAATTGACATCCTATGTGACTGAGACTGTGGTAAACTATCCCTCCTCATCCTTCTCGACCTGTCCGCAGCCTTTCACACGGTTGACCGCACCATCCTCCTCCAAGGCCTGACCTCCATTGTCCAGCTGGGAGGGACTGCGCTCGCCTGGTTCCATTCTTATCTATCCAGTGGTAACCAGTGAATAACCTGCAATGGCTTCTCATCCTTCTACCTCATCGTTACATCTGGAGTCCCCCAAGGATCGATTATTGTCCTCCTCCTATTTCTAATCGACATGCTGTCCCTCGGCGTCATCATCCGAAAACACAAAATCAGATTCCACATGTACAATGTCAACACCCAGCTCAACCTCACAACCACCTCTCTCGACCCTTCCACTGTCTCTCATTTGTCACATTGCTTGTCTGACATTCAGTACTGGATCAGCAACAATTTCCTGCGACTCAATATTGGGAAGAGCAAAGTCATTGTTTTTGGTCCCTGCCACAAACTCTGTTCCCAAACCAGCGACTCCATCTGTCTCCCTGGCCGTTCGCAACCTTGGCGTCCTATTTGACCATGAGATGAGCTTCTGAACATAAACCAGTTCCATCATTAAGACCGCCTACTTCACCTCCCGAACATCACCCCCGTCTCTGCCCCTGCCTCAGTTCATCTGCTGCTGAAACCCTCATCCATGCCTTTGTTACCTCCAGACTGGACGATTAAAGCGGTCTTCTGGCCGGACTCTTATCTTCGACACTCCAGAAACTTGAGCGCATCCACAACTCTGCTGCTCGTATCCAAACTCGCACCAAGTCCCTTTCTCCCATCATCCCTGTGCTCGCTGATCTACATTGGCTCGAGATCCGGGAGCGCCTCGATTTTAAAATTCTCATCCTTGTTTTCAATTCCCTCCATGGCCTCGCCCCTCCGAACATCTGTCACCTCCTCCAACCCCACAACCCTCCGCGACCTCTGCGATCTTCCAATTCTGGCCTCTTGCGCATTCCCGATTTTAATCGCTGCACCATTGGCGGCCATGCCTTCTGCTGTCTCGGCCCGAAGCTCTGGAATTCCCTCCCTAAACCTCTCCACCTCTCCACCTCTCTCTCCTCCTTGAAGGCACTCTTAAAACCTACCTCTTTGACCCCGTCCTAATGTCTCCTTATGTGGCTCAGTGTCAAATTGTGTTTGCTCATCGCTCCCGTAAAGTGCATTGAGACGTTTTACTGCGTTAAAGGTGCTGTATAAAGGCAAGTTGTTGATGTTCTTGTTTCCGCTTGTAGAGGGGTCTGGGAGAGTGAATCAACATGAAAAAGGGGGACCAAGGACTGCAGATATAGAGACAGCCCCCAGATTGTGTCGTCAAAAAGATGGATGTCTGTGAGTGAGCCAATATGTAAAATGGTTCCAAGGACTGTAGATATTTAGGAAGTCCCCAGATTCTGTCATTATTTACAGGGGTCGGTGAGAGTGAGTCGATATTTACAGGGGTACCAATGGTGGGGCTCATTCTGGGCTGCAGTAGGACAATGGGTCAATGAACAGACAGGAAGGGCCCGGGGTGGGGCTCAGTCTGGGATGCAGTGGGACACTGGGTCAATGTAGAGACAGGAAGGGCCCAGGGTGGGGCTCAGTCTGGGATGCAGTGGGAGACTGGGTCAATGTACAGACAGGAATGTCCCAGGGTGGGGCTCAGTCTGGGCTGCAGTGGGACACTGGGTCAATGTACAGACAGGAAGGGCCCAGGGTGGTGCTCAGTCTGGGCTGCAATGGGACACTGAGTCAATGTACAGACAGGAAGTGCCCAGGGTGGGGCTCAGTCTGGGCAGCAGTGAGACAGTGGGTCAATGCAGAGTCTGGAAGGGTCCATGGTGGGGCTGCATTCTTACATGCACTGAAACAAAGGGAGCCCTCGTTTAACATCTCATCGGGGAATGCAGCATTAAATGGAAAATAGAATCAGGCAGAGTAGAAAACGAGCTGCCGATTCGCTGTCGCCCGTTTTGCTCTGACGCCCGATGTGAATTTGTTCTCGAATCTATTCCTTAGCCTGGCGATCTCATGGGGTTAAATTGTCAGATATCCACACAGTGAATCCTAAATTAATCTCACCAATCTGCAATATTGTCAGACACGGATCTAAACTATAATGTGAGAATCAGTGATCCGGCTAATGCTGAATTGCGGTGATACTCTCAGCTGCTTTTGCAATCGGTTATTCATTGTGTTAATTGTATGCCTATTAATTATTTGTTATTAAAATTGCTACTTGACCCTGTATGCAACTGTCTATATGTACTTATTATTGTTGTACTCAATGTTTAAACAACGGTAATTATGATTTCCAAGTCAATAAACTACGATTGTGCATGATTTGCTGTCTGACTTACATAAGAACATAAGAAATTGGAGCAGGAGTAGGCCAATCGGCCCCTCGAGCCTGCTCCGCCATTCAATAAGATCATGGCTGATCTGATCCCAACCACAAATCTAAAGAACACAACAAGTCGGAGCAGGACCCGGCCACATAGACCCTGGGCCCTCTCCGCCACCCACAGGGCATTGACCGATCCGAACTCAGCTTCATGTCCAATTTCCTGCCCGCTCCCCATAACCCCTAATTCCCTTTACTTCTAGGAAACTGTCTATTTCTGTTATAAATTTATCTAATGATGTAGCTTCCACAGCTTCCTGGGGCAGCAAATTCCACAGACCTACCACCCTCTGAGTGAAGAAGTTTCTCCTCATCTCAGTTTTGAAAGAGCAGCCCCTTATTCTAAGATTATGCCCCCTAGTTCTAGTTTCACCCATCTTTGGGAACATCCTTACTGCATCCACCCGATCAAGACCCTTCACAATCTTATATGTTTCAATAAGATCGCCTCTCATTCTTCTGAACTCCAATGAGTAGAGTCCCAATCTACTCAACCTCTCCTCATATGTCCGCCCCCTCATCCCCGGGATTAACCGAGTGAACCTTCTTTGTACTGCCTCGAGAGCAAGTATGTCTTTTCTTAAGTATGGAGACCAAAACTGTATGCAGTATTCCAGGTGCGGTCTCACCAATACCTTATATAACTGCAGCAATACCTCCTTGTTTTTATATTCTATCCCCCTAGCAATAAAAGCCAACATTCCGTTGGCTTTCTTGATCACCTGCTGCACCTGCATACCAACTTTTTGATTTTCTTGCACTAGGACCCCCAGATCCCTTTGTACTGCAGTACTTTCCAGTCTCTCGCCATTAAGAAAATAACTTGCTCTCTGATTTTTCCTGCCAAAGTGCATAACCTCACATTTTCCAATATTATATTGCATCTGCCAAATCTCCGCCCACTCACCCAGCCTGTCTATATCCCCTTGCAGGTTTTTTATGTCCTCCTCACTCTCTACTTTCCCTCCCATCTTTGTATCATCTGCAAATTTTGATATGTTGCACTCGGTCCCCTCCTCCAAATCGTTAATATAGATTGTAAAGAGTTGGGGACCCAGCACCGACCCCTGTGGAACACCACTGGTTACTGGTTGCCAGTCCGAAAATGAACCATTTATCCCAACTCTCTGCTTCCTGTTCGATAACCAATCCTCCACCCATGCCAGAATATTACCCCCAATCCCGTGATTTTTTATCTTAAGTAATAATCCTTTATGTGGCACCTTGTCGAATGCCTTCTGGAAGTCTAAATACACTACGTCCACTGGTTCCCCTTTATCCACCCTATACGTTATATCCTCGAAGAACTCAAGCAAATTTGTCAGACATGACTTCCCCTTCATAAAGCCATGCTGACTTAAAAGTGAGTGGAGATTTGGAAAGAAAGTGTTAATCCATTCACTCAGTAACATGTGGGGATCCTCATAAATGGTCGGTGAGGTGAACTCATTCAATCTGAACTGGGTGATGTAAGACAGTTCAGCGAGCAATATTAGGCATCATTCACTTCCAGACATAGGCTGGGACGTTAAACCCAGACGGTTCCTTGGTGAGGAGGTAAGGTGAAGGGGTCATAGGTTCATCTGGTCCCTTGCCATGTGTTTGTTGGTGCACTGAATACCAGCGTTATAACGGGCTTCTAACACACAATCCTATGGTTCAGAAGCGATTGTGCTCCCACTGAACCACAGCTAACACGAGTTTGGAATGAAATCAAAATCCACCTGCATGAATGAGCCAAGCTACAGATGTCAAGATATGATTAGGATTGAAGGTACAGTGTTCATGAAGATCTGAGTGACAGCATCTGGTCTCGGGGAAGACCCCAGTTTCAGTACTGAGAACTAAACCAGTGCATCGTGGCAGCAAGGGACAGGATAGGAAAAGCGGAATCTGTCGAGGTACAAAACCAGCAACAGTCTGCCCTGTGAGGAGAGGACCCATCTCCTCTCGTTCTCCAATCCTCCTTTGCCATCAGCAAATAAACGACAATATTTCTGGATCAATTTCAAAAAATGATTCCTTGTTGGTTGTCTGCTAAAAACGGAGATCAAATTTCATACCTGTTTATCAAACAGCGTGTGTCTGACTCTAAGGTGATTGAAGATGCAGCACCTCCCCCCATTAGAGAAATAGTCTCTGCTTGATCGAACCGAGCACTTCAGCTGCATTTATCCCGTGATCGAAAAAGTCTGCACTTTCCAGAAAGCCATGCGAAGGGAGAGGGAAAAGCAAGTCTGTTTCACTTTCCCTCTCTCTATCGGTTTCCCTCTCACCCCTCTCCCTCTTTCTGTTCCTCCCGAATTCTCTTTATATTTATTATTTTTCGTTCTCTATCTCCATAGAATCATAGAAGTAATAACATTACAGTTGATTGTTATAATGAAAATGATAACTGATTGAGGGGAATAAAGGTTCAATTGGACATGATAACAAATATATTGGGGAATGAATTTTCAGTTTATTGTTAGTATAGTCATCAGAACTAATACACTGGGGAATGAATTTACAGTTGTTTGTCAATAGAGTCATGATAACCAAAACACTGGGGAATGAATTTACGGATGTTTGTTAATAAAGCCATGATAACCAATACACTGGGGAATGAATTTACAGTTGTTTGTTAATATCGTCATGATAACTAATGCAATGGGAAATAATTTAAATTGTTTGTTAATATAGTCATGATAACCAAGATGCTGGGGAAGGAATTCACAGTTGTATGTTAATATAGTCATGATAACTAATACATCGGGGAATGAATTTACAGTTGTTTGTTCATGTAGTCATGATAAATAACACACTGGGGGAATGAACTTCGAGTTGATTGTTAATATAGTCATGATAAGCACGACACAGGGGAATGAAGTTCGTTGCTTGTTAATATAGTCATGGTAACCAATTCACTGGGGGAACGAATTTACAATTGTTTGTTGATACAATCATGATAACCAATACAATAGAGAATTAATTTACAGTTGTTTGTTAAAATTTCCATGATAACCAATACACTGGGGGAATCGATTTACAGTTGTTTGTTAATAAAGTCGTGATAACCAATACACTGGAGAATGAATTTACAGTTGTTTGTTAATAAAGTCGTGATAACCAATGCACTGGGGAATGAATTAACAGTTGTTTGTTAATATAGTTATGATAACCAATACACTGGGGAATGAATTTACAGTTGTTTGTTAATAAAGTCGTGATAACCAATGCACTGGGGAATGAATTAACAGTTGTTTGTTAATATAGTTATGATAACCAATACACTGGGGAATGAAATTACAGTTGTTTGTTAATAAAGTCGTGATAACCAATACACTGGGGAATGAATTCAAAGTTCTTTGTTAAGGTAGTCATGATAATCAATACACTGGGGCATGAATTTACAGTGGTTTGTTAATATAGTCATGATAACTAATGCTTCGGGGAATTAATTTACAGTTGTATGTTGATATAGTCATGATAACGAATACATTAGGGAATGAACTTACAGTTGTTTGTTGTTATAGTCATGATAACCAACACATTGGGTAATGAATTTACAGTTGTTTGTTGAAATAGTCATGAGAACCAATACACTGGGGAATTAATTCGCAGTTGTTTGTTAATATAGTCATGATAAGCACGACACAGGGGAATGAATTTAGTTGCTTGTTAATATAGTCATGGTAACCAATTCACTGGGGGAATGAATTTACAATTGTTTGTTGATACAATCATGATAACCAATACAATAGAGAATTAATTCAGAGTTGTTTGTTAAAATTGCCATGATAACCAATACACTGGGGGAATCGATTTACAGTTGTTTGTTAATAAAGTCGTGATAACCAATACACTGGGGAATGAATTTACAGTTGTTTATTAATAAAGTCGTGATGACCAATACACTGGGGAATGAAATTACAGTTGTTTGTTAACATAGTCATGATAACCAATGCACCGTGGAATGAATTCAAAGTTCTTTGTTAAGGTAGTCATGATAGCCAATGCACTGGGGCATGAATTTACAGTTGTATGTTGATATAGTCATGATAACGAATACATTAGGGAATGAACTTACAGTTGTTTGTTAATATAGTCATGATAACCAACATATTGGGGAATGAATTTCCTGTTGTTTGTTAATATAGTCTTGATAACTAATGCATTAGGGAATGAATTTACAGTTGTTTGTTAACATAGTCATGACAACCAATACACTGGGGTAATGAATTTTCAGTTGTGTGTTATTATAGTCATGATAACCAACACATTGGGGAATGAATTTACAGTTGTTTGTTAATATAGTCATGATAACCAATACACTGGGGAATTAATTTACAATTGTTTGTTAATATAGTCATGAGAACCAATACACTGGGGAATGTATTTAAAGTTGTTTGTTTGTATATTCATGATAACAAATACACTGTGGAATGAATTTAAAGTTCTTTGTTAAGGTAGTCATGATAACCAATACAATCGGGAATGAATTTACTGTCGTTTGTCAATAGAGTCATGATAACCAATACAGTGGGGAATGAATTTACAGCTCTTTGTTCACATCGACATTTTTTTTTTTCATTCGTTCACGGGATGTGGGCGTCGCTGGCAAGGCTGTCATTTATTGCCCATCCCGAGCGAGATTTTTACAACTGAGTGGTTTGCTCGGCCATTTCAGAATCAACCACATTGCTGTGGGTCTGGATTCACATGTTGGCCAGACCGGGTAAGGACGGCAGGTTTCCTTTCCTAAAGGACATTCGTGAACCAGATGGGTTTTTACGAAAATCCGGTAGTTTCATGGCTATCATTACTGATACTAGTATTTTAATTCCAGATTTTTATTTAATTAATTGAATTTAAATTCGCCAGCCGCCGTGGTGGGATTTGAACTCGTAACTCCGGATTTTAGTTCAGGCCTTTGGATTACTAGCCCAGTAACATAACCACTACGCTACCGTACCCGTACCGACATAATGACTAATACACTGGGGAACGAATTTGCAGTTCTGTGTTGATTTAAGTCATGATAACTAATAAACTAGGGAACGAATTAACACTTGTTTATTCATATAGTCAAGATAATAAATACAATGGAGATTGAATTTACAGTTGTTTGTTATTGTAGTCATGATAATCAATACATTGGTGAAATGAATTTAATTGGTTTGTTCTTTTAGTCATGATAACCAATACACTGGAGAATGGATTTACAGTTGTTTGTTCAGATGGTCATAATAACTAATACACTGGGAAAACAATTTACAGTTGTTTGTTAATATCGTCATGATAACCAATACACTGAGGAATGGATTTACATGTGTTACTTTAGTCCTGCAAACCAATACATTGTGCGAATGAATTTACAATTGTTTGTTAATATCGTCATGATAGCCAATACACTGGGGAAATGAATTGACAGTTGATTGTTCACATTGTCATGATAACCAATGCACTGTGGAATGGATTGACAGTTGAATGTTCATATAGTCATAATAACGAATACATGGGGAAGTCAATTGACAGTTGTTTGTTAGTATAGTCATGATAACCAATACACTGGCGAATGAATTTACAGTGTTGTGTTAATATACTCATGATAACTCAGACACTGGGGAATGAAATTACAGTTGTTAATTTAGTCAATATAACAAAAAAATTGGGGAAGGAATTTATATTTGTTTGTGCATGTCGTCATGAAAACCAATACACTGGGGAATTAATTTTCATTTGTTTGTTAATACAGTCATTATAACATATACACTGCGGAATGAATTTACATATGTTTGTAAATATAGTCATGAGAAGTAATACACTGGGGAATGAATTCACAGTTGTTTGTTAACAGAGTCATGATAACCACAACACTGGGAAATCAATTTACATTTGTTTGCTAATATAGTCATGATAAACAATTCACTGGGGAATGAATTTACAGTTTTTTAATATGCTCAGGATAACTCACACACTGGGGAATGACTTTACAGTTGATTTTTAATATAGTCAAAATAACGAATACACTGGGGATGAAATTACAGTTGATTGTTCATATAGTCATAATAAAGAATACATTGGGGAATCAATTTACAGTTTTGTGTTAATAGAGTCATGATAACAATGACACTGGGCAATGAATTTACAGTTGTTTGTCAATAGAGCCATGATAACCAATACACTGGAGAATGAATTTACAAACTGTAAATTTGATTATCATGAATATAGTCATGATAATCAAAACATTGGGGAATGAATTTGCAGTTGTTTGTTGATATAGTCATGATATCCAATACACTGGTGAAGGAATTTACAGTTGGATGTTCATATAGTCATGATAACTAATACATTGGGGAATGAATTTACAGTTTTTTGTTAATATATTCCTTACAACCAAATCATCGGGGAATGAATTTACAGTTCTTTGTTAATGTAGTCATGACAAATAACACACTGGGGGAATGAATTTAGAATTGTTTGCTGATATAGTCACGATAACCAAGACACCGGAGAATGAATTTAGTTGCTTGTTAATAAAATCATGGTAACCAATACACTGAGGGAACGAATTTACAATTGTTTGTTGATACCATCATGATAACCAATACAATGGGGAAGTAATTTAGAGTTGTTTGTTAATATAGTCATGATAACCAATGCATCGGTGAATTAAATTACAGTTGATTGTTAAAATAGTCATGATAACCAATACACTGGGGAATGAATTTACATTGTTTGTTAAAATAGTCATGATAACCAAGACACGGGGGAATGAATTTGCAGTTGTTTGTTAATATAGTCATGATAACTAATGCAATGGGAAATAATTTAAATTGTTTGTTAATATAGTCATGATAACCAAGATGCTGGGGAAGGAATCTACAGTGGTTTGTTAATATAGTCATGATAATTAACACACTGGGGGAATGAATTTCGAATTGTTTGTTAACATAGTCATGATAACCAAGACACTGGGGAATGATTTTAGTTGCTTGTTAATTTCGCCATGGTGTGCAATACACTGAGGGAACGAATTTACAATTGTTTGTTCATACAATCATGCTAGCCAATACAATGGGGAAGTAATTTAGAGTTGTTTGTTAAAATAGTCATGATAACCAATACACTGGGGGAATGGATTTACAGTTGTTTGTTAATGTAATCATGATATCGAATACATCGGCCAAACAATTTGCAGTTATTTGTAACTATAGTCATGATAACTAATACGTTGGTGAATGAATTTACAGTTGTTTGTTAATATAGACTTTATAATCGATACACTGGGGGCATGAATTTACAGTGGTTTGTTAATATAGTCATGATAACTAATGCAGCGGGGAATTAATTTACAGTTGTATGTTAATATAGTCATGATAACTAATACAATGGGGAATGAATTTACAGTTGTTTGTTAATGTAGTCATAATAACTAATACATTGGGGAATGAATTTACAGTTGTTTGTTAACATATTCATGATGACCAACACACTGGGGGAATGAATTTTCAGTTGTTTGTTAATATAGGCATGATAACCAACACATTGGGGAATGAATTTACAGTTGTTTGTTGATAAAGTCATGACAACTAATACATTGGGAAATGAATTTACAGTTGTTTATGAATATTGTCTTGACAACCAATACACTGGTGGAATGAATTTACAGTTGATTGTTAATATGGTCATGATAACAAATACACTGGTGAATGAATTTATAGTTGATTGTTAATATAGTCATGATAACAAATACACTGGTGAATGAATTTATAGTTGAATGTTAATATAGTGATGATAACCGATACACTGGGGAGTGGATTGACGGTAGTATGTTAACAGAGTCATGACAACAAATCCACTGGGGAGTGAATTTACAGTTGATTGTGGATATATTCATCATAACTAATACACTGGGGAATGAATGGACAATTGTTTGTTAACAGTCTCATGATAACCAATACACTGGGGAATGATTTTACATTTGGGTGTCAATATCGTCATGATAACCAACACACTGGAGAATGAATTTACAGTTGATTATTAACCTCGTTATGAAAACCAATACACCGGGGAATGAATCTACAGTCGTTGGCGCAGATAGTAATTATAACCAATACACTGGCGAATGAATTTACAGTTGTTTGTTAAAATTGTCATGACAACCAATACACTGGGGAATTAATTTAAAGTTATTTGTTAATATAGTCATGATAACTAATACACTGGGGATGGATTTACAGTTGAACCTTAACAAATTCATGACAACAAATCCACTGGGGAATGAATTCACATTTGATTGTGAATATAATCATTCTAATCAATTCACTGGGGAATGAAGTTACAGTTGTTTGTTGACATAGTCATGATAACCAACACACTGGAGAATTAATTTACAGTTCATTGTTTATATAGTCATGATAACAAATACACTGGTGAATGAATTTATAGTTGATTATTAATATAGTTATGATAACCAGATGCACCGGGGAATGGATTCACAGCAGTTTGTTGATGTCGTCATGAAAACTAATGCACTGGGGAATGAATTTACAGTTGATTGTGAATATAGTCATGTTAACAAATACACTGGGGAGTGGATTTACAGTTGTTTGTGAAAATAGTCATGCCAACCAATACACTGGGGAATGAATTTACAGTAGATTGTTAATATTGTCATGAGAACCAATAAATTGCGAAAATAATTTACATTTGTTTGTTCATATAGTCATGATAACAAATACATTGGGGAATGAATTTACAATTGTTTGTCAATATAGTCATTATAACAATCACATTGTGAAATGAATTTACAGTTTTATGTTGAAAGTGTCATGATAAGCAATGCACTGGGGAATGGATTTACAGTTGTTTGTGAACAGATTCATGAGAACCGATACACTGGGGAATTAATTTACAGTTGTTTCTTAATATATTCATGATAATCAATACACTGTGGAATTAACTTACAGTTAACTGTTAAAAGAGGCATGATTGCCAATACAATGGGGAATGGATTTACAGTTCTTTATTAATTGAGTCATCAGAACTAATAAACTGTGGAATGAATTTGCAGTGGTTTGTTGATACAGTCATTGTAACCAATAGACGGGGGAATCAATTTACCGTTGTCTGTTAAAAGAGTCATGATTACCAATACACAGGGGAATGAATTTACAGTTGTTTGTTCACATCGACATGGTAACCAAAACACTGAGGAATAAATTTACAGTTGTTAGTTATTATAGTCATGATAACCAATATACTGGGTAATGAATTTAAAGTTGTCTTTTTACAGAGTCCTCGTAACCAATTCACCGCGGAATGAATTTACACTTGTTTGTTGATGTAGTCATGATAACAAATCCACGGGGGAATGAATTGACAGTTGTTGGCGAATATAGTAATTCCAATCACTACATTGGGGAATGAATTTACAGTTGTAAGTTAATATAGTGATGCGAACCAAAACACAGAAGAATGAATTTCCAGTTGTTTGTTAACATAGTCATAATAACAAATACACTGAGGAATGAATTTACAGTTGTTTGTTGATATAGTCATGATAACCAATACACTGGGGAATGGATTTACAGCTGTTTGTTAATATAGCCATTATTGCCAATTCACTGGGGAATGAATTTACAGTTGTTTGTTGATGGAGTCATGATAACCAATACACTGGGGAATGAATTTAAACTTGTTTGTTGATAGAGCCATGATAACCAATACACTGGGGAATGAATTTCCAGTTGTTTGTTAATATAGTCATTATAACAAATACACTGGGGAATGAATTTACAGTTATATGTTAATAGATTCAGGATAACCAAAACACAGAACAATGAATTTACAGTTGTTTGTTCATAGAGTCATGATAAACAATGCACTGGGGAATGGAGTTGCAATTGTTTGTTAATATCGTCATGACAGCAAACGCACTGGTGAATGAAATTGCAGTTGTTTGTTAATGTAGTCATGATAACCAATACACTGGGGAATGAATTTCCAGTTGTTTGTTGACAGAGCCAATGATATCCAATACACTGGGGATTGAATTTCCAGTTGTTTGTTAATATAGTCATGACAACCACAACACTGGGGAATGGATTTACAGCTGTTTGTTAATATTGCCATTATTGCCAATACACTGGGGAATGAATTTACAGTTGTTTGTTAACAGAGTCATGATAACCAATACACTGTGGAATGAATTTACAGTGTTTTGTTGATATAGTCATGATAACCAACAGACTGGGGATTAAATTTACAGTTGTTTGTTAATATAGTCATGATATCCAATATACTGGGGAATGAATTTAAACTTGTTTGTTGATAGAGCCATGATAACCAATGCACTGGGGAATGAATTTCCAGTTGTTTGTTAATATAGTCATTATAACAAATACACTGAGGAATGAATTTACAGTTGTTTGTTAATGTAGTCATGACAACCAATACACTGGGGAATGAATTTACAGTTGTTTGTTCATAGACTCATGATAAACAATGCACTGGGGAATGAAGTTGCAATTGTTTGTTAATATCGTCATGACAGCAAACGCACTGGTGAATGAAATTGCAGTTGTTTGTTAATGTCGTCATGATAACCAATGCACTGGGGAATGAAATTAAAGTTGTTTGTTGATCGAGCCATGATAACCAATACACTGGGGAATGAATTTACAGTTGTTTGTTAATATAGTCATTATAACAAATACACTGAGGAATGAATTTACAGTTGTTTGTTGATATAGTCATGATAACCAATACATTGGGAATGGATTTACAGCTGTTTGTTAATATAGCCATTATTGCCAATACACTGGGGAATGAATTTACAATTATTTGTCAATAGATTCAGGATAACCAAAACACAGAAGAATTAATCTACATTTGTTTGTTCATAGAGTCATGATAAACAATGCACTGGGGAATGAAGTTGCAATTGTTTGTTAATATCGTCATGACAGCAAACGCACTGGTGAATGAAATTGCAGTTGTTTGTTAATGTAGTCATGATAACCAATACACTGAGGAATGAAATTAAAGTTGTTTGTTGACAGAGCCATGTTAACCAATACACTGGGGAATGAAATAAAAGTTGTTTGTTAATATAGTCAATATAACAAATACACTGAGGAATGAATTTACAGTTGTTTGTTAATATAGTCATGACAACCACAACACTGGGGAATGGATTTACAGCTGTTTGTTAATATTGCCATTATTGCCAATACACTGGGGAATGAATTTACAGTTGATTGTTAACAGAGTCATGATAACCAATACACTGTGGAATGAATTTACAGTGGTTTGTTGATATAGTCATGATAACCAACAGACTGGCGATTAAATTTACAGTTGTTTGTTAATATAGTCATGATAACCAATATACTGGGGAATGAATTTACAATTGTTTCTGAACAGAGTCATGCGAAACAATACACCGGGGAATGAATTTACAGTTGTTTGATGATATAGTCATGAAAGCAAATCCACTGGGGAATGAATTGTCAGTTATTTGTTAATATCGTCATTATAACAATTACACTGGGGAATGAATTTACAGTTGTTTGTTGAAATAGACATGATAAACAATGCACTGGGGAATGAATTTACAGTTAATTGTGATTATAGTCATGATAACAAATACACTGGGGAGTGGATTTACAGTTGTTTGTAAAAATAGTCATGACAACCAATACACTGGGGAATGAATTTAAAGTTGTTTGTTAATATAGTCATTATAACAAATACACTGAGGAATGAATTTACAGTTGTTTGTTTATATAGTCATGATAACCAATACATTGGGGAAGGAATTTACAGTTGTTTGTTACGAGAGTCATGACAACCACAACACTGGGGAATGGATTTACAGCTGTTTGTTAATATAGCCATTATTGCCAATACACAGGGGAATGAATTTACAGTTGTTTGTTAACAGAGTCATGATAACCAATACACTGTGGAATGAATTTACAGTGGTTTGTTGATATAGTCATGATAACCAATACACTGGGGAATGAATTTACAGTAGATTGTTAATATTGTCATGAGAACCAATAAATTACGAAAATAATTTACATTTGTTTGTTCATACAGTCATGATAACAAATACATTGGGGAATGAATTTATAGTTGATTGTCAATATAGTCATTACAACAATCACATTGTGAAATGAATTTACAGTTTTTTGTTGAAAGTGTCATGATAAGCAATGCACTGGGGAATGGATTTACAGTTGATTGTTAATATAGTCATGACAACCAATACACTGGGGAATGAATTTACAGTTGTTTGTTAATATTGTCATGACAACCAATACACTGGGGAATGAATTTACAGTTGTTTGTTAATATTGTCATGATAACAAATACACTGGAGAAAGAAATTACAGTTGTTTGTGAATGGAATCATGGTAACCAATACACTGTGGTGTAAATTTACAGTGGTTTGTTGACATAGTCATTACAACCAAGAGACTGGGGAATAAATTTACAGTTGTTTGTTAAAAGTGTCATGATTACCAATACACTGGGGAATGAATTTACTGTTGTTTGTTAAAAGAGTCATGATTACCAATACACTGGGGAATGAATTTACAGTTGTTTCTTCACAGATTCATAATAACCAATACACTGGGGAATGACATTGCAATTCTTTGTTAATATAGTCATGATATCCAATACACTGGGGAATGAATTTACAGTTGTTTGTTATTATTGTCATGGTAACCAATACACTGAGGAATTAATTTACAGTAGTTTGTTGATGTAGTCATGATAACCAACACACTGGAGAAAGAATTTACATTTGATTGTTAACATAGTCATGATAACAAATACACTGGTGAATGAATTTATAGTTGATTGTTAAAATTGTCATGTTAACCAATAAATTAGGAAATGAATTTACATTTGTTTGTTCAGATCGTCATGACAACAAATACATTGGGGAATGAATTTACAGTGCTTTGTTAATATAGTCATAATAACCAATGCACTGCAGAATGAAATTACAGCTGTTTCTTAATATTGTCATGATAAAAATTACACTGGTGAATGAAATTGCAGTTGTTTGTTAATGTAGTCATGAAAACCAATACACTGGGGAATGAAGTTATAGTTGTTTGTTGATATAATCATGATAACGAATACACTGGTAATGAATTTGAAGTTGTTTGTTAATATAGTCATTACAACAATCGCAATGTGAAATGAATTTACAGTTGTTTGTTGAAAGAGTCATGATAACCACTGCACTGGGAAATGGATTTACAATTGCTTGTTAATATCATCATGATGCCAAATAAACTGGGGAATGAATTTACAGTTGTTTCTTAATATAGTCATGATAACCAATACACTGGGGAATGGATTTACAGTTGTTTGTTAATAGAGTCATGATAACCTATACACTGGTGAATGAATTTTCAGTTGTTCGTTAATATAGTCATTATAACAAATACACAGAGGAATGAATTTACAGTTGTTCCTTAATATAGTCATGATAACCAACACATTGAGGAATGAATTTACAGTTGATTCTTAAGATAGTCATGATTGCCAATACACTGGGGAATGAATTTACAGTTTTTTTTAACAGCGTCATGATAACCAAAACAATGTGGAATGGATTTACAGTGGTTTGTTGATATAGGCATTATAACCAATAGACTGGGGAATGAAATTACAATTATTTGTTCAAAGAGTCATGATCACCAATACACTGGGGATTTAATTTACAGTTGTTTTTTCATATAGCCATGATAACCAATATACTGGGGAATGAATTTACAGTTGTTTCTTAATCGAGTCATACTAACTAATACATCGGGGAATGAATTTACAGTTGTTTGTTGATATAGTCATGATAACAAATACACTTGGCAGTGATTTTACAGTTGTTTGTGAAAGTAGTCATGACAACCAAGACACGGGGGACTGAATTTACAGTTGTTTGTTTATATTGTCATGAGAACCAATGAATTAGGAAAATAATTTACATTTATTTGTTCATACAGTCATGATAACAAACACATTGAGGAATGAATTTACAGTTGTTTGTCAATATAGTCATTATAACAATCACATTGTGAAATGAATTTACAGTTTTATGTTGAAACTGTCATGATGAACATTACACTGGGGAATGAATTTACAGTTGTTTGTGAACTGATTCATGAGAACCAATACACTGAGGAATTAATTTACAGTTGTTTCTTAATATATTCATGATAACCAATACACTGTGGAATTAACTTAGAGTTAATTGTTAATCGAGTCATGATAACCAATACAATGGGGAATGGATTTACAGCTGTTTGCTCATATTGTCATGATTGCCAATACACTGGGGAATGAATTTACAGTTGTTTATTAATTGAGTCATGAGAACTAATAAACTGTGGAATGAATTTGCAGTGGTTTGTTGATACAGTCAATGTAACCAATAGAATGGGGAATTAATTCACCGTTGTTTGTTCACATCGTCATGATAACCAAAACACTGAGGAATAAATTTACAATTGTTCGTTATTATAGTCATGATAACCAATATACTGGGGAATGAATTTCAAGTCGTCTTTTTACAGTGTCCTCGTAACCAATTCACCGGGGAATGAATTTACACTTGTTTGTTGATATAGTCATGATAACAAATCCACGGGGGAATGAATTCACAGTGGTTGGCGAATATAGCAATTCCAGCCAATACACTGGGGAATGAATTTACAGTTGTTTCTCATAGAGTCATGATTACCAATACACTGGGGAATGAATTTACAGTTGTTTGTTAATATAGTGATGCTAACCAAAACACAGAAGAATGAATTTAGAGTTGTTTGTTCATAGAGTCATGATAACCATTGCACTGGGGAATGAAGTTGCACTTGTTTGTTCATATCGTCATGACAACAAACACACTGGTGAATGAAATTGCAGTTGTTTGTTAATGTCGTCATGACAACCAATACACTGGGGAATGAATTTCCAGTTGTTTGTTAATATAGTCATTATAACAAATACACTGAGGAATGAATTTACAGTTGTTTGTTAATTTCGTCATGATAACCAATACATTGGGGAAGGAATTTACAGTTGTTTGTTAAGAGAGTCATGACAACCACAACACTGGGGAATGGATTTACAGCTGTTTGTTAATATAGCCATTATTGCCAATACACAGGGGAATGAATTTACAGTTGTCTGTTCACAGAGTCATGATAACCAATACCCTGTGGAATGAATTTACAGTGGTTTGTTGATATAGTCATGATAACCTATATACTGGGGAATGAATTTACAGTTGTTTCTGAAGAGAATCATGCGAAACAATACACCGGGGAATGAATTTACAGTTGTTTGTTGATATTGTCATGAACGCAAATCCACTGGGGAATGAATTGTCAGTTATTTGTTGATATCGTCATTACAACAATTACACTGGGGAATGAATTGACACTTGTTTGTTAAAATAGACATGATAAACAATGCACTCGAGAATAAATTGACAGTTGATTGTGAAGAAAGTCATGATAACAAATGCACTGGGGAGTGGATTTACAGTTGTTTGTGAAAATAGTCGTGCCAACCAATACACTGGGGAATGAATTTACAGTAGATTGTTAATATTGTCATGAGAACCAATAAATTACGAAAATAATTTACATTTGTTTGTTCATATAGTCATGATAACAAATACATTGAGGAATGAATTTATAGTTGATTGTCAATATAGTCATTACAACAATCATATTGTGAAATGAATTTACAGTTTTTTGTTGAAAGTGTCATGATAAGCAATGCACTGGGGAATGGATTTACAGTTGATTGTTAATATAGTCATGACAACCAATACACTGGAGAATGAATTTACAGTTGTTTGTTAATATTGTTATGAGAACCAATAAATTACGAAAAGCATTTACAGTTGTTCGTTCATATCGTCATGATAACAAATACATTGGGGAATGAATTTATAGTTGTTTGTTAATATTGTTATGAGAACCAATAAATTACGAAAAGCATTTAAAGTTGTTCGTTCATATAGTCATGATAACAAATACGTTGGGGAATGAATTTACAGTGCTTTGTTAAGATAGTCACAATGAGGAATGAATTACCAGTTGTTTGTTAATATTGTCATGACAATCAATACACTGGGGAATGAACTTACAGTTGTTTGTTAATATTGTCATGATAACAAATACACTGGAGAAATAAATTACAGTTGTTTGTTAATGGAATCATGGTAACCAATACACTGTGGTGTAAATTTACAGTGGTTTGTTGACATAGTCATTGCAACCAAGAGACTGGGGAATAAATTTACAGTTGTTTGTTAAAAGAGTCATGATTACCAATACACTGGGGAATGAATTTACAGTTGTTTGTAAATATAGTCATGATAACCAATATACTGGGGAATGAATTTACAGTTGTTTGTTCACAGATTCATAATAACCAATACACTGGGGAATGAAATTGCAATTCTTTGTTAATATAGTCATGATAACCAATACACTGGGGAATGAATTTACAGTTGTTTGTTATTATTGTCATGATAACCAATACATTGAGGAATTAATTTACAGTAGTTTCTTGATGTAGTCATGATAACCAACACACTGGAGAAAGAATTTACATTCGATTGTTAACATAGTCATGATAACAAATACACTGGTGAATGAATTTATCGTTGATTGTTAATATAGTTATGATTACCAAGACACTGGGGGATGGATTTACAGCTGTTTGTTGATTCTGTCATGAAAACTAATACACTGGGGAATGAATTTACAGTTGTTTGTTAAAATTGTCATGTTAACCAATAAATTAGGAAATGAATTTACATTTGTTTGTTCAGATCGTCATGACAACAAATACATTGGGGAATGAATTTACAATGCTTTGTTAATATTGTCATAATAACCAATACACTGCAGAATGAATTTACAGTTGTTTGTTAATATTGTTATGAGAACCAATAAATTACGAAAAGCATTTACAGTTGTTCGTTCATATCGTCCTGATAACAAATACATTGGGGAATGAATTTATAGTTGTTTGTTAATATTGTTATGAGAACCAATAAATTACGAAAAGCATTTAAAGTTGTTCGATCATATAGTCATGATAACAAATACATTGGGGAATGAATTTACAGTGCTTTGTTAAGATAGTCACAATGAGGAATGAATTACCAGTTGTTTGTTAATATTGTCATGACAATCAATACACTGGGGAATGAACTTACAGTTGTTTGTTAATATTGTCATGATAACAAATACACTGGAGAAAGAAATTACAGTTGTTTGTTAATGGAATCATGGTAACCAATACACTGTGGTGTAAATTTACAGTGGTTTGTTGACATAGTCATTGCAACCAAGAGACTGGGGAATAAATTTACAGTTGTTTGTTAAAAGAGTCATGATTACCAATACACTGGGGAATGAATTTACAGTTGTTTGTAAATATAGTCATGATAACCAATATACTGGGGAATGAATTTACAGTTGTTTGTTCACAGATTCATAATAACCAATAAATTGGGAAATGAAATTGCAATTCTTTGTTAATATTGTCATGATAACCAATACACTGGGGAATGAATTTACAGTTGTTTGTTATTATTGTCATGATAACCAATACATTGAGGAATTAATTTACAGTAGTTTCTTGATGTAGTCATGATAACCAACACACTGGAGAAAGAATTTACATTCGATTGTTAACATCGTCATGATAACAAATACACTGGTGAATGAATTTATAGTTGATTGTTAATATAGTTATGATTAACAAGACACTTGGGGATGGATTTACAGCTGTTTGTTGATTTTGTCATGAAAACTAATACACTGGGGAATGAATTTACAGTTGTTTGTTAAAATTGTCATGTTAACCAATAAATTAGGAAATGAATTTACATTTGTTTGTTCAGATCGTCATGACAACAAATACATTGGGGAATGAATTTACAGTGCTTTGTTAATATTGTCATAATAACCAATACACTGCAGAATGATATTACAGCTGTTTCTTAATATTGTCATGATAAAAAATACACTGGTGAATGAAGTTGCAGTTGTTTGTTAATGTAGTCGTGAAAACCAATACACTGGGTAATGAAGTTATAGTTGTTTGTTGATATAATCATGATAACCAATACACTGGGTAATGAATTTGAAGTTGTTTGTTAATATAGTCATTACAACAATCGCAATGTGAAATGAATTTACAGTTGTTTGTTGAAAGAATCATGATAACCAATGCACTGGGATATGGATTTACAATTGCTTGTTAATATCATCATGATACCAAATAAACTGGGGAATGAATGTACAGTTGTTTCTTAATATAGTCATGATAACCAATACACTGGTGAATGGATTTACAGTTGTTTGTTAATAGAGTCATGATAACCTATACACTGGTGAATGAATTTTCAGTTGTTCGTTAATATAGTCATTATAACAAATACACAGGGGAACGAATTTACAGTTGTTTCTTAATATAGTCATGATAACCAACACATTGTGGAAAGAATTTACAGTTGTTTCTTAAGATAGTCATGATTGCCAATTCACTGGGGAATGAATTTACAGTTTTTTTAACAGCGTCATGATAACCAAAACAATGTGGAATGGATTTACAGTGCTTTGTTGATATAGGCATTATAACCAATAGACTGAGGAATGAAATTACATTAATTTGTTCAAAGAGTCATGATTACCAATACACTGGGGAATGAATTTACAGTTGTTTCTTAACAGAGTCATACCAACTAATACATCGGGGAATTAATTTACAGTTGTTTGTTCATATAGCCATGATAACCAATATACTGGGGAATGAATTTACAGTTGTTTCTTAATAGAGTCATACTAACTAATACATCGGGGAATGAATTTACAGTTGTTTGTTGATATAATCATGATAAAATTACACTGGGGATTGGATTTACAGTTGTTTGTGAAAGTAGTCATGACAACCAAGACACGGGGGACTGAATTTACAGTTGTTTGTTTATATTGTCATGAGAACCAATAAATTAGGAAAAGAATTTCCATTTATTTGTTCATATAGTCATGATAACAAATACATTGAGGAATGAATTTACAGTTGTTTGTCAATATAGTCATTATAACAATCACATTGTGAAATAAATTTACAGTTTTATGTTGAAAGTGTCATGATAAGCAATGCACTGGGGAATGGATTTACAGTTGATTGTTAATATAGTCATGATGAACAATACACTGGGGAATGAATTCACAGTTGTTTGTTAACAGATTCATGAGAACCAATACACTGGGGAATTAATTTACATTTGTTTCTTAATATATTCATGATAACCAATACACTGTGCAATTAACTTACATTTAATTGTTAATATATTCATGAAAACCCATACAATGGGGAATGGATTTACAGCTCTTTGCTCATATAGTCATGATTGCCAATACACTGGAGAATTAATTTACAGTTGTTTATTAATTGAGTCATGAGAACTAATAAACTGTGGAATGAATTTGCAGTGGTTTGTTGATACAGTCTTTGTAACCAATAGACTGGGGAATTAATTCACCGTTGTTTGTTCACATCGTCATGATAACCAAAACACTGAGGAATAAATTCACAATTGTTCGTTAATATAGTCATGACAACCAATACACTGGGGAATGAATTTACAGTTGTTTGTTAATATTGTTATGAGAACCAATAAATTACGAAAAGCATTTACAGTTGTTCGTTCATATCGTCATGATAACAAATACATTGGGGAATGAATTTATAGTTGATTGTCAATATAGTCATTACAACAATCACATTGTGAAATGAATTTACAGTTTTTTGTTGAAAGTGTCATGATAAGCAATGCACTGGGGAATGGATTTACAGTTGATTGTTAATATAGTCATGACAACCAATACACTGGGGAATGAATTTACAGTTGTTTGTTAATATTGTTATCAGAACCAATAAATTACGAAAAGCATTTACAGTTGTTCGTTCATATAGTCATGATAACAAATACATTGGGGAATGAATTTACAGTGCTTTGTTAAGATAGTCACAATGAGGAATGAATTACCAGTTGTTTGTTAATATTGTCATGACAATCAATACACTGGGGAATGAAATTGCAGTTGTGTGTTAATGGAATCATGGTAACCAATACACTGTGGTGTAAATTTACAGTGGTTTGTTGACATAGTCATTGCAACCAAGAGACTGGGGAATAAATTTACAGTTGTTTGTTAATAGAGTCATGATTACCAATACACTGGGGAATGAATTTACAGTTGTTTGTAAATATAGTCATGATAACCAATATACTGGGGAATGAATTTACAGTTGTTTGTTCACAGATTCATAATAACCAATACACTGGGGAATGAAATTGCAATTCTTTGTTAATATAGTAATGATAACCAATACACTGGGGAATGAATTTACATTTGTTTGTTATTATTGTCATGATAACCAATACATTGAGGAATTAATTTACAGTAGTTTGTTGATGTAGTCATGATAACCAACACACTGGAGAAAGAATTTACATTCGATTGTTAACATAGTCATGATAACAAATACACTGGTGAATGAATTTATAGTTGATTGTTAATATAGTTATGATTACCAAGACACTGGGGGATGGATTTACAGCTGTTTGTTGATTTTGTCATGAAAACTAATACACTGGGGAATGAATTTACAGTTGTTTGTTAAAATTGTCATGTTAACCAATAAATTAGGAAATGAATTTACATTTGTTTGTTCAGATCGTCATGACAACAAATACATTGGGGAATGAATTTACAGTGCTTTGTTAATATAGTCATAATAACCAATACACTGCAGAATGAAATTACAGCTGTTTCTTAATATTGTCATGATAAAAAATACACTGGTGAATGAAGTTGCAGTTGTTTGTTAATGTAGTCATGAAAACCAATACACTGGGTAATGAAGTTATAGTTGTTTGTTGATATAATCATGATAACAAATACACTGGGTAATGAATTTGAAGTTGGTTGTTAATATAGTCATTACAACAATCGCAATGTGTAATGAATTTACAGTTGTTTGTTGAAAGAGTCATGATAACCAATGCACTGGGAAATGGATTTACAATTGCTTGTTAATATCATCATGATACCAAATAAACTGGGGAATGAATTTACAGTTGTTTCTTAATATAGTCATGATAACCAATACACTGGTGAATGGATTTACAGTTGTTTGTTAATGGAGTCATGATAACCTATACACTGGTGAATGAATTTTCAGTTGTTCGTTAATATAGTCATTATAACAAATACACAGGGGAATGAATTTACAGTTGTTTCTTAATATAGTCATGATAACCAACACATTGTGGAATGAATTTACATTTGTTTCTTAAGATAGTCATGATTGCCAATTCACTGGTGAATGAATTTAAGTTTTTTTACAGCGTCATGATAACCAAAACAATGTGGAATGGATTTACAGTGCTTTGTTGATATAGACATTATAACCAATAGACTGGGGAATGAAATTACATTAATTTGTTCAAAGAGTCATGATTACCAATACACTGGGGAATTAATTTACAGTTGTTTGTTCATATAGCCATGATAACCAATATACTGGGGAATGAATTTACAGTTGTTTCTTAATAGAGTCATACTAACTAATACATCGGGGAATGAATTTACAGTTGTTTGTTGACATAGTCATGATAACAAATACACTGGGGATTGGATTTACAGTTGTTTGTGAAAGTAGTCATGATAACAAATACATTGAGGAATGAATTTACAGTTGTTTGTCAATATAGTCATTATAACAATCACATTGTGAAATGAATTTACAGTTTTATGTTGAAAGTGTCATGATAAGCAATGCACTGGGGAATGGATTTACAGTTGATTGTTAATATAGTCATGATGAACAATACACTGGGGAATGAATTCACAGTTGTTTGTTGACAGATTCATGAGAACCAATACACTGGGGAATTAATTTTCATTTGTTTCTTATTATATTCATGATAACCAATACACTGTGGAATTAACTTACATTTAATTGTTAATAGAGTCATGATAACCCATACAATGGGGAATGGATTTACAGCTCTTTGCTCATATAGTCATGATTGCCAATACACTGCAGAATTAATTTACAGTTGTTTATTAATTGAGTCATGAGAACTAATAAACTGTGGAATGAATTTGCAGTGGTTTGTTGATACAGTCTTTGTAACCAACAGACTGGGGAATTAATTCACCGTTGTTTGTTCACATCGTCATAATAACCAAAACACTGAGGAATAAATTTACAATTGTTAGTTATTATAGTCATGGTAACCAATATACTGGCGAATGAATTTCAAGTTGTCTTTTTACAGAGTCATACTAACTAATACATCAGGGAATGAATTTACAGTTGTTTGTCATGAATGAATTTACAGTTGTTTCTCATCGAGTCATGATTACCAATACACTGGGGAATGAATTTACAGTTGTTTGTTAATATAGTCATGATCACCAAAACACTGAGGAATGAATTTACATTTGTTTGTTCATAGAGTCATGATAACCAATACATTGGGGAATGAAGTTATAATTGTTTGTTGATATACTCATGATAACCCACACACTAGGGAATGAATTTTCAGTTGTTTTTTTTTATTGTCATTATATCCAATACACTGGGGAATGAATTTACGATTGTTTGTGTATATAGCCATGATAACTAACACATTGGGGAATGGATTTACGTTTGCATGTTAAGAGAGTCATGACAACAATTCCACCGGGGAATGAATTTACAGTTGATTATGAAATTTACAGTTGTTTGTTAACAGCTTCATGATAACCAATACACTGGGGAATGAATTTACAGTTGTTTGTCAATATCGTCATGAAAACTAATACACTGGGGAATGAATTTATAGTTGATTGTTAATATCGCCATGATAATCAATACACTGGGAAATCAATTTACAGTTGTTTGTCAATAGAGTAATAATTAACAATACACTGGAGAGTGGATTTACAGTTATTTGTTAAAATAGTCATGAAAACCAATACTCTTGGGAATGAATTTACAGTTGTTTGTTAAAATAGTCATGATAACCAAAACACTGAAGAATGAATTTACAGTTGTCTGTTCATAGAGTCATGATAACCAATGCACTGGGGAATGAAGTTACAATTGTTTGTTAATATAATCATGATAACCAATACACTGGGGAATGAATTTACAGTTGTTTGTTCATATCGTGATAATAACCAATACACTGGGGAATGAATTTACAGTTGTTTGTTGACAGAGCCTTGATAACCAATACAGTGGGGAATGAATTTCCAGTTGTTTGTTCATATTGTCATTGTAACAAATACACTGGGGAATGAATTTACAGTTGTTTGTTGATAAGGTCATCATAACTAGTATACTGGGGAATGGATTTACAGTTGTATGTTAACAGAGTCATGACAACAATTCCACTGGGGAATGAATTTACAGTTGATTGTGAATATAATCATTACAGCCAATACACAGGGGAATGAATTTCCAGTTGTTTGTTCACGGAGTCATGATAACCAATACACTGGGGAATGAATTTACAGTTGTTTGTTGAAATAGTCATGATAACCAATACACTGAGAAATGAATTTACAGTTGTTTGTTAATATAGTCATGATAATCAATACACTGTGGAATGGATTTACAGCTGCTTGTTGATAACATCATGAAAACGAGTACACTGGGAAATGAATTTACAGTTATTTGTTAATACAGTCATATTTAACAAAACATTGGGGAGTAGATTTACAGTTGTTTGTTGAAATAGTCATGACAACCAATACACTGGGGAATGAATTTACAGTTGTTTGTTAATATTGTCATGATTACAAATAAATTAGGAAATGAATTTACATTTGTTTGTTCAGATAATCATGATAACAAATACATTGGGGAATGAATTTACAGTGCTTTGTAAATATTGTCATAATAACCAATACACTGAGGAATTAATTTGCAGCTGTTTGTTATTATTGTCATGATAACCAATAGACTGGGGAATGAACTTACAGTTGTTTGTTAATATTGTCATGATAACAAATACACTGGTGAAAGAAATTACAGTTGTTTGTTAATGTCGTCATTATAACCAATGCACTGGAAAATGGATTTACATTTGATGGTTAATATAATCATGATAACAAATGCACTGTTGAATGAATTTACAGTTGTTCATATCGTCATGATAACAAATACACTGGGGAGTGGATTTACAGTTGTTTGTGAAAGTAGTCATGATAACCAAGACACGGGGGATTGAATTTACAATTGTTTGTTTATATTGTCATGAGAACCAATAAATTAGGAAAAGAATTTACATTTGTTTGTTCAGATAATCATGATAACAAATACATTGGGGAATGAATTTACAGTGCTTTGTAAATATTGTCATAATAACCAATACACTGAGGAATTAATTTGCAGCTGTTTGTTATTATTGTCATGATAACCAATAGACTGGGGAATGAACTTACAGTTGTTTGTTAATATTGTCATGACAATCAATACACTGGGGAATGAATTTATTGACGTTTGTTAATATTGTCATGATAACAAATACACTAGTGAAAGAAATTACAGTTGTTTGTTAATGTAGTCATGATAACCAATTCACTGTGGTATGAATTTGCAGTGGTTTGTTGGCATAGTCATTATAACCATGAGACTGGGGAATAAATTTATAGTTGTTTGTTAAAAGAGTCATGATTACCAATTGACTGGGGAATCAATTTACAGTTGATTGTTAACATAGTCAATGATAACCAAAACACTGAGGAATACATTTACAGTTGTTTGTAAATATATTCATGATAACCAATATACTGGGGAATGAATTGACAGTTGTTTCTCAATAGACTCACGCAAACCAATACACCGGGGAAAGAATTTATAGTTGTTTGTTGACATAGTCATGATAACAAAATCCACTGGGGAATGAATTGACATTTGTTGGCGAATATAGTCATGATAACCAATACACTGGGGAATGAATTTACAGTTGTTTCTCATAGAGTCATGATTACCAATACACTGGGGAATGAATTTACAGTTGTTTGTTAAATATTGTCATGATAACCAAAACACTGAGGAATGAATTTACATTAGTTTGTTCATAGAGTCATGGTAACCAATACACTGGGGAATGAAGTTATAATTGTTTGTTAATATACTCATGATAACCCATACACTAGGGAATGAATTTACAGTTGTTTGTTTTTATTGTCATTATATCCAATACACTGGGGAATGAATTTACGATTGTTTGTGTATATAGTCGTGATAACTAACACATTGGGGAATGGATTTATGGTTGCATGTTAAGAGAGTCATGACAACAAATCCACCGGGGAATGAATTTACAGTTGATTATGAATTTACAGTTGTTTGTTAACAGCTTCATGATAACCAATACACTGGGGAATGAATTTAAAGTTGTTTCTCAATATCGTCATGAAAACTAATACACTGGGGAATGAATTTACAGTTGTTTGTTAATAGAGTCATGATAACCAATACACTGGGGAATGAATTTATAGTTGATTGTTAATATAGCCATGATAATCAATACACTGGGAAATCAATTTACAGTTGTTTGTCAATAGAGTAATAATTAACAATACACTGGAGAGTGGATTTACAGTTATTTGTTAAAATAGTCATGATAACCAAAACACTGAAGAATGAATTTACAGTTGTCTGTTCATAGAGTCATGATAACCAATGCACTGGGGAATGAAGTTACAATTGTTTGTTAATATAATCATGATAACCAATACACTGGGGAATGAATTTACAGTTGTTTGTTCATATCGTGATAATAACCAATACACTGGGGAATGAATTTAAAGTTGTTTGTTGACAGAGCCTTGATAACCAATACAGTGGGGAATGAATTTCCAGTTGTTTGTTCATATTGTCATTGTAACAAATACACTGGGGAATGAATTTACAGTTGTTTCTCATAGAGTCATGATTACCAATACACTGGGGAATGAATTTACAGTTGTTTGTTAAATATTGTCATGATAACCAAAACACTGAGGAATGAATTTACATTAGTTTGTTCATAGAGTCATGGTAACCAATACACTGGGGAATGAAGTTATAATTGTTTGTTAATATACTCATGATAACCCATACACTAGGGAATGAATTTACAGTTGTTTGTTTTTATTGTCATTATATCCAATACACTGGGGAATGAATTTACGATTGTTTGTGTATATAGTCGTGATAACTAACACATTGGGGAATGGATTTATGGTTGCATGTTAAGAGAGTCATGACAACAAATCCACCGGGGAATGAATTTACAGTTGATTATGAATTTACAGTTGTTTGTTAACAGCTTCATGATAACCAATACACTGGGGAATGAATTTAAAGTTGTTTGTCAATATCGTCATGAAAACTAATACACTGGGGAATGAATTTATAGTTGATTGTTAATATAGCCATGATAATCAATACACGTGGAAATCAATTTACAGTTGTTTGTCAATAGAGTAATAATTAACAATACACTGGAGAGTGGATTTACAGTTATTTGTTAAAATAGTCATGATAACCAAAACACTGAAGAATGAATTTACAGTTGTCTGTTCATAGAGTCATGATAACCAATGCACTGGGGAATGAAGTTACAATTGTTTGTTAATATAATCATGATAACCAATACACTGGGGAATGAATTTACAGTTGTTTGTTCATATCGTGATAATAACCAATACACTGGGGAATGAATTTAAAGTTGTTTGTTGACAGAGCCTTGATAACCAATACAGTGGGGAATGAATTTCCAGTTGTTTGTTCATATTGTCATTGTAACAAATACACTGGGGAATGAATTTACATTTGATTGTTGATATGGTCATCATAACTAGTATACTGGGGAATGGATTTACAGTTGTATGTTAACAGAGTCATGACAACAATTCCACTGGGGAATGAATTTACAGTTGATTGTGAATATAATCATTACAGCCAATACACAGGGGAATGAATTTCCAGTTGTTTGTTAATATACTCATGATAACCCATACACTAGGGAATGAATTTACAGTTGTTTGTTTTTATTGTCATTATATCCAATACACTGGGGAATGAATTTACGATTGTTTGTGTATATAGTCGTGATAACTAACACATTGGGGAATGGATTTATGGTTGCATGTTAAGAGAGTCATGACAACAAATCCACCGGGGAATGAATTTACAGTTGATTATGAATTTACAGTTGTTTGTTAACAGCTTCATGATAACCAATACACTGGGGAATGAATTTAAAGTTGTTTGTCAATATCGTCATGAAAACTAATACACTGGGGA